>NW_026936671.1:207500-662500 GCF_032062105.1 Saccostrea cuccullata
AAACTTAGGTGGAAGCATCATTGGGTAGTGTAGATATTAAATTGTTAAAATCATGACCCCCGGGGGTAGGGCGGGGCCACAATAGGGAATCCAAGTTTTACATAGAAATATATAGAACAAATCTTTAAAAATCTTCTTCTCAAGAACCACTGGGCCAGGAAAGCTGAAACTTATGTGGTAGTGTAGATATTAAATTATTAAAATCATGACCCCCGGGGGTAGGACGGGGCCACAATAGCGAATCCAAGTTTTACATAGAAATATATATAGAACAAATCTTTAAAAAAGATCTGCATCACCCAAGTTACTCAGGTGAGCGATGTGGCCCATGGGCCTCTTGTTTAAAGTTGTGAACCAAAATGTTTTTGTTTTAATAAAACAAGTATATTAACATTGTTACAATATGATGAGAATTCTCAAGTGATGATGAAAAATTGTAGAGTTGTGTTGTATTCCTTTTGGGTTGAGTGTTATTTCCCGGATAGAAAGAGGTTTTCGAATTTAGGTTTGACACTAAACAAAGAAAAAACTTAGAATGGGTTTACTAGAACTAGTATGTTACAGTCCTGAAATTTATACAGATCTTAAAGGCCATCAATAGGTCATGAAGGGTAAATGAAATATTCTACAGTTGTGACATAAATTTAAAAATTAGCACTCGTTAATAGACAGACAAGATGATGAAACACTGATGCCCTTATATGGCAGCGTATGACGAAGGTTAAAATTTCTCAAATGCTAGTCAAACTCCAAGATTAAAATGTTGTTACCCAAGAAAGGACATATATCAATAAATATACCTATGAAACACAAATTAATTGACTATGTTGTTTTACGTCCCATTCGAAAATCTCGCTCATCTAGAGATGCCACCATGTACCGGTGAAGGGCTTCAAATTTAGACATTTAATCGTAGTACTCGGCACTCAGAGTCATTGAGTAGTGAGGGACCTTTACCGTGCCAATGCCTGCCGTGTGACATAAGGTCTCGGTATTTAAGGTCCTATACCTGAAGGACCCGCAACTTCTACTTCAATGAGCCGAACGAAGTTGCTACCTCTGTTTATCAACTTAGGTAATTCGCGACCGGGATTCGAACCCACCAGTCCTTCCGATCACGGAGCTAGGTGAAAAGGGAAAGTGCAAGCATAGCGATGGTGTCGGTATTTGACTTTGACATTGTCCTTGAATCGAAACATAACCACCCGTATAAGTTGTATATAGAGGAATTAACAAGATATAAGTATGAGGGATTGAATGTTTAATTGGCAAAATTTGAAAGAAATTTCTACAGTTAATTATCCTTGACCCTTCAGGAATGACCTTGAGTCACAGCCATCACCAACACCAACAATTCAATAAATCATAAAGACTGGGCATTTTGCCAGTATGTTGTTGGCCGAAGATATGCTGTATGGACCAGTATTGTCATCTATAAATCAGTGTTAGCAGCCGCTGTTACCACTGTAGGGACTCAAGGTCTTGTCTGTTCGATCTGACATCCTATCAGCTGTTGTGTAGAATCAGTAAGGTCAATAAAGAAACATATCATATAATATGATCCTGGTGAGAGACCAGTTATTGCATGATCCCTTTCGGATTTGTCTATTGGAAAATTTGTGATAACCGAATCATTCCCTCCTAGCTGTTGAAAATGCACCCGGAAATCTTTTACGGATGTCAAGTCCCCATTTACAGTCCAGGAGAGGACTACCGTGGTTTGGTTCACAAATGAAATTCCAAACTGAACATCCGGGAGAGGGACAGCTGTTGTTGTTGAGGTCGTGGAACTGGGGGGAGTTGTCGTGGATTTGAAATCCGGACAAGTAGCAGCTGTAGGCAAACTGGTGCAAAATTCAGACGTCTGTAAACTAGACAGCTCCCTGTTTGCTAAATTGGAGGGAGAACTACATGGCACAGACGTATATCCTCCATTTGAATTGATTGTTCTGAGGAACTGGTACAAACCATAGAGATTGCAATTACAAGCAAATGGGTTTCCATCTGCTAAAACAAATTTCAGTTTGCTGAATCCTTTAAATACACATTCATCTATTACATCTATTTGATTGAAAGAAATGTCAATCATTTCAAGAGAGGTTTTAAGTCCATACAGAGACTCCTGTCTTAATACTGAGAGATTATTTCTTTGCATTTTAAGACTCCCTAGTTGGTTATGGTTGTAGAAAACTAAAGATGGAATGTTGGATAGTTTTGTTTTAGAGATATCAAGGTTTGACAGATTCTTCATGGCTCCAATAGCATCCCAGGCATGTTGTTCTATCAGATGGTTATCCTGTATATAAAGAGTCTTGATAGCTACTTCTGTCCCCTGGAAGATGTCCAAGCTGAAGTTAAGCGGGTTGCTGGCACTTAAACCATACTGGGCTCGTATATCAAGAGTGTCAAGAAGTGGCATGTGGGCAAGTGCACCTTTATGAATAGTATTTATATAATTTTCAGATAAGTCCATAGAGCGCATATTTCTAAGACCTGCAAAATCATTGCTTTTTATCTGCCTTAACTTATTGTTTGTCAGCATTAGGTTGGCCAGATTTGGCATGTTTCTGAACAATCCAGAAGGAATGTCTTGAAAGTCTGTTTGCATATGACCAAGGTTAAGCTGTTCTAGTTTGGGCCACGAATAATTACCCAATGGTACGATGTTGCGTTCATTTAGTTTATTGAGATGGAGTGCCAAAAACTCCAATTTTTCTGTTATTCCATCAAAACATCCATAATCTAGTGAAGCAATCTGGTTTCCTCTCAAGTCCAGTTCAGTAAGATTGTTAAGAGATCTGAATGATCCTGATGGTATGGTTTCCATTCCATTATGAAGCCATGAGAGATGTTCCAAAGTGCGCAGTCTATTAATTGCAGGTTGTGGAAAAGTTGGGACATCATTGTATTCAAATTCAAAGCGGTTGATCACTTGTAACTGATCCATGAAGGCATCGGCAGATACAGAAGTTGTCTGCATGTTTCGTAACCGCAGTGTCAGTAGATTAGGAAAATAATAAAACGGGGAACTTCTTTCAATTCTTGGCATATTGAAATATTCGAGCTGAAGTTCTTGGAGATTAGTCAAATTTTGCATTTGGCTGAATGGGGGTGGCAATACCGAATCTCCACGCAGCCTGATGATTTTTAAATTTTGTTGCAATCCAGAAAAGGCCAATGGATGAACATTTTGCAATCGAATGTTGTCACCATTCATGTCAATTTCTTCAACACGAATTCCCTGAAAAGCATTGGCTTGAAGCACTTGTATATTATTACTTTGTGCAACTAGATCCAGTTTCTGAAATAACTCTGCAGATGAGGTAAACGTTGGCATGACATTGAGGTTACCACATCTGATTACTCGTTTAGTTGATGAAGACACGGTTACACAAGTGCAGCTTGTTGTAGGACATTGTGACAGGGTGTATCCTACTTGCAGCAGAAGGATTATAACCACCAAGGCACTGTTCATCCTGAGAAAATTAATCTGGAAAAAGAAAAATTTATAATTACGTTTTAAAATTTCATTGATATTATTAAATAAATTATAGACATTTAACCAATTATTTAATATTCTAACAAAAAATTGTGGGAAGACTACAGAATATGTACTTGAAGAAAAGTCCAAGCATATTGACTAAAATCGAGATTCGAGAACATGAAAAACCCAAACTTTGCAATACTTATTGTGGATTCGTGTCATGTGTTGTCATTATTACTCATTTGCATTTTGGTCATTGACAATATGTATTGTTTTATTTTATATTGTCACCCCCAAACAAAATTCATTACCATCAGTATTCGAATTAAATAAATCTAGCTCGCTGCTCCCGTATTCCATAACTCGAAATAGTTTTCCGCAAGTTTGTCTTCATTCTTTCTTTTCTTTTCTTTTTTATGATTAGTTACACTGATTATTTAATTAAAAGTCGCGGAAAGGAAGTATCTAGAGAGAGAGAGAGAGAAGGGGGAGGGGGTTACAAATCACTTATAATAAATTCATTCGCGGAAAGGCAGTATATAGAGCAGTAGCGGGAAAAAATAAAATATTAGATAGTAGCTTGAATATCGCGAAAAAGCAGGTCAGCCTCTAACGCATCATGCATGCACTCTTTTTTAGTACATGTACAACATGCTGTCCTCGATTTTATTATGAAACTTTGGAAATATTTTAACATACCGAGAATTCTAAAAGAAAAATTAAAACTACATGTATATGGAAAGAAAAAAAATAATACTTGTACAGAACTTACCTGGAAGGGACAAACAATATGTTAAATCATTAGCATATCAAGTATAATTTATATATAGTGTAATCGTGGTACATAATGCAATACCGGAAAAAGCAGCTGTTTTAAAAATATAATTAATTCTTCGCGACGCAAAAATTTGCCAGACACACAATATAATGATATATACATGCAGATGGGAATGTTCAAGAATATCTATATACATCATAATGAAAATCATGAAATGTATCATTCTACATTTGATTTGATATTGATGTTATATTATTATATTATCACCTCAAACTTAAAACTTCCTTTTGTTTTAACATGTTAAAAACTTTTTTTTTTAAGGACAGATGCTATCCCCCCCCCCCCAAAAAAAAACTTTTGTAAAACAAAACTAAAAATTATACTTTAAATGTTTGTATTAGTGAGCATGGAAATTGTAGATTGCATGTTCGTTAAATTTTTGTAGTGCCCACTAATGCATTTAATTTTATCTAGAGTATTTAATACGTACAAGATGGATTTAAGGTTATAAAATTATGTCCTTTTATGGGTCGGATATCATTCTTTCGTTAGAAAAAAATATTCCTAATTTAGGAAAGGATGACTGCACTTAACGCCGGTTTTTGGGTCTTTTTCAATCTCTGTTGTTACATTTATTTTTGTTTTTATTTTTGTCTCAAGTCATTTATTATAGAGTTTGGTCTATTTCCAAATGAAATGCAATATCATAAAGGTTATAAACTGCGTTGCAATGAAATAATTCGTTGTTTCCTTACCCCACCTCTCTGCAAATATCGGGAAATTAGACTTATCTGCCCTTGATTGAAGATAAGATTTATAAATATGCATAAGAGGTGGAGCTAATATTGTGATGAGCTAGTGGTCTAAAATTAGAATAGCTACTGTATTTATATTTGGTGAATTCTCTCTCTCTCGTCATATGTTTGTCACTATTATTTTTTAAGTTTACAAATAAAGTATAAATAACTAATAACAAATAACATCGACCGGTAGAAGTAGCCATTCTCATTGATAATCAACAGCAATGGCTGGTATCAACAATTCGTGTGCTCGAAAATAAGTGCCGACTAGCTCAGTCGGTAATGCACAGAATCAATAATATTTAGGTCCGGGATCGAGACCTGATAACAACAGTAAGACTGACTTTCTTTTTATGTATTTATTGAAGTTATCACAACACGTGTATCAATCGAACACGTGTTTATCTGGTGTAAAGGAAGAGTGTCGGTCTGATTGGTTAAGGTATTTATAGAATACCTGTTCTACAGGTATTCTGTTAAAGCGAGCACGCCTTAGCATGTGTAAGATTTAAATGTCATTCGAAGGCTCTTTCTCAGTGCAGTCAGACGTTTCGATACAGTGTCCCCATGGATTATGAGCGGCATATTCCTTTGACTGACGAAACACATGGAGGAATTCCTTTGTTACTTGTATCAGAGAAGTCACAGTCCACGTCTAATTCACTTGCAATTTTGCAGCTATTTACACCCAAAAACGTAGCGGGTAAACTTAAATACGAGGGAAACAAGGTACAATATTTGTTAAACGAGAAATTATTGAGAGCTACTTGATATAAACTCAAGGGATTATACGTTTATTATAATAAAGTTGGTAAGATTAAAAAAAAAAAAAATTAAACATGACATAAGTATATTAGAATTGCAGATAGTTTTCCAACAGGGCGGAAGACGGCATGAAAGTATCATTATATAATGAATACTAGTAAAGAGAGTAAAAGGCCTTGTTTCCAATCCTATGGTAAACTTCCCCCTTGCTGTTGTTGCTTTCTTATTCGTCCCTTACATTGCAACACCTCAGTCCAGGGACGTATGCTGCACGTGCTTCCAGACGGGGTTTGTCAGCTCAACAATCAATGCAACAGCAGTTTAAACTCCAATCCATTTGAAGTGATAATGATAAGTATATATTATGAAGTAGATATGTTTGATGAGATACTCAGTAACTGCTTATAAGATAATGATTGAACATTGCAAGTTTTTATCAATAAAATATTCAAATGGGTCTTAAAATAAATGAATAATAGTTTTTGCAATCATTACGATTCCTGGGAAAATATTCTGAGAAATATAAAAATAGCTTATATTCATTTAGCAAATAGCCCATTTAGAATTAGTATGATTAATAATAATAATAATAATAATAAAATAAAAAAATTCTGCTATACAGAACTTTTCGTTTATTTCAGAAAGCATTGGAGATGTTATTAATTCAGGTTGTGTTATAAGGTACATTTGAGCGTCGCAGGAAAAATGAAAAAGAAGTGTTTGATTTTAGATACGATGACATTGAAATGTGAGAGTCATTTGAAGAGTGGGTCAGAGAATTTTAAGGTTTAATTATCAAGTTATCCTTAGACGAGGTAAGATTCAAAAAAAAAAAAAAAATCAATTTTCAGCATAGTGCAAGATTTAAAATGGTCAGGTATCAGGTGGAATTCAGAAGCATTCAAAGTTTCCATTCCAGAAAGAAGAATTCAAAACGAGACAAATGTTGTTCAATTTCTTTCATATTAACCCAAGAGTCAGCTAGTTGTCAGAAAATAATGTTATTATGGGTAACGTTTGTATAGATTGTTAGAAAGATGTTTCTATCTTAATGAAAATTGTTTTACAAACATCATGGGACAGTACACTTTGTTTAAATTTTCATTTAAGAAGATATAATTGAAAATTTGTTCATCATATATCCAAAAATTTTTGTGAAAGAGAACTAAAGATTATACAGAGAATGCACATTGCTGGATACAGTTGCTAGCGCAGTAGGTGCTGGGGTATAAGGACATTAATTGTACAAAATGATAATTGGCTTCTTTTTGGACTTTCATGTATAAAGGCAAAGTTGCAACTCATAAATATTTCACAGATATATTGGAGTGCTAGATGTCTCTGGAATCTACATGTATGTACATGCCCAGAAGAAAAAAAGTTAAAACACTGTTTTTGGTTTTATCAGGTTCTAAGACCATTCTAAGAATTAAGATTTTATGCAATTATCAATATGTCGTGATGATTATAAGTACTGGAAGCATGATATTAGGCACTGTGTCATTGGTAGATGTGCGTTGCTTTGATATGTGCATTGCAGTTGATGTTGGCCCTGGTGCACATATAGGTGTTATTGGACCTGGTACCGTGGTACTGCAGATGTAAAAAACGTATCCCCCCATTCGTTGTTTATGGTCCTGACACTGTTTATGACATTATTGTACTGCAGATGTCAAGAATTAAAGTTTTAAAAATGAATTATCAAAAATATATTTAACTAAGTCATTGTTTAAATTATGGCCCTGGTACACTGATGTACTGCAGATGTCATAAATTAAAGTGTTCATAATGTATTATCCAAAATATATTAAATAAAGCCATTGTTTAAGGCCCTGGTACAAAATGCGAAAATCAAAGTTTTCAAAATGAATTATCCAAAATATATTTAAATAAAGCCATTGATTCAGGTCCTGATACACTATCGTACTGCATATTTCGAACATTAAAGTTTTCAAAATACAAAATATTATAAAATAAAGTCAATTTTTAAGGTCCTGGTACACTTTTCTACTACAGATGTCGAAAATTAACGATTAAAATGAATGATACAAAGATATAAAAATAAATTCATTGTTAAGGCCCTGGTACACTACATGTATTGTACTGCAGAAGTCGAAAATTAGTTTTCAAATGAATAATCTAAACTAATATCGGATAAAGTCATTGTTAAAGGCCCTGGTACACTTTTGTACTGCAGATGTCGATAATTAAAGTTTTCAAAATGAATATTACAATGGTATAAAATGAATTCACTGTTAAAGGCTCTGGTACACTTTTGAACTGCAGATGTCGAAAATTAAAGTTTTCAAATTGAATAATACATACAATGATATAAAATGAATTCCCTGTTAAAGGCCCTGGTACACTATTGTACTAAAGTTATCGATAAATAAAGTTTTTAAAATGAATTATTCGAAATATATTAATATAAAGTCACTGTTCAAGGCCCTGGTACACTAATGTACTGCAGATGTCGAAAACTAAAGTTTTAAAATGAACAATACGATGATATTAAATAAATTCACAGTTAAAGGCCCTGGTACATATATGTACTGCAGATGTCGAAAAATCAAGTTTTTAAATTAGCCATTTTTAAAGGCCCTGGTACATTACTGTACTGCAGATGTGTGAATGTTGTTTTCTTAGCTTTGGATAAAGAATTCATGTATATCAAACAGAATTCATGTATATCAAACAGAATTCATGTATATCAAACAGAAGTTAATCAAGTTGTGTATTGCAGTGACAAGGCCCTGATACACGCAGATTTAAGTTTTCAAATTATATGGTAATAAACCCATTGTTAAAGGCCCTGGTACATTAACAATGTTTGAATTGGATATTCAATTCATGTATATCAAACAGAAGTTAATCAAGTTGTGTATTGCAGTGACAAGGCCCTGATACACGCAAATTTAAGTTTTCAAATAATATAGTAAAGCCATTGTTAAAGGCCCTGGTACATTTTTGTACTGCAGATGTTTGAATGGTGTTTTCTTAGCTTTGGATATACAATTAATGTCTATCCTATCAAACAGAATTAATCAAGTTGTGTATTGCAGTGACAAGGCCCTGGTACACGCAGATTTAAACTGTTGTCTTGAATTAACATTTTTGTTTTGAATTTGTTATTCACTGTGTACGTTTTGCAGAATTGTTTTGGGTTGGTAGGTGAACATCCTTGTTTAACAGCACTCAGGCTCCATCCCTATATTGCGGAGCCCTTAGCCAACTACTTTCTGAAGTCAAAAGCATGAAATACACAGCGATGTACAGGTATGCCTTCAGCAATTTTCTAAGTGATATATATGTCACAGTATATTTGACTTATCTTGCAAAACTTTCCAGTTTTCTTCAAAGGTACAAGCTACATGGTGAATCCTAGAAAAATTCAAGCTTGAATAAGAAGGTTGTATAAGGGTTCTAGAAGAGAACAATGTCAAAAGGATCCTTTTAATTTTATCAGCTGTAGTTGAAAAAGTTTTGGCGAAATAATGAATCATTATATGTAATGAATTGCGTACTTGTATTTTCTATAAAGATATATAGGGTTTTTACTTTTTTCTAAAATTGTTGATATTAGTTCTAAGGTCGCATATTTCTTTTATGAATCTCATCTAAAGTTATTCATTGCAATGAAAATAAAAACTGACGTTTATAAGCGAGGCGCTTTTTGTGTATATGATCACATACGAACTCTGATACTCGTCCAGTTAATATGCTACTTGGGTATCTTCTTTTATCAGATGCATCTGAGACGTCATGAATTTATTTTTAGTTAAAGATAGTTTAGGACTAGATTCCAAAAAAAAAAAAAAATGGAGAACATAGTTTGAGGTCGGGTGGTGATACTGTTGCAGCCGGCGTCAGTGATCATGATCGTCTTTAAATTTCAAGAAACATGGAACATGGAAGACGTAAAATGCTAAAGAGTTGAGAACACGAAAATTTACTACGAAAAACTATCTGTTTTAAAAAGTTGGATTTATAATCTTTATCTCTGTTCTTTCTTTATTGTCGAAACTGCACTTACGAGAGCGCTTCTGTACCTACCTATATACGTGTTGTTATTCATTTTATAAATTATTTATGTTCGTTTGAGTGGAAACGAATAAGAACATAAATGTATTTATTGAAGTTATCACAACACGTGTATCAATCGAACACGTGTCTATCTGGTGTAAAGGAAGAGTGTCGGTCTGATTGGTTAAGGTATTTATAGAATACCTGTTCTACAGGTATTCTGTTAAAGCGAGCACGCCTTAGCATGTGTAAGATTTAAATGCCATTCGAAAGTGCAGTACATTGCCCCGCCCACCCACCCTCACAAGTATCATGTTTGTTTTATTAATTATATGTTTTTGTTTTGTAGAATGGATGCGTTGTCAAGGAGGAAAGTTGGAAATGTATTAATTGTATATAATATTAAACTGCACTTACGAGAGCGCTTCTGTACCTACCTATATACGTGTTGTTATTCATTTTATAAATTATTTATGTTCGTTTGAGTGGAAACAAATAAGAACATAATCGCTTTTATAAAAAAGAAAGAAAAACATCACAATTACTCAATTTTTTTTAGTTTCTTTTATAATTACTTTCCCCTATAAATTAGCGTGCTGAGGATGGTATGATTTCAATTTTATTTACTGGATCTTACTTTGGATGTTCATGTTAAGCAATGATTCAAAACATAATAAATAAATCTCTTTTTTCTTGTAGACTACGGACATGCAGAGAGATGCATTCAAAAATACATAAGGATAGTAAAATGAAACGCTTATGAGATAAATATAAGAATAATCTTATAGATATCTAAGAGAAAAAAGAATAGCCCGTGGCTCGATGGGAATGGATTGAAACAGATATGCAGAATGCGCGTTTCCTTACACGTCACGTGATGGAATTTTAGTATTCACAGAGTTACCTGGGTATAGAAATCACGTGGTTAATTATAATATTCAATAGGTAACAACGTGGTCAAAATGGCCTGTATACTATAGAGAAAGTGAACACACGAAGAAGCAGTTTTTTTCTCTTTTTAACCATCAGCGCATGTTTGTCTATTAATCTCCTTTTAATATGAGGTAATATATATAAATATACAACTACCATAAAAAGGAGATCAATAGACAAACATGCGCTGACTATGTATTACGCTTGTAAAAAGATGGGCGTACTCATTATCCTATGGTGATTCCAGAATATGCGATGACCCCTCCCTATAAAAACGACTTCGAACTTCGTTAATACGAACTTTTAATTAACGTAATTACACAAAGTTGCAGTTAAGACATTGACCATTTCTACCATTGAAAGAGAAATGCCCATTTTAGAAATTAATTATGTCGCAATTTCTAAGTTTCCTTAAGTGCAGTCATCCTTTCAATAAATATGAAAAGAAATCCTATGTAGGAAAAACTAGTACTATTTACCGCTTTTGAGCAAGTAACAATGCTGATTCAATATAATAAACCCCAATTTATTGAAACTGTTATGCTTTAAACATGTTCAATGTGCCTGAAAACGTTTAAGAAATTCTGTGCATTGATAAAAAGAAATCGATGAAAAACCGAAATCCGGGACAATCGGGATTTGAGAAGACTAGATTTACCGCTAACCTCGGCCAAGTCACGTGCTCTTTGTTTCTCATGTGACTACAATATCCACAAATATGGCGGTGCTAGTCTGCTTTCTGTTTGTTCATTTTCTTGTAGGATTAGTTTACAGCAATGGTGAATACCAAAGGGAAAAAACTGTGTCGGTTCTAGCAACTACAGGAATGCCATGGCCCCTACCTCAGCAATATTCATCTACACCAGATGTTTACACAATAAACCGGAATGCATTTAAATTTAAAGCGACTGGTCAAAGCTGTGATATCTTAGAATCGGCCTTCTTTCGCTATCAGACAATTATCTTCGGATTAAGAGAAGAAACACTGAGATTCCATCCGAAGAATTCTCTTCAGGCTGGTTCTCTTACAGCGTTGAATGTCAACGTCAAAAACAAATGTGACCGGTATCCATCCCTTGGAATGGATGAATCTTGTAAGTAAAACGCCCCTCCCCCTTTCTTTTGTTCATTGTTATCAACAATAGCAGTAACAGAAAACAAAGTTCTCAAGTGTTTTCAAATTTGTTACACCAGAGACACTTGAATATATCTTTACAAAACAACTAAAATATTCAAAAATTGAAACACGTTTGAAAAAAAATTCACATACAATGTAGATCATGTAGATCCAAGTATCCGGATCTTATTGAGCTGAGAAAAAAAATTACAAGTCTAGCAGGTCTGGTGTTCATATAGCCTGTACTTCGCGTTGTGTTTATTTTTTGTTTTGAGACGACTTTCTGAATATAAGACCTCTACATTAGATTATACCTTGGAAATATTTGTAAATTGTAATGAACTATAAAAGAAAATAAGATTAACAAGACTTTACAATTTATTACCAATCTTACAGTACGTTATAATAGTGCACAATATGAAGACCTTAATTCCCAAACCCAAATATGGCCTAACTTAACCCAAATATAGTCTAACCTAAGTAGTAATATAATTTAATTAAGACAGACGAACAAGGGACGATTCCAGTATATGAAGAGTTTAGCTAGCGAAACCAGCTGTCTCCCTCCCCGATCTAATAGTTGCATAGCTTTATATATGAAAAAGGAACAAAAGAAACTGTCAAAAACCTTATTGGCCGAAAGATAAAAGTGGGCGTTTCCAAATAAAACGTGGACAATTTACATCGGGATCGAAATGTAATAATTATGAAAACGTAAATAAACCTAATCTGTCACACAAGTAAGCCTTTCTGATCAAATCTTTTTTATTTTCCATTGTCAGTTGTTGTTGTCGTCTGTCATCGTTCATGTTGTTATCGTCTGTCTTTGTCAGTGCTGTTGATGTTTAACCTTTCACATTTTTGTCTTCTTCTCCAAGGGTCCGTTTTACAAAAGAATGTATGACTTAAGACCAAATTAAATTCTTCTTAAAACTATCTTTTTGATATTTTATTGAAAATGATTTCAATCTTATTTTAAAGGAATGTGGAAAGATATTTTTACACCAGCAATTTTAAACAGAAGTATGATTATTAGTTTCGAATTTACAATCATCTAAGATTTTGGACTTACATGTAGTCATAAGTTCTTTTGTAAAATGGACCCCAGAACCACTAGGCCAAATTCAGTTAAATTTGGCTCTTAATTGAGTATCCTTCGTAAATAAAATGGATTTAATTTAATTAAGTTTATACAAATGAAGGCCCACAGTTTCTTTCAGGGGAGGGGAGGGGGAGGGGCAAGTAAAAAAATTGTGAAGATTTTGTGGGGTAATTTAAAAATTCTATATTCTTTTCATGAGCCAATTGGTGAAAAACTTAAAGACCCAATTTTTTTACCGTACGGTTACCTGACGAGGGGGAGTGGCCCAAGTAACAGTGGTGTTATTTACCTGGAGACTCCCAATACCCAAGATGTTTAAAATCTGTATCCACGTAGCATTACACAGGAAGTCTGTGTCTGGTGATCAGGGTCAACATTCCATGTTTCGTGTCTAAATTTGAGTGAAATACTTGAAATAATTGAAATATTTCAATATAAAATTTATTTATAAATACTTTCAGCGATATCTAATGAAGAAAAAAGTTATGAAGAAATATTGTTTTTAAATTTTAAAAAAATGTAAAATTAAAGAAAAGAACACAGAGGAAAACTACAAAGTAAACATATCTTTTTTAAATAAACTTGTGTAAATATCAAAATTTAAAAAAAATAATAAAATATTCCATTCATAGGCCTATCCGTCGTGTGAACATATACAATGTACCGCGATAGGAATATTGCCTACATTCTGACCAACAATAGTGTCGAAAATATTCACCATTTCCAAGTGTTCGTGTGTTTAAAAATTTTTATTATTTGATAGATTTCTAAATATGCTTTTAAGAATTGATCTTTGGCTTTATATATTCACATTTTAATTTCGAATATTGTGTATCGACAGACGTTAGGAAATTCGAACTAAAAGTTACAATCTCGAATTGACATTTTATTTAAAACAGAACATGATTGTATTCATATATACATAGATAAAACATGGGATAAAGGAATTTTTTTGTCCACGCCGTTTGTGCTAAATATTTTTTCTTATTTATCATATTCCAATTTAAATCGGCAAATAGCGTTTCTGTGCACGAATCGGTTCAAATTCTACAGCAGATATCTTGGACGACATATCGCCTAAAATACAATATAGCCGTTGAGATTGAAAGCAAATATTTTACAAAGTCATGTTTTAATTATTAGCTCTTCTGAGCCAAAGGCTCAAAGAGCTTATGCTATGGCCATTTGTGCGGTGTGCGTCGTGCGGTGTGCGTTAACTTTTTAGAATATGGGCCATAACTCAAGAACCCCTTGGCCAATCATTGTCAAATTTGTCACAGGGTATCCTTGGCCCAAGGGCTACCTTTTGTACTAAAACTAGGGTTGTGACCCTAAAACAAGGGGAGATAATCAGGAAAATAAAACCAAAAGTACTGGTTGCTAAAAAATCTTCTTCTCCAGAACCACCGGGCAGATTTTCACCAAACTTACATACAAGGGTCAGGATATGTTGAAGATTAAAAATTGTTCAAGGCATGACCCTGGGGCAAAGGGCGTGGTCTCAAGGTCACTTCAAAGTTAACCAAAATTTACACTTCATAAAAACGGTAATATTTTGCTTACTATAAAGACTAGGATCATCAAATCTTGTAAGTTGATGCATCTTAGGACTTCACATCATGTTAACACAAAAGTAGGTCACGGTGACCTACTTTTTAAATTTTACGGGCTTTTGTTTTCAAATTGATTTGGAGGCATATTTTGGTTACTTTAAGGCCTATGATCATCAAACTTTGTCAGTTGATGCATCTTGGGTCCTTGAACAAGGTCAACTTAAAAGTAGGTCACCGTGACCTACTTTTTGAATTTTATGGCTCATCTTTTGTAAAACATTTATTCCCATTATTTCAGATACTGAGAGGTTTAGAATCACCTAATCTTGTAAGTTGATGCATCTTGAGGCCTTAAAACATATTTATGAAAAAAGGTCACTGTGACCTACTTTTTGTATTTTGCAGTCATTTGTTTTTCAATTTGTTTAAAAGGCATATTTTGAATACTTTCAGACCCATAATCATCTAACTTTGTCAGTTGATGCATCTTGGGTCTTCGAAAAATGTCAACCAAAAAGTAGGTCACGGTGACCTACTTTTGACATTTTATGGCTTTATTTATGTATCTTAGGTACTTTTTGGCTTAGAATCATCAAACTTTGTCAGTTGATACAACTTGGGTTACACGCAGAATGTCAACCAAAAAGTAGGTCACTGTGACCTAATTACGACATTTTATGGGTATATTTTAGTATGTTAGGTATTTATTGGCTAAGAATCATCAAACTTTGTCAGTTGATGCAACTTGGGTTTTCGGAGAATGTCGAGCAAAAAGTAGGTCACTGTGACCTAGATTAGACATTTTATGGCTATATTTCAATATCTTAGGTACTTTTTGGCTTAAAATCATCAAATTTTGTCAGTTGATGCAACTTTGATTATCGGAACATGTCGAACAAAAATTAGGTCACTGTGACCTAGTTTTGAATTTTTATGGCTATATTTAAGTATTGTAGGTACTTTTTGGCTTAGAAACATCAAACATTGTCAGTTTGAGGCATGTTGGGTTTTCAGAGAATGTTGACCAAAAAGTAGGTCGAAATGACCTACTTTGGATTATCTCAGGTATGTATTGGCTTAGAATCATCAAACTCTGATAGTTGATGCAACTTTTTTTAACATGTCGACCAAAAAGTAGGTCACTGTGACCTAGTTTTGACATTTTTTGGCTATATTTAAATATCTTAGGTACTTATTGGCTTAGAATCATCAAACTCTGATAGTTGATGCAACTTGGGTGTTCAGAGCATGTCAACCATAAGAAGGTCACAGTGACCTACTTTTGAATATATGAGGTACTTATTGGCTTAGAACCATCAGTCAATTAAAAAGGAGGTCACCGTGACCTATTATGGTATTTTATAGCTATACTGATTTCAGAAATATCTTCAGTCCTAACTGGCCAAGAATCATCAAACATTGTCAGTTCATGCATTTTAGGATACTTAGAGTTAGAGGCTTCAAATAGAAGTGATAGACTGTACAATTTATCAGAAGAGCGATTCAAGGCCCTTGGGCCTCTTGTCTACTCCAAATTGTTTTTGAAATAACATTTTACCAAGATCCTTTTTTTAACCCCCGTGTATACAAGGCGGCTACATGAAAGTGTTTGACGCTTGACCAGGCAATCGTTTTCAAAAGACACAAACTCAGACTATCAGGTAGCACGGGTAGCTGGCCTGTCAATCAAATCAGAAGCTATTGTTTTTTTAATGATTGACAGGCGGTAAATTATTGATCTTGAATCAGGTAGATTTTGGGGGCGTTAGCATAAAATTGGGTGTTTAAATGAAGTTTTAATGCTTGAAACTTTCTAGGGGGTGAACATTTAAGTTTGATGTTCAAATCATGACAACCAGGGTAGAGTGGGGACACTGAGCAATTAAATTTTTACATAGGAAAAAACTTGTGCTTTAATATTATCAACTATTCTGTCTTTTAGATAACTTGACAATTAGTGCAGCAGGAGCCACACTTAATTCAAACAGTGTTTGGGGTGCCTTAAGGGGGATTGAGACTTTCAGTCAGTTAGTCCTTCAACAAGATACAAATATGGTAAGTAATTCTGAAATTTCAACAATTTTATTTGGGATATGCATAAAAGTAAATTTCCATCATATGTACATCTATGTATATATATTAACTTTCTGTTTATTTTCATGTTTATATATTTTTTTCAGTAGTGCCTGTGAAATTTAGACATACAATTACATTATATTTTTGTAGTTCTTTGTGAATGGTACAACAGTATCTGATTACCCACGATTTCAACACAGGGGTCTCTTGTTGGATACCTCCAGACATTTCCTAGATGTGACTATCATCAAACAGAATCTGGTAATTTTATTCAATGATGAATATTTTTATTTAATTAGCGGTATTAAAATATTGATACTGCATATTTTAAAGACTATATATAGGGTCTAAATGGTTTGCCTTTCTTTCAGCTTGCCATGTCACAAAGTAAGTTCAATGTATTTCATTGGCACATCGTGGATGACCAGTCTTTCCCATACACAAGTAAAGACTTCCCTGATATGGCCTCAAAGGTAAAAATATTCTGGTTATTTCATGTTTTTTTTATTTGTGTATTAAAAAATGCACAGTTAAGTTAGGTCATTTTATTTTTCATTTCATCAGAGATTGACTGTAAATTTGTTATAATTGTGCTGAGAAGTAGCATAAGTACTAAAAATTATTTTACTAGCAAAAAACTTGATATTTATAAATGTTTTTAATTAATTTATCATATTGATCTGCATTCTGTTATGTATGTGAGTTAGATATTAACTGACAGTTTCAATTATCAAACAGATGGTCTCTAGTACCATTTGAATGGGCTCATTTGTCATATGAAATGATTCAACACGTGCAACTAGGTGTGGATGTGAAAAAAAGATTTCTATTTTGTATGGAGTTACTGTACACAGTTTGACAGGAATATCTGTGTCAGCTGTACATAATGTACAGTTGAACTTCAGTATCATGAACACAGCTATCTAAAAATCTAATTTAGATGACTATGACAAAGTAATTGGAAAGTTCTAATCACACATTTTTGAAAAGTATTTTACCCTCAATATTTTGAACCTAAGCTTGCATATCTCGAAGTTTTTTCTTGGTTTCATTGAGTTCTTGGAGATTCTCTGTAAAAAAAAAAAATCGTGCAGGTGACATATTTACTAAGAGAATGTATCGTTCAATTTGTATACTACATTTTTTAACTGAATTGATACTTATTTTTTTCATAAGGATCTTCTACACATACTTTACCCTTTTTTCTAATTCAAAGTATCTTGTGATTTGTTAATTGATATGCTACTAGGTCTGTCTATTAATATAGACTATAATATTAAATTATGCCAAATGAACTTACACTTTATTTTTTACACCTCTATTTTTTTATGAATTCGTTGCACAGAGAAATTGCAGAACAGAGGTTAAATTAGCCTACATGTATATATTTATATATGCATTTGAAAATATGCAAATACATGTACTTATGTGGAGAGTAATAAATTAAAAAAAGAAATAAATGTATGAACACAAATTCAAGGAGGAAGGATTATGTACAGGAAATATTAGCGCATAATCAAGAGTCGATCACCATCATCAGACAAGAAAGTTTTGTACATATATTACGTCTGTAATTTTTGTCAATATTAATCTTAAAGAAGCTTGTAATTTTGAACTCTGTAGGGAAAAAAATCAGAAATATACCAGGAAATGAGATAAAAAGTTCAAATACATAAAGAAAAAAAACATGGTTGAGCCTTCCATATCAAAGTACTGGTATCTGAGACACTTAAGTTTGGGATACACGTTTAACTGTAAATGAGAAGTTCACCTTAAATTTCTGATTTATCCCATTTTATGTATTTCAGGGTGCCTATGATTCTAGACATATCTACACTCAGGATCAGATTGCAGAAATCATTGAATTCGCCCGAATTCTGGGTATCAGAGTCATTCCAGAGTTTGATTCACCAGGTAGGGCTTTGGAAATACATTGTATTTAAGTCAAGTTTTACTATCTTCAACAATTTCTTTTTGTAAGAATTATTTAAGTGTGAGTGTGTGTTTCAGTTTTTATGGTTTTTCCTGATCAAAAAATGCTGAAGTCAACAAACTGTTTGTCATTTTTATCTATTCCACAGGACTATGGAATCATTTTAGTTTGTGGGGTGATATGTGTGGGCTGCAAAAATTTTACTTGTTGATAGGATTGGCAGGAACACAATCTTTTTTGGTATAATTCAGAAGATTCAACGAACTTATACTTTATCAAAGTTATCATTCTTAGAGATGTACACTCTAAGTGCATATAAGAATGATCGACCATGAAATCTAGAAATACCCCCACCCCACCCCCACAAAAATTATGATTCCACAACAATTGCAGACAAAAAGTGAAAATCATTTGCAATCAGTAATCCAAAATACATGTATATATGTGCACTTCAATTAATTTATAATAGATTTGAGAACGAAGGTAAATTCATTCTTTGTTATATTAATTGAGACCCATTTCAATTTCTTCTCTATTTTCTGTTTATTTAGGTCACTCCCAGTCCTGGGGTAAGTCCATCACAGACCTCCTGACCAAGTGTTACAGTGGAGGTAAGCCCAACGGACAGTATGGACCCATAGATCCCTCCCTGGAGACCTCCTACGGCTTCCTGTCCAAGTTCTTCGGAGAGATCAGTAGGGTGTTCCCAGATCAGTACATTCACCTGGGTGGTGATGAGGTCAACTTTGATTGCTGGTTTGTACATCTCTAGTACATTTGTATTTGCCATCCCTGTCCAGAATTTGTGGAATTAAAATGATTGATTGTTCCAAATACTTCTAAATTAATTCAAGAAATGAATATGATAAAATACGTCTGTCAGAATGGCGTAAAGGAATTGAATTTTCTTCTTTCAGGAAAAGCAATCCAAATGTGACAGCATTTATGAAACAGAAAGGTTTTGGAACTGATTATGCAAAGCTAGAAGAATATTATGTTCAAAGGTGAATGTCAGTAACAGGTTATTTTTAGAGTAAAAATGATATCTTCTAAAAGATTATTAATTTCAAAAAGATTTGTTCTACACAGTTGTTTTGATTGAGAGCACAGCTGCACTTGTGCCCACTTGTTACACACATGTACTCTTATTGTAATAGACTGTACTTATACCTAAAATTTGTGTATCTGTTAAAAAGAATAACCTTTAATATTAAGTTTATAGTTTTATTGCAGATGGGACTAAAATCTCTTTGTTTTTTGTAGGTTGTTATATTAAATACCAGGGTATGTAAAAATAACCTCTCTTGGTTGTTTGTAGATTGTTGGATATTGTGGGTGGGCTGAAGAAAGGTTACATGATCTGGCAAGAAGTAGTGGATAATGGAGCCAAGGTAAGAATCCTAACAAAGGAACATTTTAACTTTAATCATTTGATGTAACTGCCATGATTTCTGACAAGTATCCCTCTAAAGTTTACTTGCTTTGTCTGTCAGATCATTGTTCATATTTCCGAAATCGTGCATGACATTTATCATCAAATATTTCAATTTTGAATGGAATACAAAGTAATTGGAATTATTTAAATTTCTTAGAGAAAAGTTTTCAGTATTTTAGAGAAAATTTGAGTGTCCAAATTTATTATGAAGAAAATGTTATGAATTAAGAATAGTACTGAATAATGAATTATCATAAGGGAATAATGTGAATATGCTACAGGTTGTTTTCTGAAATATTCAATCATATTCCTGTGTGTTAACAGATTCCAATGGAAGCAATAGTAGAGATTTATAGAAATTCAGCTTACATGCTTGATGTGTACCTTACAACACTTAAAGGGTATAGGACAGTTCTTCAAGCATGCTGGTATTTAGACTTAATCAAATATGGTGTTCAGTGGCAGGCCTTTTATGCCTGTGACCCAGGAAACTTCAATGGTATGGATTTCATTACTGGAGCATTAAATGTATACACTTCTCCTCTAACTTAGATGCATTGCATTTTCCTTTCTAATGTTTTTTTTTTTAATTTTATTTGATATTGATGTGAAGTATACTAGCCATTCTAATATTTTCATTCTAATACAAAAGTTCCTTGTATAATTCTGTTATAACACATATTTTAATCATTTCCTGCCAATTTAGCTCGATTAGACTTTTTTGAATAAAAAAAGACTTAAGTGACAGACACAAAAGGACCAAATTCTAAATGAAAAATAGATGCACCTCTAAAACAACACAAACAGTAGAACACACCAAACTCACACCTGCACTTCTAAAGCACAATCACGGGACTAGGTTCAAGATGGATTACCGGTATTGTTTTCTACTCACTTTCTTACTTAAGGTTTGAGTTTTCCTGGGCATGCAGTTTTCCATGTTTGAATTCTGATAGCCTTGACAATTAAACTGATAAATGCTGTGTACATTCTTTTTGGCATAATTTACATCTTTGCATAATGGTAATCCCTTTCTTGAAGTTTGCAAATTCAAAACTCGTATGTGTATGCAAATACCAACATGTTTGTTCATTCATCATGTTTCAAATAAGGAAGGTTTTCAACCTATAGATGACTAAGCCAAAAATGATTTGAATGTATAGTTGTATTTCACAATTTGTTTTGTGCAAAAGGGAGGTGAGTGGGTGTCAAAGTGCCAACAAATTTTGTAATGTCCAAAAGTAACATTAATCCAGTTTCTTTCAGAATCTGTACATAAAAACAAAGTAAGTCTTAGGTGTAGCTTAAATAGCTTTTCAATAAGTTGTCTTTAAGATCAAATGTAGTGGTGGACAAAGCTTGTAAACTTGTAGAGGGTTGTCATACTTGGTTTCTCTCCTTTCTGACTTGGTTATATTTCCTCTTCTGTGAACAGATATCAAAGGACACAATTGTAGAGATATATAAAAATGAGAACTACATGCTCCATGTGTTTGAGGCGACTCTTAGAGGTTATAGGACTCTGCTACAGGCCTGTTGGTATTTAGACATTATCAAGTATGGCGTCCAGTGGCAGGCCTTCTATGCCTGCGATCCCCATAATTTCATTGGTATGATTTTCAGAAGCTTTATATGTTTGTTTCTGTTTTGGTTGTTTTCTTCTCTGATACTCTTCAACACTTTGTTATGCATTGTAGCTTTGGTATCTAGTAGCATTTTGCCTTCAATTATTGAATTGCAAGGTAAAATTAACGTAATACTTACTTTCCATTGTTAAGGCTAACAAGGAATGTTTATTGTTTAGGGGACGACCATTTGATCCTGAGGGGGGGGCCTGGCAAATTTTTTTGAGACGGATTATTTATTTTCATGCCTGTCGAGGACAGATTATTTATTTTCAAGATTATCAAGGACAGATTATTTATTTTCTTCTATGTCTTACCGTACCTTGATCAATTGATTCTAAAAGACTAATCATTTATATACAGGATTTGGGGAGGGGACAGGTATAACTTTGTTTATGCAAGAGGTCTGGGGCCGCTGTAAGGGCTCCAGTGGGTCCTGGGCGAAGCCCTGGTGGAGGCCAAGGGAGTACACCCCACCCCCACCCTGCCCACCCCCGACGCTCTTGGGGTTTCATGTATTTTAAGAGTAAAACCACGCACTATTATAGTGGTATTGGTTATTATGAACCAAAGTATCACATAATTAATACTGGTCATACCGTACTTTGAATGAAGTATTCAGTTCAGGAAGCAAAGCCACCTGAAGCTCTTGGGTTTTTCAATATGTATAAGAGTAAAACTTTTGTAGGAATTGGTTAGATGTGTACCAAAGTATGACATTATTAAGTCATATCATACTTTGAATGAAAAGGGCCCAGGGGGTGAAGCCCCCTGAAGCTCTTGGGTTTTTGTGTATTTTAAGAGTAAAACTAGGCACAAAAATATTGGTATTGTCCCAAAGTATGGCATTATTATTATTATTCGTATCATACTTTGAAATTTTAAGGGATGGCCTGGGGTTACATGTACGTCCCCCATAAATCCGCCAGTGTATATTTTGTATTAATTTATCTGGAAAGTATAATTATTCGACAAGAAAATTTATCTTTAATGGTGTATAAGAATTGGTTTGTATTTAAAGTAACTGTTATTTATCACACCTACTAAGTGCACATTGTCATGTTGATAATCTGACTTAAGTATCCAGTCTGGTAATCTGATTTTAAATACTATATTTGGTTCTAAAATGGCGAGCGAAGCGAGCCAAAAAAATTTTTGAATTGAAGACTTTTGAGATTAAATTACACGTAAATAAAAAAGGTATTTTTACAATATTTAATTATCAGAAGTCAAGGTCAGATTATTTATTTTCTCTGTAGTGGAGGACAGATTATTTATTTTCAACATTTTCAGGGACAGATTACTGTAGATCACTTAATTTTCGCGACACCTTATTTTCGCGAGATAGTCATTGACTCCTGATTAGCGAGACAAAATTTTCGCGAATTGTGGTTATTGCTCTATATAATCTTAAGGAATACTATTATACGCGAGAATTAAATTTTCGCGAGCACACTGTCTCGCGTAATTACGCGAAAATAAAGTTCTCGCGAATAAAAAGTGATTTACAGTATTTATTTCCAAAATCTGCCAGGCCCCCCCTCAGAATCAAATGGTCGTCCCCTTATTTCAAGTCTTATTCACATCAACATATGCAGTTATTCTACTTTCCAGGTTTATGCATCTGTCATTAAAAAAACTCATGTGATATCTGACATTCCCGTTTTTAACAAAATGTTACATAAACATGCTAGATTTTTTTTTGTAAAAAAAAAAGATGCATGAGGCATGCCATTATTGAAAAATATATTTAAATGAGCATGAGCAAGAATGAAATATATCATACCATTGAAGTTCATCCAGTAATCTTAGAGAATATTTCCTTTATCATTAAACCAAATTTACTTTAAAACTGTCCTCCGAAATTCATATTAGGAAATTCATTACAATGCAAATATTGATTTTGCAAAAAACAGGCAATTATTCACAATACATGTAGAGTATTTTTGCAGGTGTTCATCATCAATTGAAAAAAAAAAACAACAATATTAAACTAGTTAATACTTTTGTGTATCCCTTGCATATTTATTTTGAATGAGTGTTGAATTTCTGAAGGTTAAGCCAGATACAGTTGTGGAGGTTTGGAAGGATGGCTATCTACAAGAACTAAAGAAAGTTACTTCCCTTGGTTATAAAGCTCTTCTGTCCTCATGTTGGTATCTCAATGACATATCCTACGGAATAGACTGGCCCAAATATTACAATTGTGACCCAGATGATTTTTTTGGTACTACAGTGCAAGTACTCAAATTTCCAAATGCATTATATGGTTTTTGTATTTGACTTACTAATCTCTTAGAACTACTAACCATCCTACCATTGAAGTTATAATTGATAAAAAATTCATTCAAATCTGTAAAAAAAAATAGTATTGAAACTTTTTTTTTGGCTTAGGATGCCACAAACAACTATGCATCTGAATACCAGCAAGCTTGAAAAAGACCCTCTCCTCTTTTAAGTTTACAAATAATTTCATAGCAGCCTAAATTTTTAATTGTAATATGTAAATTTCACAAAAAGGTTCAACCAGACACAGTTGTAGAGGTTTGGAAGGGAGGCTACCAGGCAGAAATGAGCAAAGTTACGGCCCTTGGTTACAAAACTCTCCTATCCTCTTGTTGGTATCTTAACTACATCTCCTACGGATCAGACTGGCAAAAATATTACACATGTGAACCATATAACTTCAATGGTATGATATAAATAATGCCTTGTTGCCTTTGTAATTCAGTTAATGTCTAGTATGATCGTAAATTTTAGCGTTTCCCACCAGTTAGCTTGACGATATAACAAACAATGTATAATTACTCAGATTTCAAACTTTCTTATGTTCCTAGAAAAATTTCTTAAAATATATCTGATTAATCAAAATGGATTTGAATTTTTGTTGATCTCATCCATTTTTTTAAAAGGGGAGGGAGGGGGATCTCAACAAATCAAAAAAAACAAACAAAAATTTGGCAAATGTGTTTATATTCAGTTACTGTAAATCACTTTTTATTCGCGAGAACTTTATTTTCGCGTAATTACGCGAGACTATGCGTTCGTGAAAATTTAATTCTCGCTTATAAAAGTATTCCTTGCGATTATAAAGAGAAATAACAACTATTCGTGAAAATTATGTCTCGCTTACAAAGAGTCAATGACAATCACGCGAAAATAGGTGTCGCGAAAATTTAGTGATCTACAGTAAATTGTACTGAACTTGAGAATTTAAAATAGAAGTAAGTACTCTATTATTCAGCATTGTTGAAAAAGTGCTAGTACACAACACTTATAAAAACATTGTTCCTTATTTAGTTTAATCTGTACGGTTTCCCCTAAGATTTAAGCAAATTCAAGTTTGATAATATACAGTAAAAATAAAATATGTACGATATGTTGTTCAGCTATTATGAAATTATGCATGTTAGTCAAATCAGTATTGAATTTCAAGACTATTAGTGTAAATGCTAGTCTGCAGCATGTTTTCTCCTCTGCATTGCAATTCTGTTAAAGTTATTTTTTTTCTTGGTTTGCTGTCTTTTTTTCATTGTTTTTCTTTAAATGAAATTCATTATAATCCATTAAAATCATTACAATCTATTAAAAGTAGTACGAAATTCATAAAGTTAACTTAAAAATTGCACAATCAGTAACTCAAGTGCATTTTTGAATATACACCTAAATACAAATGTATACAACTTTTGGTGCATCTGTGACTGATATATCGACCCCAATTTATAGGAACCGCTGAGCAGAAGAAGCTTGTGATTGGTGGAGAGGTGTGTATGTGGGGGGAATACGTAGACAACACCAACGTACTCTCACGGACGTGGTGAGTGGTAGATATAGGAAAAAAAATCATCAGTAAGGGAAAAAAAATTAATGATACCACAACTATATATACATTATTAAAGGGAAGTACATGTATTGGGAAAGTATATATTAATTGGTACACTTGATGTAAACAAAGTAAAAATTTTAAATATTTAAGAGTACATGGAAGAAATTTCAAAAATTTGAAAAATTCTTAAATTTACATTACTTAAATCGAACAGAATTGGAAAATCACTATATTTTAGAAATGTAATTTGTACAGTAAAACTTGTATAGTACGAAGATGGAAATTGCAAATTCATGGATATAGTGAAGTTATCTTGGATCCCCAGCAATATAGAATTAAGGCCATACCAATTTCTAATATAGTTCGTCGGATTCGCCGCTTCAATTTTTAACAAATCAAAATTATAATATTAAAAAAATAAATTTCGCGCGCGCGTCCAAAAATATCCGAATACACTTTTTTTCTCGACTTTTTTACACAAAACGCATAAAAGACAGAAGCGCGGGAATTAGTGTGTGTTTGACTGTTTGTACTTTGTAGCATCTGTAAAGTTTTGCAAGATGCTTGTGTAATTGTTTGTATGTACCATGGGTGAGCAATTAGCATATCCAAACAACCGGGGCTACCATTTCTGGGGATCGGGCTAGTTGTTTTCTACAAGGAGGTAGCCCGTCGGGCTAGTTAAAAACATAACTATTCAAGCAATACAACAATGACAAGAACAATCGGTATTTTCACTTGTATTTGTCATAAAATTCCCAACCAGTTAAAATTTTCCAGACAACATGCTCATATTGTCAATGAATCTCCATAATTTTATCTGTTTTGTACTTCTATCTGACTTAAATACTTCCAAAAACGATCGTTTTTTCCTAATCCGAATTTCCTCTATTCCTCCATTTATGGTAGGGTGAGTTCACCATGCATCGGACACATACCTTGCTTCGGACAACTTTAGGCAATAAACTCTCTTTCAACTTATGAGTTCTGTGTATTTATTTGTTTCTGTCAGAAAGACCAAGATTTAAATTTTTTAATGATACCGATTGTGTTTATCATGTTTTGATAAAAATACCCCGCAAATGGCCTTGAAGTTACGTCATATTTTACATCATCAAAGGGGAATAACCCGAAATTTATGATTTTGCAGTTTTTAGAGTTATCGTTCTTTTAAATTCGATTTCCACGGAACGAGTCGGACTTCGGTGAATTTTGTCAGGGATTGGTAATTTTACACAAATTATTAATAAATTTCACTTCAATGTTTGTTTAATTCTTATTAGAGCTGGTTTTTAGTAGTATGCTATTTTCACCGTACATCGGACACAAATTAACCATGCATCGGACACTTTTCGATGCAAAGGTAAGTACTACCATTTTCATACAGAACCCAGCTGACAGCTTTTTTTTGCGAAAAAAGAAAATAAAAACTCTATATTTTCAGTCAAAATACAAGTTATCGATATATGACGTCTGGAATTTTACTCTGTTTATTTCTACAAACCAGAGTATGATAAACCATGAGGAAAAGGCGCGAATTACAGCATTTTAAAGCATTTCTTAGGCAGACTGAGGTCTCTAGAATCGTTCTACATTTGTGCAATAATATCGTCGATTAAATTACAGTTGAAGGTTATTTCTTAGATAAAAGATGAAAATATATCCATATCAAGGATTTTAAAGCATTGTAATAAAGGTATGATATTTTTCCGGTCTCCATACCGTCTGTCCGATGCAGGGTGAACAATGTCCGATCCATGGTGAATTTTCTGTTTTTTCTAAAAACTCGATTTTTGGGGATAATTTCTCAATAAACGGCATATAATTGTGTCCTAAATTGTTATTTTAATCACAAACTAAATGTTCAACTCCATTTTGATAATTTTCCGTCGGTAGCGATATCGCTAGAACTTGTTGAAGTACAAGGGTATCCGATGCATGGTGAATTCACCCTAAATACATGCAGATATCTCATTAAATTATTTACGATTATCCATTGAACTGTAAGATAAGTGTTTTGTGACTCACATAAGATATATTTCAAGTGTATTTAATGATTTAAGATGAAAACAAAATGAATTTGGGTTTTTTTTCCTAAATGAGCTAGTGCAATGATCAAGAAAAAGGGAAGATAATTCATTTAATAATTCATTTGATTTTTTTTTCATAATAATTTATGCATGATTAATATTGATTGTGAGAACTTTTAACTTTAATTTTAAAAGAATGACCCCAGTACCCTGACTTTTTCAGCAATTAATTTCTTCTCCAGATTAGTACGGTATTTATTTTAATTTTTGCCCCCCTGTTTGGGTTAGTAACTTTTTACTAGGGGCTATTAACTTAAAAGCTGCCACTAGCCTGTGGGAAAGTACTTGATTTTTTCCTCAATTGCACACCCCTGTGTACTATAGAAGAACTTAGAAATTTTTGCCACTAATATTAATTATATTCGCTCGCCTCATAATTTTGAAAACTGAAATAAAAAAATTAATATTAAAAAAATATTTTCGCTCGCTCGCCTCTCTTTTTATTTTTAAAAATCAGAAGAACTATGTTACAAATTGGTGTGGCCTAAGGAATTCCTTATACAGATATAAAGAAATACGGATATATTGAAGTAATTTCATAGGTCCCAGTGACTTTGTTAAAACCAAGTTTACTGTATTGAAGTATTGCCACTTTTAACTTGATATTTGTTTTGCTCCATAAATGATACTGTGTATCACAACATTGTAAATTTATCTCCCAGGCCTCGTGCCTCAGTGGTTGCAGAGCGACTATGGAGTGCTCAAGGTGTAAAAGATGCTAACGCTGCTGCCCCAAGACTGGAGGAACATCGCTGTAGGATGATCAAGTAAGGTCAAATTTTATGACTCAAAGTGAATCTGTCAGTTACATTTCAGCTACTATATATAGGGCTGGGCAATAATATCGATATTTCAATATATTGCAATACAATGACAAAAAATATCGTATCGCAATACGATTTTGTTTTATCGATATATTGGCAATATGCTTAGATTAAGGAATTTTGTCATTAAATATTAAAATAAACTAATGAAAGTTTGTAATTAAGCCAAACAGTATGACAGAAGTTGTTTTGTGGGAACATTTCAGAACATAACTTTAATGAAATCAACAATTTTTTTGTCAGTGTTGGTTACTTCTCATAGATATGTACATTCTGTATGTAAATTAAAGTAAATATAGTAAGAAAATGCCATTTAAATTACATTGAAAATATTGCAATACATATCGCAATACAGTTACAAATATCGCAATATATCGCAATACGAAATCTCCGGCCAACACCCAGCCCTAACTATATATTTAGGGGGTGCCAGTGATACACTGTCAACTAATTATTAGTATATGTCATTGTCATTGAAAAAACAAACTCTTTTGATCATTATATATTTAGGTAGCTTGGTATTTTTTGATTTCATGTGTACCCTTTGTCAAATACTCAAGGAATCTTGGAATATAGGTGATTAAAATTTTTTTGACTAATAGATGTAAAACTTTGCCCCTTTAAACCTATTAAAAAGTCCATGAAAATTAGCTCACACTAAAATTTTACCATAAGGAGGGGAATATGCACTTATTCTAAGCTCTTTCTTTGAAAAGCAGAACTTGCTTGTTGATTATTAGTGCAGTCATGTTTTAAAGATATTAAATATTCAGAAAATAGTAAGCATATACTGGATGTTAAACAGAAATACATGTAAATTGAAAAAATTGGATACAAAAGGAAAAAAAATGAATTTTGAAAATTTTTGTGTTCAAGTTATCTTCATTCTAAATGATAAAACTTTTTATTTTCAGGAGAGGTTTTCCAGCAGAAACAGTGAATGGACCAGGCTTTTGTCCCCAGGAATATTCAATACCAGTCTAGATAATTCTAGGACCCTATTCTCAAGAAGAAGAACACATACCAAAAAAACTTAAAAAAGCATTTCCATATTGTGCACTTAATGGAGAGTTTGTATATTTTTCTATTAGTGCTATATATATTATAGCATATTTATCTATAGGATCTCCCATGATTTGTAGTTGGATATGATTTTTATCCAATGAGTTGTGTGTTTTTTATCCCCTCGCCAAGGCTCGTGGATAAAAACACACAACTCATTGGATAAGAATCATATCCAACTACAAATCATGGGGGATTCTTTTTATCCCATGTTTAATACTTCACAACCAATGTTTTACACTGTTTCTATATTGGACTTCACTTTATTTTATTTTATCACTCTAGCACAAAAACCATTGTGACGTCACAACTACACTTAATTGTGGGATATGAAAAAACATACCCATGCAATGAATCATATCCACTAGATAAAGGGGTAAACATGGGATAAAAATAGAATTATATTTATATTTAAAGTCTTTTTATATGTAGATAAATTAGTGTTCAGTAAACAATACCTGTCATCTTTATGACTGTGGGTTTATAGTTTAGATTATGGTTGTTTGCACATGCATTCAAACATCGGTTATTATGAACATACTTATAATGAAATGATGCTTACAGGGAAGTATTTAATTTCATTTCACATGGCTTGCAAATATAGTGTAAAATTAACGAGTATGTATAACTAATTATGTTTATAACAAAGCAAAATGGTCCATCTCTGGCACTTCATTATAAACGATTCTTAATGTATATATACTTGTTATAGAATTATTTTTACATTAGGTCATGTTAACACTATAGCTTCAAGCATCTTTGAATTAGTTCACAAACCTTTCTGATTGTGTATATATATATCATTAATGATGTCCCAATTTATACACATTTTTCCGTTTTCTGTGATATTCATCTAGCTGATGCTGTTCCGAACTCATGGCTAATTCTTGTATATTTATGTCTCTGCTGTAAGTTTGGAAGGTATACATGTATTTGCTCATTCTGTGATTATTTTGTCAATTATTTTCATTGTTACCAGTTTGCTGTATTCTTTCATAAAAAATAAATACACATTCCAGAATACAAAAAGTATGTAATTGTGTAAGTAAAATATATATTCTTTATATGTTTTACGATTTGACTGTTGGGGCGAGTGCAGTTGTATCATCAAAAACACACTTGAAACATTGATCAGCTACTTCAAACATCAAGTTGCACGAGACATCTTGACTATCTGTGATGTCACAAGATGTAACGGTGCTTATGGGAGCTTACGGAGACAGCTGAGCTTCTGTGTAAAATTATAGACCTAGTGCAATTTTTGACAAAAGACATTGTAGAGTATTTACTTTTCCCTTTTAAGATTTCTACAATGCAAAGCCTTTTATATTTTATGTTATTCATTTATTCGCCATCATCACATGGAATCCTGATAGCAATGGAAGGTTTCACACAAAAAACTTGCTTGACATATGTACAGATTTCATTCTGAATTTTCACTGTTTTTACATGTTAGTCTAATGAGCTTGCTGCACTCGCTATAAAGGAATTTGATGATGCTAGTACTCTTAATTTGTGTACCTATATCTTCATCTTAAATAGCTTTCACGATTTCTAATTATGTTTAGCAACCTTTCAAAATAAAAAAAAAAATAATAAGAGAAACTTAACTTTGTGTTGTACTTGTACATGTTTGTAAACCAAACACTTTGTGCATTTTAATCATGGTATTCAAAGGCAAGTCAAAAAGTATAATTTCTTGGTTTCAAAATGCTTAATGTACTCTGATTCTCATATTTTGAAAATCAGGCATTGACTAATTAAAAATGCTCATATAGGTTACAGTTAAGGTCGCAAACAAGGTCATTGGCCTTGGTGTCATTTGAAACAACTTAATTAGTAAAGTATGCACACCAAATATGAAATATGAAAATCTCTTTTGGTTTAAAAGTTATGGTAAAGGTTCAAAAAGGCTATTTTTGGCACATAGGTCACAGTCAAGGTCACAAAGTCATTGACTTGGTGCCATTTAAAAAAACCTTAATTAGTGGTGTATGCATACCAAATATGAAGTCGCTATCTCATATGGTTCAATGGTTCAATAGTTACATTTGTGCTAAGGGTTGATAATTCAGACAGCGCTAAATCAAATCTACGCTTTTTGAAAATTGAATATATGTAATACACTTCACAATCAAGGTCAAAGGCCATTGACCTTGGTGTCAAATTAAATTTCTACAAAATGTTGAAATAGAATGGATACAAAACACGTGGCTTGTGACAATGAACCTTTTGTATATGAGAAGAAAACACTTGCTGTGGCATTCGACTCGATATTAAGATATGTCGACGACGTTTTCTCAATTAACAATAGAGGTAGTAGTTACTTCAATTCTTATTTCGACTCCAAAAATCCGACTGAGCTTGGAGTAAATGATATCACGGAATAAACATCCGTTTTCTATCTGAATACTATAGTAATTTACAAGAAAAAGGCGTTAATGGAAATCTAAAACAAAGCTTTGTCGACTCAAACTTTTTAACTGTGAACTTCCCTTTCTAATGTAGCAACTTATTATTACTGCATATTGGATTCATGTTTCTTAATTTATGCGATATGCAATGCAAACTATTTCTAAAACGAGACAAGCTATTGACAAACAAGTTGATGAAACAAGGATATTGCATGTAATAGACTCACTTAAAGTCATTTCGCAAATTTTATGGTCGGTGCATTGACACTGTCAGCATATACAATCAATCATTAAGACAAATCCTGGCGTGTTTCATACTACATTGTATACTGAGTATACATTGTATAAAGCAATTATTAACGCCAAAATTGTTTTAGGTCACCTGAGTAAACTCAGGTGACCTATATTGCTATCCGTTTTTGCCCGTCGTCGTCCGTCGTGTGTTAACATTTGAACATTTTCAGCTTCTCTGCAGCCGCTCAACCAATTTCAAACAATTTTGGCACAAAGCATCTGTGGGTGACGGCGAACAAAAATGTGAATTTCATGGTCCCTGTCCCCCTGGGGCCTGAGGGATGGGACCAAAACCACTAAAATCAATGCAATCTTTAAAAATCTTTTAGTCTCCATATAGTGAAATATTCTCGAGTGAGACGTTAAACAACATAGAATCAATCTATCTAAACTCCTGGACATCAAGCAGTCAAACTGTTGGCATGATTGTAAGCAGCATTGAGTCCTCTACCAAAATTGAGAAATTCATGGCCCCAGGGTCAGGGGTTCAAGTGCTAGGGCGGGGCTAAATATCTGATATAGCAAAATTGCATTATTTCCTTGAAAATCTTCTTCTCTACTCCTCGGTATTAAATAAACTAACCAAGTACATAGTTACCGGTATCTTAAGTAAGGCTGCCTCTTCCAAAATTGTAAATTTCATGGCCCCTGGGTCAGGGGTTCTGATGTTAGGGCGGGGCTCTATTGATTACTAGTATTACTAGTATATAGTGAAAATGCATTAATTCTTGTAAAAATCTTCTTCTGTGCTCCTGGGTATTAAATAAAATAACCAAGTGAAAATGCATAAATTCTTTAAAAATCTTTTCCATTGCTCTTTGGTATTATGCCAATGATCAAGGTACATATTTATGACAAGTTAATTGATGCAAAGCATCAAATCGGCCGCTAACATATTTAAGATGTCAAGAAAGTAATTTCACAATTCAAAGCATTCATGCAAGAAAACAACAGGATATTCAAAGCTCGCTACTGGAGCGGATCAAAGATCTAATTTTAATTAGATTGACCTCTGTCCAAAATTGAATAAAATATATATTTTGAACTAGAAATAGTGCATTTACTCATCCAAAGGATTTATCGATGTAAAAAAGTCTATGATGAATATGCATGGGCATCGGAAGCAAATCGAAATGTTAACCAACAAAAAATGGTGAAGCCCATTTTCAAAGCCTAGGTATAATGTATATCTTTGCAAAAAATGTGTGAGAGCTAACCCCCCCCCCCTACTCCGATTACGCCTATGATATATATTGTCATCAAAATGAAGATGTATGCCTTTCAAGATATACCACGCGTTGATATCCTGGTCATTTGTCACGTGATAATGCCTATATGATGGCTATGCTGCATGGTCGGGTGCAAAATGTATAAAAATAATCTTTGTGTCATTCACAGCTGTTGGATTTTCAAACAAATTTTTAGGTAGAGAAACTTTTAATTTTTTATAAAACTTTTACCACGTGCACGTTATTTTTATGAAAATCATAACGATTTCTTTAAAAATCTTTTCTATTGTAAAATCTTTTTATGTGACCATAAATTATCAATTATCTGATGTCAAATGATAATGAAATTGAAACAAAATAACAACGATTAAAACTTAATTTAAAGCAAGCCATGATTTTATACATGTTATCATTTGAGAATTATTTTTCTGATCTAATAAAATAATAATATCTATTTCCCCATGTGCACTTTTATCGGCCGCTGCTGATGAAAGGTGCCTATTCCAAAATTGTTCATTTCAGGGCCCCTGGGTTAGGGTTACCGAGGGGGGATGTGGGGGTACGTAGTCTGAAAATAAAGTAATGCTTTGAAATTGGTATTAGTCAACCATTTATGATAAAATAAAAAAAAATTATGATAAAATTTCCAAAATTTTGATATATGTACGTGGCCCTAGGGATAGTGGTTCCTATGGGTTGGGATGCACAACTGGTGGTTAGAAAATGGAAATGCATTTTCTCTTTGTTACCTTGATCTTCCTCTGGGTATTAAGTAACTAAAGTAACCACGCTAACTGTATAGTTATGATAAACAATGGTGCCTCTTTCAAAATTGTGAATTTCATGGCTTTTGGTTTAAAACACGAACCAAATTCAATTGTTGAAAAGTTGTTACATGATACTCAGGTGACCTATAAAGCCCGTGGGCCTTTTGTTTTTTTTTTCTCGATCATGTCGATGAGCACACTGTGGATATGGCCTGTTGGCAAAGGATGCTCACTCTTTTATGGCACCTGATCCAATCTCTGATGTTTTAAATGTCCGTATTTGCTCTGATCCTCATTTGTATCGTTTGAATGGACTTATGAACTTGAATACCTTTTCGTACTTTATACTTCATTTTACACATGCATTCCCTTTGGCAAGAATTTTTGAGTGCCAATATTTTCAAACTCTTGGGTTTTACGTTAATCCTTCATTTGAAAACTTTTACCATGACCTTTTAATTTGTTCAATTTTTCACATACACCTCTCCTATACTTTCAATATTTCCTTTTGATGCCTACTATTGGGGGTTTGGATTACATTTCCATCACAAGGATGTATTCACTTTAACAAAAGAATTGACCTATTGGAGAGAACAATTTCCCGGAAAAGTGACATTTAAAAATCAATCTTTATTTGTTGTTTTCTACCGTATATATGTCTAATTTTTTTTTAAATTTGTATTTTAGGCCGCACCAATTTAATTTCTTGTTCTTCGGACATTTGAGGGAAAAAGTAAGAGCGGGCAAGCGGTTAGATAATAATATTATTACTTTTTTGTAAATAATTTTTTAGGCGGAGCGTGAAAAAATTTGAACGGACAATTATTTTTTTCAGATTAAAAATACCATATATAGAGCGGAAATTGAACAGAAAATGGCACAGAATTCTATTGGTGCGGAAAATTTAAATTAATATTATTTGATAAATCCGGTCTAACAAGAAATTTTATATATATTTATTATTTACAACTTTACAATAAACCTCCAAAGTTGATCGAAACACTATTTTGTCCTTTAAGGTCAGGATCTAGTAAATGAAAGGTGCCTACAGATTTATCAAATTTGAGAAATAAATTCCTTTATTGATGCTTTACAACTTTTGTTTGGTCAAATAAGGTGTTTCGGGGCATTATTTGTAGGTAAACAAGAGGAAAAAATGTATTTTAAACTGTCATTTTCAATGAAAAATTAAGAAAACCAGTCATGAATATGGGAATTTTTTTTCATATTCGACAAAGGAAATGTACCCAGATTGCCTACAGTCTCTCAGAAAACGGTAATTAGTATATTCATGGTCTCAACTTTAAATCAATATCAAATTTGATATAGGTATCCGGTTTACTTTTCATATGATTTCAAATTGAATGTCACGAAAATACCATATTCTTCTACATAATTCTGCTAAAGCCGTAAAGTACGGGAAAAAGAAAGTCGAAATTGATTATGACGTCATAATGGATCTAACACCAAAAAATTAGTCTAAAGTTATTTACTAGATCTTGACCTTAAAGCGTTGATTTTTGCATGAATTTTGGCCTTGACGTCCATCAGGGCGGGCCTGCCCCTAAATAAAATTGTGATATTTTGATAGGTTAGGATGTAAGGAATAATTTAAGATAATTTTTTTTTAGGGGCACCCCTGCCCTAGGGTCGAAATTCACAAAAAACTTACAATAAAATAAGGAAACCGGATCTTCATAATCTGTTTTAAATTTTTAAAGTTATAGTAAGCTCAGTTGATACAAGTGCTGACTTTTACACCTTATAATTTTTAAAGTCGGGGGTTCGATTCCACCTGGTACACCACTTTTAAAGTTTTAAATTTCGCCTTTTCAAAAACTATTTTAATTTTTTTTCATAGACTTGTGTATTTTTCCTTCAATTATCTATCCCTTATGCATGCCCATTCTTGATATAAGAAACACTAAAGAGATATCAAATCGTAACAATCCAATGTACCGTTGTCAGTCAGGTGGAACGAACCTCAGTATAAGCACACGTTCCCCGAGGACAAGAATAACTCACTGTGTGTTACTCAATACGGGTATTCTTGGCAGCATTGAGCTGCCATGAATTTCAATTGTATGTATTCCTTAGAATTTAATCACATTGATTTTGGCTACATATTCAGTAAATGCACTCCCTTGGATTTCATTTAGGCCTATATAATTTGTACACATTAATGACAAGTTTTTATTATATCCACGGATAAATAGCCTAGACATAAAGAATAGAATTTCAGAGACAGTAGACATTACCTGTATACACAATGAGAAGTAAAGACAAATATCAATTATTACATTTGGAGATAACAAACTCAGAAAATCAATGAAAGGGTTCCTCCTACCTCTACTCACTGAAATAAAGATTTAGGAAAAACAAATTGTTATATGTATTCAGCCTAATGTCATTAATTGGAACGGAAATCGACAAGCTTTTTGTAGAGAAAAAACTAAGCCCGGACCTATAGGTCAGATCCCTATTTATAATGAAGTGATCCTTTATTTATCATCAATCATATCAATAAAGCCGAATCCATCCAGACCCGCTTATTTTTCTGCAGATAATATACTGACACGCAAAAGAAACGCAACACCCTACTTTAGAGGGAAATAATTATGTAAAGTTAGGAATTTTGTATCTTAAAATTATGGATATCTTCAATTTGGTAAATATCGGTAATTTAACGGTTAATCTATATTTTACATAACCGTAAAGTCAAGTTTAACGTAACAAAAATCAAAATTTGCATGTTTAACAAAACATTTGGCAATATTATATAGTTTTAAGGGTTTGTACTGTTCATCTTAAGTAATGCAGCAATATTTCAAAAAATAAAATCTCCTTTCGTTTCCCGTAACGATGCTAAGGCTTCTCGAAAATTGCTTAGGTATGCATTTCCATTGCTCTAAATGGATAATTTCACGTAAAGGTGATGGAGAGTTATGATGCAAAAATACACTGCATTACGCCTCAACGAGGTCTTATGTATCATATGCATAAATGATAGTCCTTGGACCGGAAGTCCAAGGGTTTATCAATGCGCAAGAAAATTCGACCTAATCATCTGAAAAACAGGCATTTAAAAATGGCAAAGAATATTTCCTTCGCTCAAATCTCGATATTGATAAACCTATTGTATCGTTGAAATTAGGCTGCAATTGTTGTTTAGGGCAGTCTTGCAGGTTGAAATTGAATGGCTGGGAGGGGGGTGTTTTGAAAGTCATATGTTACTTAATAAAGTTAAAAGACAAACATTTAACATTTTTATCAAATTTCTGATGTTCTGGAAAGTGAGTTTAGCTTTACTGTATTCTTTTTTGAAAATCATTAGATAAAAAATTCAAACATTTGTACATTACTGCTTGTTGCGTTTCTTTTGCGTGTCAGTATATAAACTAATTTTACCATAATTTAGATTAATTATTCTAAATCATATTTCATTGGATATTAATCAATTAACAATTTCTGTAATTTCGCTAAGTTGCATTATATTTAAAGTTTCCATCCAGAAAAGGAGTTGTACGGGGATCCTAGAAACCCTTCACAGTGCTGAGACTGTATCCAGACTTGGTCCCCTTTGGAGAGGTGTAATGTCCCCGTCATAGTTGCCATTGTATACACCGTAGAATGTATTCCTTGTAAGTTGCTATGGGCGTCTAGGTTTTGCCTGGCTCCGTCTTTGGTCAAATATGAATGACAGTAATGACCATATTGGGTCAGATGTGTCCAAGTAAAGGCATAAACACCATCTGTCGGAGACGTAAATATACCCGTGCGACTGTTGTAGGCAGCGCCGTAGTTGGTGATGACCGAGTTGAACACGATCTTCTCCGTGCTGTAGTCCCTGCCTGAGTTAGCATAGGCCGTGAAGGCCACCACTGGACTGCCACCTGTACTCAGAAAGAGAGATAAAGATCTTTTTATAGAAAATTTTTAGAAGAGAATATATAATTGTCTTTTTCGTTCTCATTTAGCAGAAGAATCAAGAGTATTAGACAGATATGTTGGAAATTTGGAAATACCGGTAGAACGATTGAAAAAGACCTAGATACTTGTATGGATGATGGGATTAAAAAGCTATATACACCTTATTTTTTTTTAATCAGTATGTAAAGCAACGAATAAAATATTCAGCTAAAAGTGTCTTTTGATGACCGTATATGAACATTTGGTACTTTTCCTGGCATAGAAATGCTTTTTGTCATTTCAAAGAATACTAGTAGATGATAATAACACTTAAAATTCTTCTTATCAGCCATATATTAAATTTACCTGTTCCGGAAGATGTCGAGGCACTCTGGATTGATGCTCTCAGGGTTTTCAATTGATTCTGAGTATCAGACAATGCCACTGATATCTGATTGACATGCTGCTGTATCGCTGCCCCTAAGGTGCTCTCATTCTTCATACTGGCCCTTAGCAGTTTCCCCATGGCTTCCTGTTCTGCGACAACATTGTCGATTCTGGAATTCGATATTTGTAGCACTTTTGAAATATTCTCGAGCGTCTTGTTCATTTCCCTCTCCAAGTCAAGCCTGAGTTGTCTTTCTTGAATGAGAAGCATTTCTTGGGCTGAAAAATTGGCCTTCAGCTCCTCCATTTCATGTTCAAGCTCTTTCCTGAAGGTGCTTTCTAGGGTCAGGATTTGACGGAGAGCCAGAGTTTCTGAGGCGAACACCTGCTGTTGTATTGTTGTGATGTTTTCTCGTAACTCCTTCTCTAGGGCTTCAAACCTCTCCTCTATTGTAGGGCCAGTCCCTCCCGGGTGAAGCAGGCCTTGTACTCCGAAAATCATCAGAAACTGGATGGAAAAACAGACTCTCAACATGTTTCCTCAATGGCAGTTTATATATACCAGTACTTGTTTAGTGCAGTTATTGAAAAATTGAACCGATATCAATCTCTTTATCAGCTTTACTTGACCTACAAGAGATAATCGGGTAGGGTAAACAACATTTCCATGTGCAAGATATACTAAGTACTCCAAGGTCAATATCTTCCAGTATTTGTTGTCGTCTTTTTGATATCGTGCGGGTTTCAAGTTCAGAATATCTAGATATCTTTGAATGCTTCTCTCAGTCAGCCAATTCCAGTCTGAACATCTCCAACCAATTCAGTTCTTGTTGCCTTTAATTTGGGGAAAAATCCTATTACTAGTATCTCTTATTTGTTCGGCAATTTCACACAAACGCACTCTATTTACATAAAAATACTCGGGCAAAATTTCAATATTTTTCACTTAAAATTTTCTTCAATATTAAATTTCCTCCGTAGTCCAAATAGTTAACACATTCCAGTCCTCTATTTTGCCTGTTATCGGGCAATTTTTTGGTGATTCACTTCTAAGGTCCAAATATCTCGTCATAAATCAAGATATCGATCATTACCACCGGATCTGCTTTAAAATCCCTAACTTTTTTGTTTGTTTGTAATTTGTTTAACGTCCCTTTCGAGAATTTTGCACTCATATGGAGACGCCACCACTTGCCGGTGGAGAGTTGCAAATTTTTCCCTATAATTGGCACTCAGGGCTATTGAGCAGGGAGAGATGTTTTTGGTGCCATCGCCTTCTGCAACACGGGACGTCGGTTTATATGGTCTCATCCGAAGGACCGATCTCCACGTCACGGACCACCAAAACATCAGAGGTGGAAACAGGTGTCATGGAAGTGTAAGCATCCCCCTGCAAAATGATCACATCCGCCGTGTGCTCCTTGTCATGTTCGGAGAAAACGGAAAAATTCCGCAGACAATTCATTAAGTGTTTGAAAATTGACGAATTATCAATTTGTTTGTAAAACGTCATTTAGCTTTTGACGTAATGATTATTTGTTTGCTACCAAGGTCATTGTATCCACCACAAAACTGGCGAAATGATGGCTTCAAATGAGACTTTTGATATTCTTGTTTCATCAACTTTCTTGTCAATATCTTGCCTCGTTTTAGAAATTCATACCTAGAACAAGCTCTTGTGAATCGAATCAACTGAGAGACATAATCCCCATATGCATATATCGGTACAAAAGCAAAGGAAGTTGAGGATTAAAAGGTTAAAAAGTCATCACGTTTTTCATTAAGCTTTTAACAAAAGCGACCAATGATAAGGTTAGTATATTTACGAATTTTATTTTTATTGAAAAAGCAGCTGCCTATGATGTCGGAAACTCTTGACTTAAAATTATTTTGTAAAGAATGGTTGTATGACGTGCTGAAAACCATACGTTTTTACGTTAATGATTTTGTAAACATTTTGAAATTGTAAATTTTCCAAAAGGTCATTAGTTTTTTAGCAGTCACAATTCATTTCAAATCTTCTCGAATATACCGATACTCTACTCCTGAAGTGTCTCCTTCACTGCTGTTAATATATTAGTGAGAGGTAAAAAGATAGGATTAGATAATTTACTGGATTCTTGCAGAGTCCGGTCCAGGAATTTGAAAGGGAGAGACGCCAATTTAGGATCGAGGTAGGGGCCCTCAGCCGCACAGAAAAAATCTATTCAATCCTGTGTATATTTTGATTACAAAAGGGGGATCCGGGCCCCCTCTTAATCCGCCACTGGCTTGCTATGTATATTTGTTTGTAAGGATTTCATGGAGTCCAGTAAGGGTTTGGTAATTCAAATTCATTTCGATTGTTTTGACAATTTATTTGTTTTAAAGTGAGATTTCCTTCTTAGAAAGGTGGCAATAGGTATAAGTTAAGATTTCTTATTGATACCACAAGATGAAATTCTTCTTTTTGAATACTAGTATATCTTTATAAATTATAATGTTATGGACTATCATACGACTCGGAAAATAGTTCCTATGAAAATTTTCATAAGGAAGGTCAAGTAGGTTTTGGATATGTCATCACCCTGTTCAGTTTATACAACAAGATACTAGTATTGCTGTAGTATACATTAACTTCCCTGAAATGACAAATCACTACACGTATGAAATATAGTTGTACCTACTTTGTCCATTAATAGATTTTCTTGTTATTTTTCAGGAAAACTGGCTGTATAAGTTAAGTTTATTTTATTGAAATTGTCTTTTTAAATTTACTCTTGGACAAGTTGTAGACGACGATATTTGTATGCATTTGGATTCCGACATCCAGATGGGTCCCCGTTTGTCCTATTGAAAATTTATTTGCCTCTAGGCATAAACGAGATGGAAACCAAAAAAAAATGAATTTGATTCATTCAAGGTAAATCATAGTGCACATATGTTTCTTAGCATTTCCGCATCGGAGAAGCTGGAAGATTTCCATTCAAAGCAAAATGCAGCAATCCTGGAAGAAACATATCAAAAATACAGTTAAAAGACTGCAAATAAAAATGTTAAACTAGTTTTATTAATAAAACCTTATCTTTATACAGTTTCATTTGAGTTTAAAATACCTAGTTTCATCGTCTCGAGAAACGGTCGGGAGTTCGCTTATTGTTCTCTCTCCTTCCAGATCGGTAGATGCTCATACAGTTTGGCCGTGATTTGTGACTTGGTTTATTTTTATTTTTCAAATTTTTATCATTGAATGAGATATTTTTTTTTATATGTATACAAGTATTAAAGTACTTATTGTACCTGCAACAGCAGACTGAAATCCTGCATTGTAGTCACACGTTACTTCGTTTGTTTTAAAATTAGCTCTGTCATCAACATAATTATCATTTTCGTCTGGCCCACCCACGAGGGCGCCTCTGAGGACATTGGGATTTGGGTTGCTGCTTCCAAATGTATTCCAGTCACAGGGCGCAGGCGCAGGAGAACAGGAACTACAAAATCAATCTTTATTATTACTTTTGCAAGTTTACACTTTCAGATACGTTTTTATCATAAATTTTTTTTTAATCAACAAATTAAGTTAAGTGGTATATTTGTCACTTAATTAAATTGTATTTTTTTTTAATTACCTATCACGATGATGCGGCTTTAAGGGGTAACTTGAACCGTAACCTATTAAGTAACTGAAGTTTTTGTTGTTGTCGCCGATCATGTAGTGAATTTGTGACATGGCCCAGGTTTTGTACGATTCAGCATTCCCGATACCATTTTGTGCTGCTAGAAGCGAGATGAGAGCAGCATTTGCTGTTGGAAAAAAGTATAAAATGTTGGGAAAATATTGAACTAAAATACATATAAAGGAACATTTAATAAAGTAAATTATAGCAAAGCTTAAAGGAATTCTATTATAAAAAGATTCGTCTTCCACAAATCAAAATATGAATCGATACCAATTTCCACACAGTAAAACAATTGGAAACTGGAGAAAATTCCTACCCGAGTATCGAAGTGAACCCCACTCCAATCTAAAGGCTAGGCCACATTTAGTATAGTTAAGGGAACCACCCGGCATATATGACGTCACAAATGTCTCGGTTCTGGATTTGTACACAGGTTTTTTGGTGGTTATATACAAGAGGATCTATAATGATAAAAACCATTTTTTCTTTTGACATTACCAGTATTTAAAAAGTTTATTGAATACCGATTAATTTGAAAAAACTTAATAATTTTCAATTATTATCATCGTTTTTTATATTCTTGTAATCTAATTTTGTTGGATCCGGGTTATGTAGTTTTTGCCATCTGTCTAGTAGTCTTTCTGTACACGTTTGGCTGTTTGTCCGCAAAAACTTGTCCATAACAATTGCTTGGATAGAACTATTGCTTTCGTATTTCACACGTATATTTCTTGTGCCAAACCTTTCTTTGGGTACCAACATAACAGTGCATTGACTTTTTGGCCTTGACCTTGGAGTTTGACGCACCATTGCAAAATTTGCCATTAAATATGAACCTTGACCATAACTTTTGAATATTTGGTGCTACGGATTTCACACTTAAAGAATGTATTTCTTTTGACAAGACCCTTTCCATGGAGTATAAAGATTTTTTATCTCTAGAGATATTCGAAACATTAAAATAAACTTTTATTTCGAACGTCACTGATACAATACATAACCTACTTATAACTCAAAAAAACATTTTACGGAAATTTAAAGAAAAGGAATATCCAATTTCTGTGTTACACCATCTTCACTAGCCAAGTGTCTGATTCGTTTACCCTCATATCTTGGCTAGCGGAGATGGTGTAACACAGATATCAGGTTCCTTTGATGTTTATTCTTAATTTTAATTCATAAATAAAGCAAAATTACACAGAACCTTGTCCGGATTTCATTATACATGTACCGTTTCATTACACTGCCAATTGTTAATTTGAATGTGGTGACAGCTATTATAAAAATATCTGTATTAAAAGTTTTCTATCTTCTTGATAAAAAAAAAAATCTTACCTGACACATTGCTGTTTTGTCGTCCCAGTCAAAAGCCCAGGGGGCGAGGTCGGTGGCATACTCATTATAAGCAGCCTCGGCTTCAGTTAGGTAGGTGGCATCATTCGTCAACATATACAGTAGAGTCGCACTTGTACACATTTCATCTTGATACATGGAGGACCTTTGATAAAAAAGAAGGTTAAATCTGATACTTTATACATACGGTGTTCAACAAACAGTTTCTGTGCATCAATTTGCAATGCTAGTACTTTGATTTGCTATTGAATAAACTAATTTATAAACATCTAGCAAAAATATATCACTAAACTCAAAATTCACATAAAGTTTTCGTTTAAATACTTGTAGAATTTAGCTCCATCACTGATGTCATCGTTGTATAGGCCTTTGATTTTCATAGAAAAACTGTACAAACTCTCGGCACTGGAACGAAGTTTTTCCGAATATGCTGCATCTGTAAGTTCAAAATTAATTAATCACTATCTTCATTGAGCTTTATTGTTAGTTCTGGAATACTTTTGATATCATTTTCATTTTTTTTTACGATTGTGAAGATTCAAATCTTTAATGTCCTTTGACCTTTATCTTTAAAGACCATAGCCCCCGCGGCCATAGCTGCTACTGTCTCTCCCACAACGTCACTTCCTTTTTTGTTGCTATCCAAGTAATAGACAGGTCTGGCGATTTTTATGTCTTCTGCTCTTCTCCAGAGGGAATGGTCCTGTTCACCGTTACCAACCTATTAAATAGTGGAAAAGAATTCTATTCTTTTATCATTTTAGGTATCTCAAGCTGTGTATAGCTTAAGGATTTTCTAACATTCCCCAAACCGACGAAAAAAATACCTGTGCGTAATAAATTTGTTTATTAGAATTCCAACATTTTAGAAAGTAATCCAATGACCATTTTATCGAGTTGTACATATTGTCAAGCTCTCCGGATTGTTGATAGGCATCCTTCCAGAAATATAAGCCAAGTGCAAGGTTTGTAGTTGAACCCGCCATAGGGAGGTTAAAGTTCACAAGGTCACCAGCTATTAAAAAATGTATACTGAAAATTCAAAATAAGGCGTTTTTTACCATTATCAGCAATTCATAAAATAAATCACAATATAGAATAATGTTTCTTATTGTCAAATATAGTTTGATATAATCATTTTGTATAAAGCCAAACACTAATTGCAAGTTTACCTCTAAAATTTTATAAAAGGGGTAAATATTGTATTATTACATTAATAATGATCGAATATTGAAGAAAGTCGTTTAGTAACGGCTGGTTTCTTTTGACTGTATTTTTAAGTAGATTACATTCGAACAAAAATTTTTAAAAAAGACCTAGTGCTTTGAACATTTTTTCCAAATATGTATGTTTTTAATGTAGAAATGACCTGCCTAAACAATGCTTAAAAATTATTTTCTCACAAATTTTAAAATAGCTTAAAGTAATCGGTTACATGTATATCCCAAAGATTTTTTTACCGTCATACCATCCGCCGGTTAGATCCTCTCCGTTTATACCCCTATCCAAGATGGTAGCATTTTTTCTCCAAGAAATCCTGTTATTTGTCAGATGACCAGCCTGCTGGGCTTCGTAGAATAAAATAGACTCATGGAGAATAAGGCTGTAATTATGTGCAGTGTTGACCGGCGAGCTTGTTCTTCTTGCCTGCGTTATACCTGCCCAGAAAGCAACCAAAATGGCTAAAAGGAACCTGGATATTGAAAAAAATAAATCACATAAATTTTCATTTTGTGGAGTTTTAATTAATTAAGAGCATTGAATTGTGTGCTTGCAGTTGGTTCACACTAGTGGTAAGTGATATGCGTGGACCATTTCCCGGATATTTTTTTCGTTGCTTAAATTTTGAGCTAAAAAAGAGTATAATCTGGCCTCTACAAAGCTACAAGAATCTGTACCCTAAAGTGTGCAATCTTCTATGAAGATATTTCTGTTATCTGGTTGGTATACTATTATTTTTTATTAGTTCACTTTTAATTGAAATTGAATGAAAATGGAACTAATCAAAGGAAATGCAGAAATATTTATACCGAAATATCTCAACTAAAGGAAAACAGTAATCAAATATCATAAATTAAAATCCCCATCTAAAACGTAACTGAATTTGGTGTTTTTATATATATACATATATATTATATGTAGTGAAAATACCTGTGTACCATTTTCAAAATTAAGAAATTGAAAGCAGCAAAAACTAACTTCAAAGTGTGTTTCTGTGAAGATTCTTTCTTTTTGAAAGTTATTCTTAGAAATAGACGTCCGAGATTTGGTTGTTACATGTACATGTAATACAAAAATGTCATTATTTTTCACATTTCTTCTTTTCTGCATTAATAGCTTTTCCTTTTTTTCTTTCAAATTTCGATTTTATAATTAAAATGGATGATTCAGAAATTATTATAAAAACCTTTACAATACAATAAAATAATTTTTAAGCAAAACTTACTTCATTTTGTCTTTTCTGAAAGTTTCTCTTTGCTTGTCCTATTCTCGGTTCACTTAGTTTTCCTCCTGTGCTTATTTTTGTTGAGTTTCGACCGAGAGAAGAAACGAAAATTGCGTGAAGACTAGTACACTGTTGAAAAAAATGTAAAAAAACAAAAAAAAAAACAAAAAATAACAAAACCAATCGTTTTGCGTACAAGCCGTAAGGTCTTATTAAGAATACAGCTTCGAAAAAATATACGTGTCTTCCAATATACACAAGCCCGTGGCATTTTTTTTTTTAATTTTATCAATCTATTCCACTGACCAGTAAGCTTGAAATAAAAAAAAATTCCTGACACATCTGTTTCATATTCAGATATTTACTTGAAAAAGGTATCAATGGTAATCTAACAACCAAGCTTTAGTACATTTTTGTATAATTTATGTGATGACTTTAAATTATCAATCGGCATCTTCCCTTACATATGCAGCAAAATACCTTCATCTGCATACAGAGTTTATACCTCTCAGTTGACTTGATACGCGAGAGCATGCTTTTCGGATGAACAATTTCTAAAACAAGGTTTATTGGCAAACAAGATGCTGAAACAGGAATAGTACTATCAGCAGTCTCGTTTAAAGTCATCATGTCGTAAGTTCTATGGTCGATACAATGAATTAATTCCCGATCAAGACAAGAGGCACTCGGGGGTGTGGCCGGTCGACAGGGGATGATCACTCCTCCAGAGCACTTGATCCCACCTCTGATGTTTTGGAGCGCCCTGTTTGCTCTGCTCCTACTTTGTATTGTATTCTCTTTTGAGCTCGAAAACTGTTTGTTATCTCGATATATTTCATTAAGGAGTTTATATACATTGATATATTTCATGTATATTATATATACTATATACATGTATATATACCTGTATATATAAAGGAAAAGCAATGTATAAAAGCAAACCTCGATATATAAAGGAAATGCGATATATATAAACAAAACCTCGATATATATAAAGGTCATGCGATATATATAAACACAACTGGGATATATATAAAGGAAATGCGATATATATAAACAAAACCTGGATATATATAAAGGAAATGCGAAATATATAAACAAAACCTCGATATATATATAAAGAGAAATGCGATATATATAAAAAGAAAATTTTCCACTGCGTGACCTGTAGAGCTCGGCTGCCCATCAAGATTATATACAGATTAACCCCTGGCAGGGGGGAATCAGTTATACATTACTCATTTATAACTTTCCCAGAATCGGCAAAATGTTGCTATGTAATAGTGTTTATTTGTTTGTACATGCATATATCAATGAACTGTAATTGTAACATTACTTAAACTAATGCAATTAATTGAGAAGAATAGCATTTACAGTGGCGGATTCAGGAATTTCGTAACGGGGGGGGGGGGGGGGGGCAGAAGGCAGAGGGGTCTGGTGGCTGTACGGAATTTAGGATAATGGACCTATAAATTATATATACAAATATTTACACGCCTTTGATTCAATTATTAGTATATATATTAATGAAATAAGTATAATATAATATTTATCGTATTTTCTGTGCATTTATTGGCTTTACATGTATATGATCAACTTCGTTTTTACAATCTAGAGCTATCTTGTTTACTGTTTTACAAAAACTTAGGCGTACTACCTTTGGTTTCACGACCGAGAATTTATGAAAATAATGTATAACAGGAAGTCTCTTTTTTGATGCCCTAATTCAAATTTATTTAAATTCATTTAAAAAATAATTAACTAGTATGCCCATTGATTGTTAAAAAATAATCAATATCGTTCGGAATGGGAGAGAGGGGAAGGATGAAGGTACCCACTTCATTTGAATGTGAGGGAAGAAAGTGACAAGTAATATTATATATACTGTAATAATTTTAGGGTCTTTAATGGTGTGGAACAAATATCAAGTATTTGGGAATTAATTAAAAGAAACGAATAAGTACATGCACACTCACATAATTAAACTGCGGATTTTTATCCCACGTCGTAAATTAAATCGATTTGAAATTCTCCATACATCATGTAAAAAAACATAGTAAAACGTTAAAAAACTTATAAAGCATGATAAAACACACTTGTATGTTTGCTGCGAATTATAGTTCGACTGAAAAGACCCCCCAGCGTTAATATACATTTTAAGCAGAAAAGTCTCTGAAGTCTTTGAAATTTAAATTAATTCAATTTAATTCATTCACACACTGTAAATGGTACACAAGGTACGGAAACATAAAAAAAACATACATATACATGTACATATAATACAGTGGAGAAGACACAGACAACACTATTAAATTTAGAGATAAATGTACATAATTTTTTTCAAAGAATCAACATCATTTTGACACATGAAGAAGAACAGCAGTTTTTTTAGCTTTAGTTTTAATCATCATAATTATCAAGATACACAAATATAGAAAACAACACACTGAATACCATCCTGAAACAGCCACACCAACTGATCGCAATCAAAACATATTAGATCGGGAGCTGCTTATCGTATGTTGGCGAAGCTCTGTTGTTATGGAGGTCATTAAACATGTTAAAGGTCAGGCGATGGAAATTTTTCTCTTTATATAAATCGAAGTGTTGGTTATATATTTCGCATTTCTCTTTATATATATCGCATTTCTCTTTACATATATCGAGGTTTTGTTTATACATTTCGCGCATTTCCTTTATATATATCGAAGTTTTGTTTATATATATATATTGCATTTCCTTTATATATATCCAGGTTTTGTTTATATATATCGCATTTCCTTTATATATCGAGGTTTGCTTATATATATTGCTTTTCCTTTATATATACAGGTTGGCACTAATGGGCTTCCGTAATTTACTTTCCCTAATATTTGGGAAAATGTATCAAATAATGCATACAATTGCATCCAAACATCTGTAAAAACTATTGTTTACAAATAAAGAAAAATAATGTTAAACACTTACCAATTACATAATCGAAAATAATATACAGATGTTCAACTTTCGTTTAATATATCGGACACCAGGCTCAAGTATTACCAGCGGGTCAGTTAAAATCTAGACTACTGACATATATACATCAATTCTTGATAAAGGCAGGTTTGTATTCTGTGACGAATCTTTCTTGGACAGGGTCTGTGCATGAAAGTATCATAAATATAAATAGATAAGACAGTACTGAATTTGGAATAAAATTTTTGAATTGGGTAATTAAAATCAAGAGTGGATATTATTTTTAAAAAATCAAGAAAAAAATCCTGTATGTTTAAAAATCAACATTTAAATCAACTAGTTCATTTGTCCCCCAAGGAACTGGATCGGCACATGGCAAAGCAAGGATAAAAGGGGAGATTTTGAATTTCTTGGGTCTCGATTACATGTTGTAGTACTTAATGATCAACTCTGAGATATCGGGGGTTAATTACTTGAAGAATTAGTGGTTGATACTTCGTTTCACTTCTATACATGAACTGTATCTTTTTGAAATATTCTGAATATCAGTGTTCGAGTATTCTAGATGTAAGTGTTCGAGTATTCTAGATGTAAGTGTTCGAGTATTCTAGATATCTGTGTTGGAGATAATGAGGTTCATTTTTATTTTTTTTTTAATTTCATTTTAGTCCTAGATTAGTTCCAATCAAACTTCATTGAACAATAAAAACACAGATATTTAATGATTTGATTAATTTATTCAATAATAACAAGTTTTAAAACAATATAGCACCAATTGGTTTCTTAGCATTTCCGTGCTGGAGCAGCCGGGAGATTTCCATTCAAGGCAAAATGGAGCAACCCTGAAAGTAAAATTGAAGCTTTTTGAAAATAAAATAGTACAAATTTAATATGTATCATTAAAAATGACAACTTATTGAATCATTGATCAAATGTAAAGCTAGTTTTTCTTTGTACCTGCTACAGCAGACTGGAAGCCGGCATTGTAGTCACATGTGACCTCGTTTGTTTTAAAATTATTTCTGTCATCAACGTAATTATCCTGAAGGTCTGGCCCGCCCACGAGGGCACCTCTGAGGACGTTGGGATTTGGGTCGCTGCTTCCGTATGTACTCCAGTCACAGGGCGCAGGCGCAGGAGAACAGGAACTACAAAATAAAAGACAGGGATAAGTTTAAACAAACATTTAAAAGAAAAACACAAAACGCAATTAAATTCTGCAGTTAGTTTTATAAATTCCAATAAAATTTATATGAATAGATTTCTTCAAAATTATGTACACGTATTCATATTCATTCATTTTTTGCCACTGTACTTGTATTTCTTAGAATTTTCATTTACCTTCCACTATGATGTGGCTTTAAGGGATAACTTGATCCATAACCTATTAAGTAGCTAAAGTCCCGGTTATTATCGCCGACCATGTAGTGAATCTGGGACATTGCCCATGTCTTGTAAGCATCGGCATTTCCAATGCCATTTTGTGCTGCTAGAAGCGAGATGAAGGCGGCGTTTGCTGTTAAGAAAAAAATATATAAACTTGGGTTCATTTATACATGTATAAACGTTTTTTTTTTCTTGCGCAATTTAATTTTTGAAGGATCAAAATAACAAAATACCTTATAATTTATTAATTTTAATCTTTCTTAACCAATTAGAAAGAACAAATGAAGGATTCCCATACAAAGTGTTATAAAATTGATGATAGAGATAAACCAAATACCACTATAAAATGTATGGAAATGTAATATTCTTCTAGATAACCCAGAGAAAATCAGATCTTAATTATTAAAAAGGAATTATAAATCACCAGAGTATCGCAGTGAGCCCCATTCCAACCGGAAGGCCAAACCACAATCTGTGTAAGGCAGGGAACCACCCGGCATGTATGACGTCACAAATCTCTCGGTTCTGGATTTATAAACAGATTTTTGGGTTGCTACATAGAGAAGGACCTGCAAAAAATCATTAAATGGTTATTACAGTGGTACACAGTTCTTTCCAATACTAAAAGAAAAGTTTGAATTTTGTATAATATTTAAAAGCTTCCATTAATCTTATAATCACGTTGGCGTTTGAACTAAAGGAAAATTAATATTGCAGTTTATATATTTATGTTCCACAAACGAAGTTGGGGAACATATTGTTTTTACTCTGTTTCTTATTATGTTCCCCAAACGAAGTTGGGGAACATATTGTTTTTACTCTGTTTCTTATTATTATTATTATTATTTTTCTTCTTCCTGGGAAAATATTTTCCGCGAATGATCTTGTAACCTACACGTCCGACTTAGGTGAAACCTTTTTAGGGTCAGTAGGCATATTATGTAGATTTGCGGAACGAAGGTCATTTTGCGCGCACGTGCTTGCAAGAGCGCGCACGTGCAAAGCGTGAAATGACCAAAATAATAGATACAGCCGTAACTTTTCTATTTTTTGATTTCATGATTTGATACTCATAATATAAGTATATATTAGTAGAGTAGACGTGTTGACATGGTCAAAATAGCAAGATCTCACGCGCATGCACGTGCACTTCCCTCTGATTGGCTGAAACTAAAGTCTCAATATCTTTCTTGTTTTTTGTCATAATCCTTTGAAATTTTGAACTTAGTCACACAATATGAAGATCTACAGCATGGTATATAATAATTTTCATGAAAGCACGTACATGCGCGTGTGCTGGCAAGAGCGCGCACATGCAACATGTGAAATTACCAAGATAATGGATGAAGCCGTAACTTTTATATTTCTTGATGGAATTTTTTGAAACTCACAATGCATGAATATAGTAGTAGTATGGACAAGATGACATGGTCAAAATTGCAAGATCTTACGCGCATGCACGTGTGCTTTGCTCTGATTGGCTGAAACTAAAGTCTCAAAATCTTTCTTGTTTTACGTCGTAATTCTTTGAAATTTTGAACTTAGTCACATATTATGAAGATCTACCGCATGATATATAAGAATAATCATGAAAGCACATAAATCCACGTGTGCTGCAATCTGATTGGCTGAAACTTTACATGCCTATATCTTTCTTGTTTCTCAACAAAACAGGATGAAGTTTAGAATATGAATAGGTATTATGGATTCCTACATGATATTGCTATCCAAATTGAATGCAAGGGACGTGCTTGCATGCACATGCGCACACGGAATGCGTAAAATGAACAATATGTTTGAAAAACGGTAAAACTTATATTTTTATGACTTTTTATTGATTTCTGGAATATAAAGATACGTTATTGGTTTAGACAACATGTCATGATCACCTTGCATGTGCATGCACGTGCGTTTGCGAACAATGCGTTAAATGACAAAAGGTTGACATCATTGTAGCTTTTAAAATTCTTTTATGAAATCCTGAAAAAATTTTTAAAGGAAATTTGCACAAAAAGGGAGTTGGGGAGCGTTTGGGGAACATCTGTAACGGTCCCCGTTACAATTAGAACTAGTTATTATTATTATTATTATTTTTCTTCTTCCTGGGAAAATCTTTTCCGCGAATGATCTTGTAAACTACACAACTGACTAAGGTGAAACCTTTTTAGGGTCAGTAGGCATGTTATGTAGATTTGCGGAACGAAGGTCATTTTGCGCGCACGTGCTTGCAAGAGCGTGCACGTGCAACGCGTGAAATGACCAATATTATGAATATTGCCGTAACTTTTTTAATTTTAGATAAAATGTTTTGAAACTCATAATATAAGGATATATTAGTAGCATAGACAAGATGACGTGGTCAAAATTGCAAGATCTCACGCGCATGCACGTGCGCTTTGCTCTGATTGGCTGAAACTAAAGTCTCGATATCTTTCTTGTTTTTTGATAAAATCATTTGAAATTTTGAATATAGTCATACATTAGGGAGATCTAAAGCCTGGTATAAAAGAATTGTCATATGAAAGAATGTGCATGCACGTGTGCTTGCAAGAGCGCGCACGTGCAACACTAGAAATGTCCAATATAATTGATATAAACGTAACTATTTAATTTTTTTATGAAATGTTTTGAAAGTTATAATATAAGGATATATCAGAAGCATAGACTAGATGACATGGTCAAACTAGTAAGATCTCACGCGCATGCACGTGCGCTTCGCTCTGATTGGCTGAAACTAAAGTCTCAGTATCTTTCTTGTTTTTCGACAAAATCCTTTGAAATTTTGAACATGGTTATACATTATAAAGATCTACAGCATGGTATGTAAGAATTATCATGAAAAGCATGCGCATGCACGTGTGCTGCAATCTGATTGGCTGATATTTTAATTGTCTATAACTTTCTTAGTTTTCAACGAAACGGGATAAAATTTAGAATATGAATAGGTATCATGGATTCCTACATAATGGTACTATCAAAATTGAATGCACGAACATTCTTTCATGCAAGTGCGCGCGCGAAATACGCAAAAGGGCCAATATTTTTAAAAAACATTAAAATGTATATTGTAAAGATTTTTTTTATTTATTCTCACGATATATAGATATGCTAATTGTTTAGACAACCTGCTATGATCATCTTGCATGTACATGCACGTGCGTGCGCATACAATGCGTTAAATGAGATATAGTTGATATCATTATACCTTTTATAATTCTTTGATGAAATCCTTCGATACTGATCATATTTTGTAAAATGTCTTACAGGAATTAGGCACAAAAAGGGATTTGGGGAGCGTTTGGGGAACATCTGTAACGGTCCCCGTTACAATTAGCACTAGTTTAACAATGTCTTTAAAATTTCCTCATCAAAATTTATTATTCTAAAACATACTTGACACAGAGCAGTTTTATCGTCCCAGTCAAAAGCCCAGGGGGCGCTATCGCTGCCGTACTCATTATAAGCAGCCTCGGCTTCAGTTAGGTAGGTGGCGTCATTCGTCAACATATACAGTAGAGTCGCACTGGTACACATTTCATCTTGGTATCGAGAGGACCTTTGGAAAAAATTGAGAATTAATGTATACATTTTTCACTATTAATTTGTCAAATTTCAATCTATTCTTAAAAAATACCAATTTAATCTTTAATTTTTTTCAAAGATATGGGATTCTTTACAGTTACATGACTTTCGAGTGTAAATTAGTCTAATTACAATGATACATTAAATGTGAGGGGCAGAAAACTTGCTACATAAAGTAATTACTTGTAGAATTTAGCTCCATCCCAAATATCATTGTTGTATAGGCCTTTAATTGTCTTGGCAAAAGTGTACAAACTCTCGGCACTGGAACGGAGTTTTTGGGAGTATGCTGCATCTGTAACCGCCAAAAAACATAAAAGGTCATTGTAAAGTTCTGACATTTTTTCTTAATATGATAATTTTATTTTAGTTTTACGACTGTGAAGGTTCAAATCTTTAAAGTCATTTGACCTTTATCTTTAAAGACCATAGCTCCAGCGGCCATAGCTGCTACTGTCTCGCCCACAACATCACTTCCTTTTTTGTTGCTATCCAAATAATAGACAGGTCTGGCGGTGGTTATGTCTTCTGCTCGTCTCCAGACGGAATGATCCTGTTCGCCATTACCAACCTATCAATATAAATAGTGATTAATAACATTTATCTCCTTATAAATTAACTGTAAAAATGTATAATTTTCAGGGTTAATAATATGTATGATCACAGAGATTAAAAAATACCTGTGCATAATAAATTTGTTTGCTAGGATTCCAACATTTCAGAAAGTAGTCCAAAGGCCATTTTATTGAGTTGTACATATTGTCAAGCTCTCCAGCATGTTGGTAAGCGTCTTTCCAGTACAATAAACCCAGGGCAAGATTTGTAGTCGAACCCGCCATAGGGAGGTTAAAGTTCACAAGGTCACCGGCTATTAAAATAAATACATACAGTGTAAATATTAGATTTTATATAAAAACGATGAAATAATATTTTGTATAAAGGCAAAATTTAAACAAATGAATCGGCCAGAGAGGTTACTGTAAAGGAATATTTTGAACTAATTCTATATTCTTTTAACATGCAAGACCATTCGTGTTTGAAAATGAGATTGAATTTTGTATTTGTAGAATATGCGAAGCGATATAAAAAGGGAAGAAAATTTATTTAGAGACTGGAGAGAAAGTTCTTCATCAGGGACTTCTTTACTATGAAACTTTGAACTGTGTAGACGCTAAATACAAGGAAAAAAGTCCCACGAAAATAGCATTTCCTTACCGTCATACCATCCTCCAGTTAGGTCCTCTCCGTATATTCCTCTGTCCAAAGTTGTAGCATTACTTCTCCAAGAAACTCTGTTATTTGTCAGATAACCAGCCTGCTGGGCTTCATAGAATAAAATAGATTCATGAAGAATGGAATTGTAATCATGAGCTGTGTTTACCGGTGCACCTGTAGTTGGTGCTGCAGTTGAAGGTTGCTGTGTTGGTGCTGCAGTTGAAGGTTGCTGTGTTGGCGCTGCAGTTGAAGGTTGCTGTGTTGGCGCTGCAGTTGAAGGTTGCTGAGTTGGCGCTGCGGTTGAAGGTTGCTGTGTGGGTGCTGCGGTTGAAGGTTGCTGTGTGGGTGCTGCAGTTGAAGGTTGCTGTGTGGGTGCTGCAGTTGAAGGTTGTTGAGTTGGTGCTGCAGTGGAAGGTTGCTGTGTTGGCGCTGCAGTTGAAGGTTGCTGTGTGGGAGCTTTGGTGGTTGGCGTTGGCATTGCAGTTGAAGGTTTGGGTGTCAGAGTTTGACCATTTCTATCAATTGTACACGTACCAGATGGCACAGGAAGAGAATCAAAATCAACCTGAAACCTCAATCTGATTTCGTTTTGCCTCTCAGGCCATCTGTTTTTCAAGTAATACCATAGCCCATTTGACTGTTGATCTTCAATATCCATTGTCCAGTCCTATAACAAATATGTTTTTCTCTAAGTTATGAATCCATATTATAAAATACCCCTGGTACTGATTTTATTTAGTATAAAAAATGTTGATAGATTTGTTATCTTGTTAGTGAATAAATTTAATACACTTTTGTTACCGTCATTCCATAAGTTTCTTTATCGAATTCCACCATGATGCCATAGGATTTAAGTTTTGGCTTAATCTTGAATACACAGATGCCGGTTATACGGTAGCCATTTCCAACACTCCAGTGTTGACCCTCGACGGATATCGGTATGACGTCAGAAAATGACTCTGGTATTGTCGTGGTGGAGGATCGCGGTGCTGACGTTGTTGAAGGTTGTTGCGTCACCGAGGTGGTACGGGTGGTGCTTGCTTGTGATGTCACTGGGGCATGCGTAGTAGGTGCTTGTGTTGTCGTAGAAGGTGGCGTTATGTTACTGATGCAGCTTCCTCTTGGAAACCTCTTCTTGCTACCTCTGTATGTCAAAATGAATTCAACTTTCAGCATCGTGTTTTGATATGGATATCTGCTTGATAATTCATATGCCCGTCCTTTGTTTAGTATTTTGTCGATGTTCATGATCCATATCTGTTAAACAAAGTCAAAATCTGTATTGTGTACTGTATGTTCTTGATATGCCGTATCATGTCAATTAAAATAAAAAGTCGAAAACGATTTCCCCTACTTCCTTCTACATAATGAAGGAATGAAAGTCAATCTTTCTCATCAACTGTGCTCTGAATCAGACATATCGGAAAAACACTTTTTGATATTTTGAAAAAAAAAGAAAGACTTTAGAATTTGCAAATGAACAAATCTCTACCCCACCTGAAGATTTCTAGTAGGTTTATTAAAGATGAGGTCCATTTTTATATCTCCCGCGTCTCTGGATTCGTTCAGTTCGAACACGCACCATCCTTTCATTTTACGAGCCGTCTTTGATTGTCCCCAGACATTGTCCTTATGTACAGGTACCTCGTATATTGCACTCACACCCGCCCAAAAAGTCATGAGCATTCCTAAACTGTACCTGGTCGAAGAAAAAAATTATCTGAAGAATCATAGACAATACCACAGGTATATGAACAAAATGCACTGTTTACTTGCATCTGGGGTAAAATCAATGCACTTTCTGGTCAACGACAAGGTTCATTTTTGCTTGAAGTTTTGCGGAACTTAAAGAATTTATGGAACAAATTTATTTTGCAAAATTTCTTATTTAATTTGGGGTGTGTGTATGCAAAAGGCAAATGCATAATTAATTTTATGTGTAAAATGCAATTTATCACACATGTTTAATTTTTGTTATAAAGCAAAAATATTTTCCCTTTTTTAAAAGGTTTAATTTAGTATAATCAATTTACAGACTGAAAAATATTCATATTTTAGCAATATATAACTTATTATAAAATAGATAAACTTACTTCATCGTGTCTTTCCCCAGAGTTTTTCTTAGCTAGTCTTATTCTGGTCACTACTGTTTTTTCCTGTATACTTATTTTTTGTTGGACAGGTCCGAGAGAACCTCTATTTATATCCCAAGGAAGTTGTCTATGGGTCAGCAAAATAAGGTTATGACGTACCCACACGAGATTTAAATCTCTCAAGTCCAGCCTGTTATTTTTGTTTGGATAAAAATTTCAATACAGTTCACGCGTTAACGTTATTCAAGGGTATGGTCAGTTAGTATACGATTAAAACACGGCGACTTAGAATGTTTTTCATAAATTCCAAGATTTCTGTTTTATTTTGCATAATTTACTGTTTTTTTAATTTTTGTGTTTGACGAAAGAAAAAATTCCATCCGTAAAAGAAACAAAAACAAGGGAAAAAATAATTTTTTAGCAATAACATGTTCAACTGTTAAAAACATCAAATATGGTGGAAATATGAAATTATTGAACAAGACGCAAATTTTAATTTTTTTCATTTGTTCAAATGCATGCTCAATTGAACAAGACGCAAATTTTACTTTTTTGTCATTTGTTTAAATGCATGTTCAATATATCACTTCTTATTAATTAAAAATTATTAATTTTCTTATTTTTTTTTTCAATGATTCTTGAATCATAATGACTAATGGGCGATTATCTGTTAATTGACTCATAGACTTAAGGGTTATTCATTTGTTTTATGACTTCTTATACTTACGCTTTTTTCTTATTGTGAAATAGCTTTTAATTAATCGTAAAACTTTTGTGTTAATTATGTCCATTGTGTTCAAAATAACTTTTAATCATAAAATCGTCATGTCCTGCTGTAATAATGAATTGGTCATCAAAAACAAATTCTTCAGAATGTCGAAATATAATAACAAATAAAGCAAAATTAAATTCTAATAGTTTTTTGTTGTACTTAGAAATCAACGAATTTGGCTGCTACATTGCATCTTAATATTCAACATAATAGTATCATCATTTTGAAAATAGTGATTTCACTCCAAATATACATCTATAGGCATTTTGTTTTTGTTTTTTTTTCTTTTGTGTGGTTTTCTCTTATCTGCCTTTTTGATTTTTTTTAAATTGTTTATTTATTTATTGGTTTGGATTTTGCTTTTTCATTGAGATGTTAACACAGTGTGTTATATTTAATTATTGCTAAAACAAAGTAAAATTTTAAAGAACGAAATTCGACAATGCGATTAGCTTTTGCATCTGCAAAGTATTATCTTGATTTAATGATAATTAATAATATAAAAAAAAAACAAAACACAGAACAAAAGAAATTGGAAAGATAAAGATATTAATACAAGATAATTTTATTTTCCATTTTTAGCCCAGTAGGCATAAAGGTTTTTAACAACAATAAGAAAGAGAGTTCTGAATAAAAGGTCACATAAAAAATTTAATTTAGCAAAGAGAAACTAAACTGTTTTCACTGTCTACGACTTTTTGGGACAACCCTCGTACATACAGATAAACACACACACACACACACCCTCACCCTCGTGCACATATGCATGTATACTGGTATATATGAAATAATTTAAACAAGTAACAGTAGGATACTTGTACATGTACAATGCTGTCTTGACCTTCACCTAAAGCATCGGGGCACGTACTTCAAAGTCAGCAATTTTCCAGTTAATTAAATTAAATTCTTAGCCCACGTTTATTTTCATTCCGTAGCCTGGTCATAATAACATGAATGAAGATTTGCTGGAGTGTGACACAAGTCCAGCCAGTGTAAACAATGCATTAGAATGAGACGTCAACGGACTGTCGTCATTTGGAATTTAAATTTAACTCTCGTCACTATAAAAGTAATTGATAATCCAAAAAATTGCATTACATATTTTTGGTCTACCACAAAAAATGAGGTAAAAATCTAACCATCATTTTTTTTTCAGAAGTTTTATTTTTTATTTTATTATTATTTTATTTTTTATTTATTATTTTTTTTTTTGCACTTAATATATTTATTGTCAATTTTTGGTCAGCTTTAATGGAAATACAAATTCAAAGTTCAGTTTTGAAATACATTTGAAATATATTTTATTGCATTCGGTTATTTTTTTCATGCAGAGGCTATCATGGGTGTTCTCTGGCCGTAGGGTCGTTTTTGGCATGGATTGCCTTGTGTTCGGCATACACTGTGGACATAGAACGAAAAGAGGTCTGGAGACAGCCTGGAAAAGTTCAACGGCACATGCGCGGGATCTGCCACTTTCATGTTCTAGAGTTGCAGAGGCAAGGGAAATGGTGGATGAATGTCAGTTTGGACAAACCAACTCATGGTTTTCAGGTAGGTCTAACAGTATTACGACATTATAAAATTTCAAAAAACATGCAAACTTTGTAAAATATAGTGAAATACTGCCTAATACATGTTAAATTTTGGTCTAAATAACTTTCATATTTAGTTTACTGATCATTTAATCGCAAAATATCAATGTTGTAGTATACATGGGTAGAGCATTCTTACAAATGCCCAGAAGGCTCACTCGAGTTTCGAAATTTTGAAACTTCGAGTCTCGAATGAGCATTTTGGGCTTTCGTATCAAATCATGCTCATTTAACTTTGTCGCAAAAATATTAAAGCGTGTCTATATTGTATTCCAGTCGTGGATTATGAAGACAGTCCAAGTCTTGGATGAAGGCCGACTCTACCGTTTGCGCAGCAACTACGAGTACCACCCTCGTAACGTGTCTGTAGAATTTATTATTGACTTTTATGGTGCACCACCAAAGGGCGTCTGCAATAGCAACATCAAGGACCCTAATCCGCCGCCGCCTCCCACAGTCCCAGCTTTCGTTCCCCCAAAGAAATGCCCCAAGGCCCAGGAACCCGGATTGACGTCATCTATACAGAAGGAATCCGTGTGGAACGCTGGCGTCACCAAAACTATGACTGCGTTTTGTGATTTTGAATTTGCTAAGGACCTCAAGAAATACTGCATCACTGTCGACTTCGACCAACAAACATCGGCATTTTCCGTAAGGTAGAACTAACAGGTTTTGGTCATAACATTGTATGTTGATGTATTGATTTCTTGAATTATTATTTCAGTTGTATAAAACTAAACGTTTATTTTGTGTTTTCTTGTAGGCTTGGTTTACCAAGACTGTTTACTCAGATCCAGATGGTTTGACATATACTACAAGGAACCGATTTAATGGAAGACATCCCTGGATCGCCTACGCACCTGGGATCCAGTTCAAATTCCAGATGAGCTTTAGGAACAGTGTACCTAACGGCAACTGTACTATATATACATGGGACTGAAACATTTAAGTGTCTGGGAATCATGTGTAGCTATTTGTTGTTCTGTTATTGTGTAAGGGAATAAAATCATTGTGGTGATATTATGTTTTTGTTTTTGTTGAGTTTTTGGTAACGTTGATCAACAGACCATATACATGTATACAAAGTACAAACCAACATGTGTTTTTAAACAGAAACAATACATGTGAACTCTACATTTTATTAGTCATGTAATCATTGGCAATTAAAAATTGTTACTTATAGTGCGAGACACATATTCATATAAAATTTTGACGTATCTTGAACTCTATCTTTTGAGATAAGCTAGAATTGGTTGAAAATAGTCTGACATTGCTTTGCACAGACTAAAAGCGGAAAACAAACTTTTTCTCCGGTTAATGCACGAAACTTTTGTCGAAACATCAGTTATCACATCAATTCGATTAGAAAATTCGCGTGAAAAAGCATATGCTAGAAATTAATTTCTGAATTTTATGGACTGATCCTCAAAGTTGTTTGAAACTATGGCAAGCCCTTTTATATTTATTCGTGAAATAAAAATTTTCTCTCAAGAAGAGAGATAAGCATAGAGAGATATCTCTTTGCATGAATATTAAAATATATTTATTTAGAGAGATATCTCTTTACAAAAGAGATATTTTTTACTTAGAGAGATATCTTTATGAAGAGAATCTCTTTAAGCGAGAGAGATATCTCTTAATAGAGATTGTATAACAAGGTTAAAAGAGATATCCCTAGCTAGAGAGATAGCTCTAAATATTTTCAACAAGAGATATCTTTATAAGCTAAGGCGATATCTCTTTTAATGAAAGAGATTTCTCTTTTCCATTGATCATTAAAATAAAATAATTAATTGTTCCCTTTCACACTAAAGCGAGACAGGAAGTAAAGTCTCTGGAATAGTTTCGATGTTATAAGAACAAAGACTGAGCAATTAGCAATTACCCAGAATAATACATGTACTGTAGATAAAAATGCTATAAATCCTTTACTTGAAACAACAAATAATAATGGTTACTTCGTTGATAAAAATGCTAATATTCAGGAAAACGAAAGTAAGCATATATATATAATCTCAAATGCAATGGACCGAATTTTTAGCTTATAAAATAATCAACTATTTCTAATTTGAGTATTTCCGTCAATAAAAAGCTTACTTCCGGTAAAGGGAGAAGTCATTTGAAATGGAATTGAAATAAAAAAAAATATGAAGAGAGGTATCTCTTTGCAACAAAGAGATATCTCTTTTTGCTTGAGAGATATCTCTTTTAGACATTTTTGAACGATATCTCTTTCACTTTAAGAGTTATCTCTTAAGATAAACTACGAGAGATATCTCTTTCACTTAAAGAGATATCTCTTTAACTTGGAAATATACTTAAGAGAGTTATAGGTGAAATAGATATCTCTTTAACGTTTAGAGATATCTCTTTTCACGAAAGAGATATCTCTAAAGGAGAAAGAGATATCTTTTCAAGTGGAAGAGATATCTCTCAAGTTTAAGAGATATCCTAAGTATTGAGATATCTCTCTATGTTTAAGAAATATCTCTTTTCAGAGAGATATCTCTTAAAAATGAGAGATATCTCTTTAAGTTGAGAGATATATAAGAGATATCTCTGTAAAATGAGAGATATCTGTGTAATTTTAAGATAAATTTTATTTTCCGAATAAATAGTAAAAGGGCTTGCCATATGAAACATATTTACAAATTATCTAAGCGTTCGGGTTAGAACTACAGTACTAATAGGGAATGGGTTGGACTTTAGTTTAAGGTCGTTCCACGTCATCAAAAGAGTGGATGCGGTCTATTAGATACATACTGGACCTTAACATTGTGACCTAGCGGAAAGGTGACTGCTTGATAAAGAAACGTTGAAGCAGTACTCGATATATGACATATTGTAGATAGAGAAATCTTGGAAGATACTTCCCGAAACAAAAACCTACCTACCAGAGGACTGTAATAAAGGCGGTAAAGTATTTGAAATTGTTTTCACATGTTAGGTCAAAGTAGCTTTAATTACGAAAGTGGATTTAAAGTTGAAAATGTTCACACACACATGTCAACGATATTACTGGAAGAAATGACTATGCAAGCCTTTAAATATTCTATGCATAAGATTATCCTAAGAATTAAATGAGTCAAAGTTTAATTTTATCTTGCACCATTTGGAAAAAAAAATGTTATGCGCATTTTAAACACCATCAAGAATTTAAAGTGTAATTGGAATACGGCCCTATGTATTGTCCAAAATTCACAACAATAGTAATATAATTACCCGTTATCAAAATCCTAGATGAAGCTAGTTTTAGTCATTTAAATGATTGTCTTTTATCAAAGACCTTGGACACCCCTAGCCTACTGATGCTTAAGATAGCAAAAAAGACTGACATGGGCATGAACATCGCACACTGCTGCCTTGGCAATGTCTTCGAGTGATGTCATGAACAGTACATCCGGGGTTTTAGTTTTAAATTCAATTCTGTGTACCCAAAAAATTAAAATGGAGGAAATATAAACATAACGTGATTTTTAAAATTCATTTAATAGTAAGTAGAGTTTTTCATGCTAATAGTTGGAGTTCAATACATAGTTTTTATTCTTCAAAGACAAGAGAAGTCTGATTTGTTTTACTGCATTTTCCCCTCTGTATTTATTTGGCATCCAATCTTACCCATATTTAATGTTTTCTGTATGTTCCAATAGGCAAGATCATTAATTGATTTATGTTTGTTTCTTTGGTTTTGGTTTATAATAAATGTCTAACACAGGCGTCGGAAGCACATTGAAAGTGGGAGGGGGCTAACCCAACAAAAAAGGTAAACCTCAATTTTCAATGCCTATATTATGTATATATTTGCAAAAAAAGGGGGTGCTAAGCGCCCCTAGCCCCCCCCCCCCCCCAGGTTCCGACGCTTATGACTGTCTAACATACAAGAAATAAAGAGTTTCAAATACAAGAGAAATAAGATTGCAATGTATCCAATGAATCCATGTTCCAAGTTTGATACATCAGTTGTGTTGAGTAAGAAATTCATGGATATCATGCAGAAAATTAACGAAAACTTTATCATGATATTTGCATTTGAAACATCATATATTGCTACTGATATTGAAAGTGTTTTACATGAACATCATTTTTAACATAGATTTATTAACGTACATGTATTATATGTAATACTTTTAGATATTTAAAACAAGATCGATGGGTTTTTTTGAAGAATTTTGCTCTTTCTGTCAATCATGTTTAGATGATTTTTATTCAAACTCAACATCATTTCTATACTAGAATAGTATTTTTGGATTATGTGTCAGCAATTTTGAGTGTAACAGCGAAGATTGAATACACGATAGCGACTGATGTTAAAGATATTGGTCTATCGAGTTAAAAGATTGATCACTCTGGCACTATGCAGCCAGAAATTTAATACAGGTTACACCACTCTAAAACAAAGGGAGTATGGTCACTGTTAGTTCTTTTGAAAACGTTTCAACCACCCGGGGAAGGCTTTGCTGAAAGCACGCCAAAATGATGTACGGTGATATTATTCAGCATAATTCATTCGTGTGAAATTTGACAAATCTGAGATAAATTATACAATGAGGTTGATTCTATCTTATTCAAACAGTTCAATGATTTCAAAAATTGTTACTAATTTGTATATGACTGAAACGTATGTATTGGATTATTTATATTTATTTTTTTATTTATATTTTATTTGTTTTGGTTTTCATACGTTGTTTTGCTGAAAAATTGATATGCTTTGTCTGTACATGTATTCATTTCCTTCAAGAAGCTTTCTCCCAGAAAAGCATGGGAACAATTCATTTATACTGATTAAAAGATAAAAAACGATCAAAAATTACTTTGGGTTTTGTTTCCTTTCAGAATGAAGGCACGCAGAAGTGAAAGTATACAAAGTTCAATCTTGATTTGAAGAAAAATTACAATGCCAAGCGCAGGGGGTGGTTCGGTAAATTCCGGAACACCAAGACGAAATTCCACCAAAAACAAACCTCCAATAGAATCTGATGATCCGCCACTTGTTCTTCCTCCTCACAGTAGGCCTGAAAGTCCCGACAGTCGAGTGTCGTCTGCTCGCAGCAGACGGACAGATCCCGCTGGTCTTATCACAGATTTAACTCGCTTAAAAGAAATCACACATGATGAAAGAATCCAAAGCCCCGCATACAGAAAACTTTTGGGTGATTTTGGTTCCGAAGAACTTCCACAAACTGATTTTAATGTTGAACAAGAAGGACTTGAACCAAGAGACACTGTGTTCTTTGGGGGTGATATTGAGGGTCAGATTAAGGAAGCTGATGATGAAATTGAGGACATTGAGGACGATCTGGATGAGGAGTTCGGGGAGGACCTCGATAACATCTCCTCCATTGGTTCAGACGAGGAGGCGCGCGCAGCAGAGTATGACACAGATCTGGAAGTGGACGCCGATAGTAGGATTTCTTTCTCACATCTTATCTAGTTTGTTGGGTATGCCAGGGACATCAACGATAGCTGGAAAGTGGGATAAACTACTAGTTATTCCACGTTTCCAACTATCTTTGGTCAATTTCACTGGCTGCCCAGCAAACTAGACAGTTTATTGAATTGACAAAAATGATCTTAAACATCGATACAAATGAGACAATAGCACATGCATATACATGTACTGAGGTTAAAACCATTTCTTCTGACATAAGTTTTTATTGTAGAATTGATCTTCCCAGAGAAGTACGATCATGACACTACTGGAAAATCTGTATATCTAAAGAAATGTGAAGAAATTGGTGTTCAGCCCATTACGTATTTTATAAACCACATGCAAGACACTCAACTTGTTATGAAGCATCACAGTCTTGGTCCCCAAGGAATGAAAGCCATTGCCAAACCACTAGAGGTGGGAAATTAAAGTAATATCATGTGCATACATGTAACAAATATTATGGGAAATTTGAGTTCTGTTAAATGCTAAATATAATGCAGTGTTTTTTTCTTTCCTACAAGACCACCAAGTTACAAAGTGTACGTAAAATTACCAAAATAGTCCTTGAATTTTATAACAAGCGTTAGATCTCATTAAGACGTATATTCTTGCTGAATCCTTCAGTTTGAGAAGGACAGATGATGTGAACGTTGATCAAAGTTAAAAAGTTATAACTGAATATAAAGTAAAACAATATTCTTAAAGATTATTTTTTTCTTTCTAGGTTAATACAGTCATAGAGAAAATTGACCTTGAAGGGAATTACATCCTGGGAGAAGGCGCCATTTACCTGACGAAGGTCCTCAGGGAGAACGTTTACGTCACAGAACTGGTAAGTCAAAGTCAATCACTTAGAGGCACCCACATTACGACATGGATTTAAATTTCGTGGTTTCTGATATCATTTTATGATTGTAGATTTTATGTGATAACAAAATCGGCAACGATGGAGCGCAAGCATTGTGTGAACTTTTGTCCGAAAATAAGACAATCATTCACTTGAACTTAACAGGTATGACAAATGGTCATTTTACTGTACTTTTAAGTTTCTACTATTCACTAACTCTGACTGTTTTAGACAACTTTCTTCTGAATTTTCAGGAAATGATATCGAGGATTCTGCCGCTGAAGCGTTCTATGAAATGTTAACGGTATGCAGCAATTTTTCTTTCATACATTGTAAATCCATTTATCCCTTATCACTTCGAATGCATAAACATCTAATACATATTTTTCTCAAATTTATAGAGAAATGCCTCGATCAAGACACTAATGCTTCGCCACAATAAGTTTGAAGATGTTGGAGCCCAATGGTTTCACGATTCCATGAATGAAAATGTCACATTAGAGACTTTAGATTTAAGTTTTAATCGATTCCAAAACAAAGGTTGTGTTCTTCTTGCACAAGCTCTCAAGGTAATCGATAATCAAGTCAAGATGAATTTCTTGTCTGGAGACTTATTTTCGTTTTTTGACTTTTGCTTGAAACATGAAATATAAATAAATTTATCGGTTTATTTCTTCAGGACAATGTTGGGCTGAAATATCTAGACATTAGTATGAATGGTTTTGGTCTAGAGGGCGCTCGAGCTCTAGAGGGCGCTTTGAAGGAAAATAAGTACCTTACAGATCTGAATATTAGTTACTGTCGGATCCCGGACGAGGCTGCAGTTCATATTGCTGGTGGTCTACAGCATAACGACACCCTGGAAAAACTGAACGTATGTCAGAAATCTGTGCAAAATCTGTATTGTATTCAAAGTATTGTCAAAATCTTATGATTGCTTATTTGGCAAATAAAACAATTCCTCCTAAATTAATCCGTCACTGCAGATAAAATCATCGTTGGTCTTTTCTATATGCTGTTGGAAGCCACTACTTTACTCTCTAATGCAAATTTGAAAGATGTGCTATGATTTGACAAACAAGCATATGTCATCAAACATTAATCCAATCAGAACTTATCATACACACATATACTTTACTTTCAAACGCAAACGGTGTGCTTCCAACTTTTATCATTATTTTTACAGATTGGGTATAATCCCCTCCAAGAAGATGGAGCGGAGAAAATTTTGACAGCTGTTCATGTAAACCAAAGCAGTGTTTTGAAACTCTTAGACTTTGGTGTAAGTAAATTATTACGTAATAAAACTTTTACGTAGGTTGAATTCAGCTGCACTCGACATTCAAAGTCAAAAAATTTTTCGCCTTTGATCTTCAAATACATCACAAAGTACATGTATATTATTTTTACTGATATTAATATATCGATATATCATTGTGATCATTTTCTGCCCTAGATCCTCATGGTGAAAAAATCGTTCAAAGAGCTTGAGGGACAGTTGGCGGAGGAGAGGGGTCTGAAAACGATCTATGGTGGGGTTTTACCTGACTGCCCACGCACGAAACTCAGAGGGGAAATCGACGCCTTGAAAATGTTTATGAGAGATCCTATGGCCAAGCTAAAAGCCTACGTAGAAAAAGAGGGGTACCGAATGGTGGATCTTTTGAAATCTTTCGATAGAGATCAGAGTTTTACTATTTCATTGGAGGAATTGAAGGAGGGTGTTAGGGTACGATTTTATTATTTGACAACTATCATTCTTAGTACAACCAGACCATATAGTCATAGATTACTAAAATAAATCTAAAATACATATGTGTTGTCCTAAATAACTTTGGTTATACAAATTACTCCAACTCTTAAAAAACATTTCATTTTTGTATTTTACATTTCATGTCAAATAGAAATGTTGTTTTTATTTGATAATTCAAATTTGAAACTAAATAGTAATTTCAAATAATGTATAATTCATTCGTCTCGGTTCTATAATTATGTTTGTACTTGTTGATAGAGGTGTAATATTGATCTTACTGACCCCGAAATCTCCAAGCTAATGAAACAACTGGACAAGGATGGCAATGGTGAAATAGACTTCAGGTAAAACCGGTTTTCTATTATAATTTCATTTCCTTTCATAATATTATACTGTTCCTTCCCTTATTATTAAGATAGTGTCATAACTAGTAATTGTAGAACATGATTTCGGTCAATTACTGTAATAATTTTAGAAGGATCATTAATTTTTTCCACATTAATTTGACAACATGAAAATGATTGTCAGTTGTTGAATATAAGAGCATTGGTTTATTATTCAGTATTAAAGAATCCACAAAGAAGTTGTTTTTTCAACACATTGTATTTTGTTAAATGTTATGCATTGAAACATTTCCATTACCTTCTTTTTCAAAAAAGTGAGCTTCTTCAAGGAAACGATGAGTTAATTTTGAAGAAAAGAGCAGTGAAGAAATTCATGCAGGCAAACGACCAAAAGAAATCATTGGAAGAAACTCATGCTGAATCCAAAGCCGAACCGAAATCTTATATGTCCATGTTGGATAGCTAGTCATCTTACAGAAGATTTTCGATGAAACATACTTTCTTTAAGTTCTGTCAAGAAAAATGCAGGATCGAATATTCAGAATCCGAGAGAATGAAATATTTACTCTTCACATAAACATTGCATAAGCAGATTTTGATATTTGCAGGAAATGAAATCTTTAAAAAATGTTAATTTCTTTGATAAAAAAAAACCAAGCAGATGAAACGTTTACTGTGGAGAGTAGAGAGGCGGGAAGAATTAATTTGGCAAATTCTAGATATAGTCAAAACTTAATTTTCCAGAAATCTGGGTCACTGCTTTATACAGTGTCTTTAATTATGCATATTTTTTAGCAGCATAAAATAGTTACCTTAATATTTCATTTTGTTTATATACATAACTCATTACAGTATTTATCCTTGTATTGGTGTTGAACAAGGTGTGCCATTGTGCCATTTTGTTTTTGTTGCATTTTGTACATAGTGATATTCTTCTGTGATATAGTATGAGCGATGCAATGTGATGATTATATCAAATGATCATAACTGTTTGTGTATGCAAATAAGTTGTAAATTATCTTACTTTGAATTAAACAAATCATTTGACTTAAATCTCAATGTTAATTGAGAAATACATGTAAATACTAGAACTGATTCTTTATATTCTTCATGAATATTTGAATTTGGTTTCCCATTTGCTCAAGCGTATAGAAATTGCTAAACAATATTTAAATAAATCTGATTTTTTTTGGGTTAACTTTTAACTTGTGTTTTGATTATAAATTTTTGATGTACATGTACTAAAAATGCGAACGAACAATTTGTTGAATGATGATCTCAAAGAAAGGGGTGACTTGAACAGTAATATTTTTACAAATGTACTCAGAATAAACTTAAATAGGCAAGCAAAATGTACCTCCCATGTCTCTTGAATTATACAGGGAGCAAAGAAACTACTCGCTCTATCCTTTGTACACTAACTATCCTCCATAAATAACTATCCATCTACCAAAAGGGCCACTTTCCAATTTTCCAACTGAATCCATCTTGTTCTTAATTCAATGTTGAACAGTCTTTCTACAGTGACTGTCTTGTATACGTACATGTAAGTATCCTGTCCTCTCTGGCTGTAGACATTCTGGGACGCCCTGGTCGTGGAGCATTAGCATGTGAACCCGTCTGGCATCTTCCGATTGCTTTTCTGTCTTTCTGGGGAAAAGAGAATAATCTTTTAAGTTTTCTTACATTGACTGTACTTTTTAGCAAACAAATGAAAATAGGAAGTAAAATAAAGTGACCACTAACCTTGTAGCTCGGAATCTTCTGTCTGTCTCTGACAATGCCATTTGTTGTTCATATAGCAAGTTACAAAGGATCCCATTTTCTAGCGAGTTGTCGGCCCTCTTCGGAAAAAGTATCATTTTGACTCATAATATGTAAAACATTATGCTTTAAAGCCTTTGCTGATTACAAGAACTTAATTTATTAATTTCCTTTTATTAGCTCACCTGAGCAGAAGTCTGTCGTCGTCGTCGTCGTTGTTGTCGTCGTTGTCGTAAACTTTTCACATTTTCATCTCAAGAACCACAGGGTCAATTTCAACCAAACTTGGCACAAAGTATCCCTGGGTGAAGGGGATTCAAATTTGTTCAAATGAAGGGCCACGCCCTTTTCCAAGGGGAGATACATGTAATAATGAATTAGTAAAAAATTAATGGCATTTTAAAAAAATCTTCTCAAGAACCACTGGGCCAGGAAAGATTTAACTCAGGTGGAATCATCCTCAGGTAGCGTAGATTCAAATTTGTTCAAATAATGACCCCCGGGGGTAGGGTGGGGCCAAAATGGTCGATCAAAGTTTTACATAGGAATATATAGGAAAAATCTTTAAAAATCTTCTTCTCAAGAACCACTGAGCCAGGAAAGATGAATCTCATGTGGAATCATCCTCAGGTAGTGTAGATTCAAGTTTGTTCAAATCATGACCCCTTGGGGTAGGGTTGGGCCAAAATGGTCGATTAAAGTTTTATATAGGAATATATAGGAATATATAGGAAAAATCTTTAAAAATCTTCTTCTCAAGAACCATTCAGACAGGAAAGATAAAACTCATGTGAAATCATCTTCAGGTAGTGTAGATTCAAATTTGTTCAAATCATGATCCCTGGGGCTAGGGTGGGGCCATAATGGCCGATCATGTTTTACATAGGTATATATAGGAAAAATCTTTAAAAATCTTCTTCTCAAGAACCACTGGGCCTGGAAAAATGAAACTCATATGGAATCATCCTCAGGTAGTGTAGATTCAAGTTTGTTCAAATGATAACCCCCAGGGGTAGGGTGGGGCCAAAATGGCTGATCAAAGGAATATATAGAAAAAATCTTTAAAAATCTTCTTCTCAAGAACCATCGAGACAGGAAAGATGAAACTCGTGTGAAATCCTCAGGTAGTGTAGATTCAAATTTGTTCAAATCATGACTCCCGGGTCTAGGGTTGGGCCAAAATGGCCGACCAAAGTTTTACATAGGAATATATAGTGAAACCTTTCAAAATCTTCTTTTCAAGTACTTCAAAGCCATAATTAGTGATATTTATATGGAATCATCCTCAGGTAGTGTAGATTCTAGTTTGTTCACGTCATGACCCCCTGGGGGTGGGGTTGTTAAAATTCTAGCCCCCCCCCACGTCAGTTAACTTTCAGTTCTGATTTGATACGTGCTTTTTCCTAACTGATGTACTCAGGTGAGCGCTGTGGCCCCTGGGCCTCTTATTTTGATTAATTTTCTTTTACATATTTAAAATCAGGCAATTAAAATGAGATAATTAATAAGCTACTGATTCCAATTATCAAAAAAAGTAGTTAAGTAGAAAAAAAAATCCTAAAGTTTTTTTTTACAAATTTTTTTTAACGAATCATATTTTATGAGCCATAATTAAAGTTATATCTCTTTACTGAATACAGTACTCACATTTTACACAGAAAATCATAATTTTTTCTTTGAAAGATATCAAAATAACACAGTGGACACTTATTTATTGAGGATAGTTTAAATTATTTAATGAGCATTTAAATAATTTATTCCCATATCTTATTTTAATTCTAAATTTTAACATAGGTAAAGCGGATCGTTTGGTCCCAGTTCCAATCATTTAATATAAATTGAAAGGATTGTTAGGTACTGGTACATGTAGATGCTAATATTTTCACATGTAATTAAACCCCAATACTGATACGCTTGATAACGATGACCGCTGAAATTAAAAGCAGTCATGCGGTAATTGAATGTTACAAAATCTTATTGAAAACCTAAAAATATCCCTAGAATATTGGACATTTTTACGTAAAAATATTCGCATGAATAATAATTAACCTGACCTTGAACGTTGTATGAGTGAACTAGACACGAACATAAAACACGTAGGAGTTAACAACAGATATCTGCAAATTGATTACAAAGCAACAAGAAAATATCTCTACTATAATAGATAGATAGGAAATAATGGACTGAAGTTTATGGTTTCTTAAAAGGGATATAAGTCCTGATGGTTGTCAGCTAATTTGGTTTTATCAAACTTTCGTCAGAAAGTATAGATCTTTATTTTCTGGCAAGTTTTTAATAAATTTACAAATCAAAAGTTTGATTTCCAGTTTGTGCATTCTCATTAGAAATAAAAAAAAAATTGGTGGTGTGTTTAATTTAAGATAATTAAAAAACAAAGGTAATCAAAGATTACAAGCTTACCTCGACGAATGTTATCTGTAAAGTAAGGCAACCATCACATAGTTTTGGAGTTAGTGTCCATCCCAAAATCAAAGTTTACTTTAAGTAGGACTTAAAGTTACTTGAAAAATGGACATCCTCGCAAAACTTTAACCTGTTCACTAATCAAGAAAATGTCCGTATATTCCAACTTCCAAATAAATCTGAAATTATCCACACCTATCTGCATCGTTCATGCAAGTCTAATCATCAATTCTTTTAAATTTTAATTTTTGGAAGATTTACTCTTTATATTACGGTGGTATATTCAGGACACGCAATAATTTTTTTTTCAATACGAGAAAAAAAATTATCTTGTGAAAACGAGATATTATCTTGTGAAAACGAGATATTATCTTGTGAAAACGAGATATTATCTTGTGAAAACGACATAATATCTTGTGAAAACGACATAATATCTTGTGAAAACGAGATATTATCTTGTGAAAACGAGATATTATCTTGTGAAAACGACATAATATCTTGTGAAAACGACATAATATCTTGTGAAAACGAGATATTATCTTGTGAAAACGAGAAATTATCTTGTGAAAACGAGATATTATCTTGTGAAAACGAGATATTATCTTGTGAAAACGACATAATATCTTGTGAAAACGAGAAATTATCTTGTGAAAACGAGATATTATCTTGTGAAAACGACATAATATCTTGTGAAAACGACATAATATCTTGTGAAAACGAGATATTATCTTGTGAAAACGAGATATTATCTTGTGAAAACGAGATATTTTTCTGTCTGAGCCTCATGCATTTGATTTATCTATTTTCATTTCCTTTCATGGAGAAACATCGAGGTTTACGGTGGTATATTTAGGACACACAATAATTTTTTTTTTAATACGAGAAAAAAAAATTATCTTGTGAAAACGACATAATTATCTTGTGAAAACGAGATATTATCTTGTGAAAACGACATAATGTCTTGTGAAAACGAGATATTATCTTGTGAAAACGAGATATTATCTTGTGAAAACGCGATATTATCTTGTGAAAACGACATAATTATCTTGTGAAAACGAGATATTATCTTGTGAAAACGCGATATTATCTTGAGAAAACGAGATATTATCTTGTGAAAACGACATAATATCTTGTGAAAACGAGATATTATCTGGTGAAAACGAGATATTATCTTGTGAAAACGCGATATTATCTTGTGAAAACGACATAATATCTTGTGAAAACGAGATATTATCTTGTGAAAACGAGATATTATCTTGTGAAAACGAGAAATTATCTTGTGAAAACGACTTATTACCTTGTGAAAACGACTTAATATCTTGTGAAAACGACATAATATCTTGTGAAAACGAGAAATTATCTTGTGAAAACGAGAAATTATCTTAACTTGTGAAAACGACATAATATCTTGTGAAAACGACATAATATCTTGTGAAAACGAGATATTATCTTGTGAAAACGATATAATATCTTGTGAAAACGAGATATTATCTTGTGAAAACGAGATATTTTTCTGTCTGAGCCTCATGCATTTGATTTATCTATTTTCATTTCCTTTCATGGAGAAACATCGAGGTTGACGGTGGTATATTTAGGACACACAATAATTTTTTTTTTAATACGAGAAAAAAAATTATCTTGTGAAAACGACATAATTATCTTGTGAAAACGAGATATTATCCTGTGTAAACGACATAATATCTTGTGAAAACGAGATATTATCTTGTGAAAACGAGATATTATCTTGTGAAATTACGAAAACGATATTATCTTGTGAAAACGAGAAATTATCTTGTGAAAACGAGATATTATCTTGTGAAAACGAGATATTATCTTGTGAAAACGACATAATATCTTATGTGAAAACAAGATAATATCGTTTTCAAAAGATAATGTATCGTTTTGAAAACGAGAATTTTTCGTTTTCAAAAGATATTATCGTTTTCAAAAGATAATAAGTCGTTTTCACAAGATATTATGTCGTTTTCAAAACGATAATATCTCGTGAAAACAAGATAATAAGTCGTTTTCACAAGATATTATCTCGTTTTCACAAGATAATAAGTCGTTTTCACAAGATATTATCTCGTTTTCACAAGATAATTTTTCGTTTTCACAAGATATTAAATCGTTTTCACAAGATAATTTCTCGTTTTCACAAGATATTATGTCGTGAAAACGAGATAATATCGTTTTCAAAACGATAATATCTCGTTTGAAAACAAGATATTATTTCGTTGAAAACAAGATATTATGTCGTTGAAAACAAGATAATATCTCGTTAAAACGAGAAATATATCGTTTTCAAAAGATATTATCGTTTGAAAACGATAATATCTTCGTTTTCACAAGATAATTCTCGTTTTCAAAAGATAATAAGTCGTTTTCAAAAGATATTATTATCTCGTTTTCACAAGATAATAAGTCGTTTTCACAAGATAATATCTCGTTTTCAAAAGATATTATCTCGTTTTCAAAAGATATTATCTCGTTTTCACAAGATAATAAGTCGTTTTCACAAGATAATATCTCGTTTTCACAAGATATTATGTTGTGAAAGATAATATCTCGTGAAAACGAGATAATATCTCGTTTTCACAAGATATTATCTCGTTTTCACAAGATATTATCTCGTTGAAAACGAGATATTATGTCGTTTTCAAAGAAATATCTCGTTTTCACAAGATATTATGTCGTTTGAAAACGAGATAATATCTTGTTTTGAAAACGATAGTAAGTCGTTTGAAAACGAGATATTATCTCGTTTTCAAAAGATAATATCTCGTGAAAACAAGATAATATCTCGTTTTCACAAGATAATAGGTCGTTTTCACAAGATATTATCTCGTTTTCACAAGATAATTTCTCGTTTTCACAAGATATTAAGTCGTTTTCACAAGATAATAAGTCGTTTTCACAAGATAATTTCTCGTTTTCACAAGATAATATCTCGTTTTCAGAAGATAATATCTCGTTTTCACAAGATAATATCTCGTTTTCACAAGATATTATCTCGTTTTCACAAGATAATATCTCGTTTTCACAAGATAATAAGTGGTTTTCACAAGATATTATCTCGTTTTTACAAGATAATATCTCGTTTTCACAAGATAATTATGTCGTTTTCACAAAATAATTTTTTCCTGGTATATAAGTAAAAAATAATTGCGTGTCCTAAATATACCACCGTATTATATAGAGTTAATCTTTCAAAAATTAACCTGCTTACTCATAATGAAGTGTATTGGAGATTCAGCATCCGAAGCCTGTTTGCATGTGACCATCCATAGATACATCATCCATGCTAATTTAGTTTAAGTACTGCTGAAGTTCAATCATCTGGAGAAAATTGCACTGGTCAGATCCAGTATCTGAAGCAGGTAAGTGTATATCCTTAGATGCATCATGTATGAAAGTTTGGTCTTAGTAGGGCTTTTAGTTACCTAGGAATGGTTTTGCTCTTTAAACTTTAACCGGGACGTCAACTCTAATGATGACATGGAAGCATACTTCTAGTATCATTCATTGTTCCAGTCAAGGTTTCAGAAGCTGTAATGTCATCTAATGAATTACCAGATAAATGTTTCAGGAGCAGATACATATTTTAGTGCAGGTTAACATTTTTGGAGCAGGTCAAATTTCTAAGTTACTATTACATGCAGTCCTATATTCACCAAACTTCCATGGATGATACATCTATGGATGCACATTACCAGGTTTGCTTTCAATGCTATATCTGGATGACATTTTCCGAATGAATGCCAAGGCTAAAATATTTGAAGTAGGTTCATTCTTACGTATAATAAGCCTTGACCAAACTTGCACTGATGATGCAGTACCAGAGTTGCTTCAGATCCCGGAACTCACCTACATCATTCCAGATCAGGTTTAAGTTTTTTGGAACAAGTTCATTCTTAAGCAATTACTTGCCCTATCTTGACCAAACTTACATGTACATGGAAGATGCACCAAGGTGTGCACTGCCAGATTGGTTTCAAATACTATACGTGACCTGCATTTTTATTATGAGTGGCCAGGTTAAAGTTTTGGGAAAGACCTATCATCAAGAAGAAATCGTTAGGCCCATCCTAACCAAACTTTCATGGATAATGGATCAAGGTATGAGCACTCTTAAACTTGCTTTAGATGCTGAACTTTATTTACCTTTTCTGAATGACTGAATAGAGTAAAGATTTAAATAAGTCTAGTCCCCAGTATATGAAAGTCCTATCAGATGAAAATTGCATAAATGTTGCATCTTGGGATGCACACTTCAAGATTATTTTAAGTGTGGGGCTTTGTGTTACTAAAATTCAAACATTCAATGAGATGAGTTCTGTAATCTGAGATGTACTTGTTTTCTCTACTATGTCTTTCTTAATATTTAAGTTTTTGTTAAATTAATAGATGTTATAATATTATAAATTTATTTTAGAAAAGCTTTAACTTAAATAACTGTTTTGGGTTACCTCTCTTGGTTTGTTCATTTTCAAGAACAGCAGTAATTTCTTAATTTTATTTTTATTAAACGTAAAATATTCATAATTCCTTTTCCCAAGAGAACCTAAATGATATTCAATTGAGTAAATGTTGATAAGGGCTTCCAGAATACTTTTTTTATTAATAAATGCTTTCAATTATTCATATCAAAGTCGACATGTATCACCTTTTTCGTTCCGTGCATTGAAGTACTGCAAAAAATCCTAAAAAACATTTAATTTCTTATGATTCATCTTGTAACAGCGTGTACAGAATGCAAATCAACAATTCTTCTACTCAAACTTTTGTAACAAATCTTAAAATACTCCTCAAATAAGTTTCAATTCGAGTATTAATTTTACCTCAAGTTGGAAGATTTAATTTAATGAAAAGAATTGAGGAATTTAATTATGGCCTCGATATAAGAATTTAAATTGATATACTAGTATCTTCCCCAAATATTCTAGATCCCTAATACAAATGAATGAAGTTTTCTACTTAAAGAAACTAATTTGATACAAATTACTCAATATTATTTCTTAAACTTGAGCATTGGGAGACGAGATTGCATCTTGAAATATTAAAAAAGGAAAGGGTCTTCAGATTAATAATCATAGTTATTGAGATCTTTCTATCAACTAAATATTTCACTTGGCTTTTAATCTAAATAATAAAACAGTTACAATGGGGGTTTTTGTAACGGGCACTCCATATTTCAAAGTTCAAAACTAAGAAAAATGAATTACTGATGTTTATTTATGGAAAACATTAAATTAACAATAGAATGCCAGTTGAAATGAATATTTAAAATGCATTTGTTACAAACAAAAATGGTAAGGCTGCGATGACAAAATAAAACCTTCATTAGCACATTAAGCACCGTATGAAATAAAATACAGCATTTCATTCCACTTAGACAAGAAAACCAAACATGGATGCGTTTTACGCGTGATGTACAATGTCGGTGCATCGAAGGCCAAAAGTTCCAACTTCGTTGTCAAAGTAGTGACCAGAAATCTTTAAAGTGTTTCAACCACCGATGAATTCTTAACATACATGCGCTGATCTAAAGGAGACAAGGGGTTGGAGTTCCCATTCCCATGGGATTTTTCAGAATTTATAAAGTTCTATGTAGGGTAAGGACAAAATAACCTTGGAACTCATAAGGAAACAAAAACTCCTCGTAAAATGGCAAGGAGAGTTATTAATCAGGAGGAACTTATACAGAAAGGTCCATCCAGGACTTTTTCAGATTTTGGCGAGTTTTTTTTTTTACTTTTTATGGTGATCAAAAAATTACGAGACCAACATTTGTTTGAGTGGGACCCCTCGAAAAATAATCTAGATCTGCGCATGACACGGGTCTGAAACCAAACAACTTAATTGCCAGTGTTCTGGACATAACAGTTCTGAGACGATGCACACCATTCTGTCATTTCTTTTTCTTCTTTTCTTTCTTTTTTGGTTTGTCTTTGGCAGACTTCGGCTTGTTGCCTCCATCTGTACTGACTCCTGTATCAGTGCTTGAAGCCCGGCGTCTGGCAGACGACACGCTTTTCTCGGATTTTTCTGAAGAGAAACTCACTACAGACGCAGATCGGGGTTCCGGACTGAATGGAGTTTCCGATCCATTTTCGTCCAGTATCCGACTGCAATGTAGAAATCATTGTAGTTATAAAACAGAAAATTTCGTTTTGAAGGCTTGGAATCCAGAAAGGGTCATGTAGTTCATTATAGCATTATCGAGCATCGACTGAAGGATATCGTCATTGCAATATCACGTCATCACACTATTGACCCAAAACTCAATGGTGCGATTGTGAACTACGTGATCCTATCCGGATTCCATATGACAGAAAAAAATGTTGATTCTGAATTTTACAAAAAATGCTTACTTGTAGTTTATGAAACCATCAACGTCTAAAGTTCGTATTAAAACAGTCAATTGTTGATCTGGTATGTCTATCCCAGAACCCTGTAAATACAGAAAAAGGCCATAAACTTTTATTCAACTAAAATTATATCTAATGAAACTCCATTTTGAGGAATGGCTATAATTTGTGTTTACATTACATTGGTACAATGTGGTTATCACAAAGAAATGTTTAACTTTACATCCAATTTAAAATCCATTCCCTTGCTTACAAAATATATCTGTAAATTTATGTGTCTTGTGTGCGGTAGATTCTATTAGCGACATTGTTTTTGACGAAAATACCAAAAGAAAAAGAAAAACCGTGATCATTAAGTAGTTTCGACATTAAACATATATATACATGTACTTTAGCTCCCTTCCCTTCTAAAAAAAATCAGAATTAGTCAAATTTTAATGATTCATTGAAGTATTTGTATTAAAAAATAGGTTTGATAATTGGCATTGTTTACCTTTACGTAGTTACAGATATAAGTAAAACAAATCTACGTATTTTAATTCCCTCGTCAAAACAATGTTAATCACCGCTCAAACTATCGCTCTTGTTTCGGGCGTCATTTTACGGATCATACTGGGATTAAGGAGAAACGAAGATTGGAATCAAGGAAGATTTTTTAGGCTTTGCGCAAATCTTATAAGTAAATCGCATTAGTATAATAATGTCAGTGGTTTTTTTTCTATTTCCCGTTAACAGCCTTGAATTTTCTTTAACCTAAACGTGTCCTCGTTTAAGTGGTTACACGTGAATATGAAAAACAGTTGTTTTAATATGATTAATGGCTGGCACTAATTCAAGTGTAAATTTCTAATAATTTTTTTTTTAAATTAAAAATAGGAAATTATTTTTTTCACCATTCTGTCTTTTGAAAAAATATCAAGTTATAATTTATTGAAAATTTGAAATCAACAGGCGAAGGAATCGATACGCGTACATGTCTGAATATTTAGCATACAATAAAAGTAAACAATAAAACCCTACATCTAACCAATTTCCATGCCACCCCCTTGACTCTTTCTAAAACCATTTAGAAGAAAATTAACAACAACAAACAAACATACAAATGAACAAACAATACATATCAACACACAGAGGCAAAAAAATCAACAACAGTCTCAAACAAATCAAATTCTCTCAGAATTTTACCTTTATAAGATCTTTAAATTCGGCCGCGTCAAGACGTAAGCGGTGTCCGCCATTGAAAACATCGTGAAGGTCGACACCTGAAAACTCGGCATACTTTTTGAAAGTCTCTATAGGATCCCTTCGGAAGGCACTAAGTCGTGCATACGTGCCATTTTTAGGGTGCATCTCGGGTAAAATGCCCTCATGTTTGATTTTCAAATTTCTTTGCTCTCGAAGTCTATCTTCGATTGTAGCAAATTCTGTTTTCACGAGCATGTTCTGTAATACAAAGTATATATATACACGTTATCCTATCCCTCCAAAAATAAATCATAGGCGAATCGGTTAATGGGTGTTAGACCTTTTTGGTTTTTCAATTTTGTTGATTTTACACAGAAAAATAAGTTTAAAACGGCTCTAAAAATTGCAAGTTATAACGAACGAACCTTCCTGTCTTTTCAAAGTCATAAGTTTTGCCACTCTAAATTTTTCAACTTTAGTTGATATGATATGCCACTATCATTCAGATATACTTACACTAAAATCTAGATACTTTATTGCACTGTTTTCATTTGAATCTACGGCCTCAAGAATCAACATTGCCCCTTCGCCTTCAAAGGGGTTGTTGCCAACCTACAATATTTAATTATTACATGTAAATCAGTCAAACAATAATTATCAAACACAATTTTTAGACTCGATTTTCTTTGTATATATCATTGAAAAAAAAATTAATGAAGGTATCATGGCCGATTTGTCTAAACATTTTTACCTTCAGATGTTGAAGAGCATCGTTTTCTTTTAATCCCTCGGCTAAAAATGTAGCACCTTCCATTTGGATTCTGTTAAAACTTATATCTAGTTCTCTAAGTGTTCTGTTTTGTTTTAAAGCCTTCATCATTGCTTCTGATCCCGCTTTAGCTAGACCAGCCATTTGAAAACGGAATTTCTTCAAACCGACATTTTCCTATATCAATGAAAATCAAATTACATTTAAAATATGAATTAATATAAAAATGATGGATATAGTTTATAAGCAAGATCATGATTTTTATAATAAAGTGAACTTCTTGACTAGGTTGCTTAAAACACTGGTTAAATCTAAACGCCGGATAAGGGATTTAACCAGCGGTTAGCGTTAACCAGTGTTTTGAGCAACTGCTGTACTAATTCAGCAATACTTTCAGAAGAGAATTTGTGGATGTAACCTACTTGAAGGCCTTCAGCAATGGCCACGGCGCCTCGCGTTTTGAAATGGTTCCAGCTGAGGTCCAATATTTCGAGTGTATCATTTTCTTGTATTCCATCTTTCAGGAAACGGGCACTTGTTTCCTCTAGTCTGTTGTTAGCGAGAATGAGCTCTTTCAATGTCTGATTGCCCTGTTTATGATCGAAAATTAATATTAAGATTTTAGTACACAATTCTTTCAATGAGTTGAAATCGTCTTAGATTGGACAATATAAAAATGAAATATTACTTATTTTATCATTGAAAAATTAAAAATGCATGGTTTTATATTTTTCGCCAATCAATTTCATACTTCTGCGAATAAAAGACCCATTTTATCGACACAATACTAAGAGGTTTATTTTCGTTTGGTGGGCAATGTTCACTGATTGTTTTACTTCTTGATGTTGTTTGGCGGACATTATTTTCAATTTGTCCGCTTCGATTCGTCTTGGGGTCTTACCTTTAGTACATCGTAAAAACTTTGCCCTGCAGGATCCCCTATTTCGTTCGCTGAAAATGAGCAAATTTTGAAAAGGTGTTAAAAGCTTTCTATACCTTTCTCAAACAATGCCATATCGAATTCTAATATCTCGCAGTATAAATGTGTACCTGTCATATCCACTTTTAGTAGATTCCTATTGCTCTTCAGAAACTGGCACATCGAAATGGCACCTTCGGTTCCGATTTTATTTTCGCTAAGCACCTGTTGAAATGAATTATTAAAATACATGCAATAACAGTCAATAAAACTTCCATATATTCTTAATTTAGTTTAGACTTCATTATTGATTCATTTTTCAGTGTCTGTCATGCAGTTTTGTATATCGCTCTCCTGTGGCTACACTTGAGACCCATTTGTTTTTTCTTTAAATTGTCCCATTTATCACCTGGGATAATTGTTAAATATTTCCTTACCACTTCAGTTAGGAATAGGTTCTCTCTCAGGACTCGACACAGACACCGAGCCCCGGTCCCATCAATCCCGTTCCCCTCCAGGTTCAATATCTCAATATTCGTGTTGGTCTACAAAAATTTAAATAAAAGTTTAGCTAAGAGCTAACAGCATTTTTATTGTACATGTATAATGGTTCCTCGCTTGTCATTTTTAACTTGATGAAGTCCATACGCTAAATTACATACACTGGCAACATTTCAGGTTGACGGTAGAAATTTTATTAAAGCTAGAGGTACTGTGAGCGATGAGCTCACTAAATGATACCCCCCGCCTCCCATATGGTTATAACTGGTGAAATAGTCCATCTTTTCCTGTGGCCGGGAAACCCAAAATATCTGTCGGATCAAAAAGTAAAATAGGAGGTGCACAATGGCAATATGTAATAAAGATTCTGTGAAAGTTTCATCAAATTTCATTCTGTGGTATGAGAGGAGTTGCGGATAAGAGATGGGTACCCCAAAGCGTAACAGACGGACGGACGTACAGACGGACGGACGGACGGAAATACCGATTACTATATACCCCCACTTTTCAAGCGGGGGGTATAATAATTGATAACTTTTATTGGGCCATCTTTAAAATAGTGTTCACTTTGCTTGCCCTCTTCCGACTCAGGGTAAAATTATTAGGTCGTTATGTACATGTAGGAAAATCTAAGTTCAACATATTTGATCACGGGACTTGCATACAATTTTTTTGAAAAAAATGAAAAGTTGGAACATATGTTTCAGTCAATTTATATTTATTATTTTTGAAGAATAATCTATTTTAATGCTAATCAACAATTATTTTACCACAAACCAAAGATGGATAATACAAAATTCATTAAACATTTGATTACCATTTTTTCCCCTCAAAATTATATTTACTTAGTTATAATTCATATATTCAGATTAACCATTTGCAGTATGTATGGATTCCTATAAAATCAATATCACTTTTAACTCATTTCTCTTTTGTAAAATTATTTTCCTACAGGTAATATTATTGCATCACAGTGACAGGGTAATTCTTGTCCTTTAGCTATTGGATATGCAAATGTGTCTTTCTCATTTCTGAACATTAAAGAAAGGAAGTGCTTAAATCACTCCCGTAGGGTAGTTAAAAAACGTAAACTCTTTGCGCAGAGAACAGAATTTTTTTTTCATCTAAAGTTAACTTCCCATGGGATAAGCTTCAAGAACAATTAAACTTGATTTATATATACAGCAATTACTTGATTTCAGATGATTGTTTCCCCTTACAATAAAATTATGGTCTTTCAAGGGGGAATTGACGTTTTAAAAAATGCTTAATAAATTTTTCAAAGTAAAATGTTTCTGTTTTTGAATTTCGTAAATATTATGGAATGCAAGAGAAATCTGGCAGCTCTTATTAGAACTAAACTTTTCTCTGCCAAGTTTACTTATTCCCTTTGGCACCTGCTCGCTGAAAATCTTCCAACGAAGGTTAAGACTCTCAAGTTTTTAAAAAAAAAAATAAGTCTATACGTAGACAATTAATATTGATACGTAAGGCACAGGGGTTTAAATCAATTAAAGGATACTTGAAACTATGTGCATCACAATAACCGTTTTTAATATATTGAAGGTACGAGTCAACATTGGTCACCGCCCCACTAAATGTAATACTTTGTGTCAATATTGAACAAATTGTCATACTAAGCATTAAAGGCTGATATAATTCATGTAATTTACCTCTAAAGGAAAAGATATGGCTTTTACACTTTCTGCACCGAGTCCATGAAACCGGAGTTTTAGTTCTTTGTTTTCTAAGTTTTTCACAAAATATGACACGGGATTTATTCCAAGGTCAAAACATTTTTTGATGTATTTAGTCTTTCCCGTTGTGTCGTGGTCGACTGTTTTAGGATTTAGAAGAGCTGCAAAATGAAAGAAACTTATTTAAATTTCTTCACATTCGTTTAAAATAATCCCTTATTCTCTTTTAATACTGTCAAGCGTATTCCTTTTTCAAATATTTGCCAGAAGACTGAATTTCAATTCAAATTTTCGCTATTTCTTGGTTTTAAGGAAGAGAGATGCATTCTTAAAGAAATGCATTTAATTTACAAGATGTATATTTTCTTGAAACAAACTTCTGTTCTTTATAAAAAGGTTCAAAAACACTTACATTCAGTGTCTATCTCTAAATCTGTGTCATAATCCTCGGGATCGGTGTGCAAGGAAATACTTTCCTCCGTGAAATATTCCTCATCATCACTAAGGTTTTCATCGTCTGCGTCCAGAAATCCATCTTCCTGAATGTCATTATTATTCATTGAATCATCTTCGATCACTGTGTTCACATTGTTTTCGTTAAGAATTTTCTCTTTTTCAAGAACTGGAAGAAATTCCTCAAGAATTGGCGGTCTATTTTCCGCATCCTCATCCAGTTCTTCCACCAATGGCGACAACACTCGTCTGCTGAGGTCGCTGTCTTGTTTTTGCACCCTTAACAGGCTTGACATACTTCCCAACTGAATGAAACACTTAATTTTCAGAGTTTCTTTTCAATTTACCTAACAGCTACATCATATACTCTCAACCTGTAACATACAGAAGAAATTGCATTTAAAGTTCCTGCGATGTCTGCGGAAAATTGGCCGACATGTTGACATTACCGATTTGAGAGATACATTTCGATTGAATTTTGTGGTAAGTCTACTCGTCAATACAAGCAATAACACCGTACCTGTAATTTTAAATAACCATCAAAGACCACAGATTGGCGATACCAAGTTGACAGTGATATTTAATTTCAGTAAATGAATTCTGTGTACATATACAGGTATCAACCACATATAATGATAAGGGTCTCGGGGCATTAAAACTCTTGAATCTACCTACGAACTGTTCACTAACTATAGAGATGATCATTGTTATCTATTTTACTTCACTAATTTATGTCTAGATGTTTTTATTTGACCAAAATTTACAGTGATACTAAAGTAATGTTGACTTTGAGTAATAAAAGTTTCATCAGAAATTGATAAAGAGTCGTTGTTTGCAAATGTAATCATATCTTCTATGTTTAAACTTTTATAAAGTAGCTCTCTATTTACTCTTAAAATGAATTATGTAACTGGTCTATAATTTTCACTCTGTCACTTGTAAATTTTAATCGAAGTTTAAATACGATAATATAGCATTGCTTAGATAAATTAAAAGCACGATAAAAAGATTTTCTTAAAATAATGATAAAAAGATTCTGGTTTTTCTCTTCTGAAGAATGACGGACTAACAGTTAGGGATGTGATACGTGACACCCTGGATATAATGGCACCAAGATAATTTATTGGTATATTGCCATAAATAATACGTACGTAAACGGTGTCAGGGGGCCTGGGAAACTGTTATCATTTAATTCCTATCTAAATGTGGACGGGTTTGATCAGTTCGACATTAAATCACACGACATGTCTAAATGTCTACGTAGCAAAGAGAAACGACGACACTGAAGAAAAATGAATATTTTTAACGGTCGGTAACGATGTTTCGCGAATAAGTTTTCTTATAGTATTCTATTGTATTCTTACCATTGTAGTTTTTTTTTTTAATTTCAGATGTTCAATTTTGCCAGAAAAGAAATAGATTATATATCGTTATATATGGGTTTCTTTGTTATGATCAGCATGGATTAAACGCAAAGCAGAAATATGGCCTGTGAACGGGCCTAAATATGTTTATCCTAGTTTACATTCACCGTTTAAACTGTTTTGTCTTTTTTATTTGTATAAAGAAAAACAATCGAAGAACGGCACAAAATGAAACTATAATAAATGCCAAAGTACCCTAAAAATTTTAGTCCTAATTAGAAAAAAAAATGGGAAAGAGAATTAATCCCACTTTAACTTACACAAAGAGAAAGAAAGAAAAAAATGAGATAAATAGGGAAAATAATTACTCATTTCTGTTTTAAATCATAATGACTTAAACTTTTAGGTCGTTGACGACAAAATTGCATTCGAATCATCATACAGAACAATATCGATTTATAAATCACCCCAGTGTTAAACACACTATATTTTGTGGAATCGGTTTGAATTTCTAAGTAGCATCGATTTATTTTGTTACATTGGGTCTTTTTTTCATTAAAAAGGTTAAGAAATGCCGCAAGTGCAAATGATTTGTTCAAGAAAGATGGCGATTTTTAGCTTGAAAATTAAACAAAAAAACTCGAATCGTTAAATTGAGAATTAAAAATTTAAAAAAAGACTACAAATGATTAATTCTTAAATGTTTTTTACAAACAGGTTGATTAAGATTAATTTTCTTTCTATAGTAAATTTTAAACTTTGTCCACAGATCTTGCGATATGCAGCTTATAAACGGATTAAGATATAAATGCATTTAAACTTTGTCGGAAGGCAATGTTTGACTGCATCCTTTGTTTCATAATCACTTAATTACAAGCAAAATATCTTAAATTACAATCTAAGATACATTAAAATTTTCAAACAAATTCAATTTAAAGTGACTTAAAAATAAATATATTGCCCGATGGGTAAGATTTGTAAACATTTTAACTGTTTTATTTATGTCATGCGATTAATATCTCCACAAAACCTTAATACTCTACTCTTTTTACCGCAATATTTTCTTTAATTAAGTCATTAAAGTATTGTGCAAAGATTTTATTTCCAGGAGAACTCTACTTTGCGAAAAAAAGAGTAAAATAAAATTTCAAGCTTTTCTTATCTTACACTGGGACACATGCTCTGTAAAAAAAATACATGTACAAGTATATCAATACTATACTTGCATATAAAATATTTCTTATTTAACTGAATTTATGGACATCCTAAGACTCGAAGCTATAAACATGTAACTTTTTTTCTATTTAAAGGTCCTATCTCTGGCGGGAATAATGTCTTTTCACATCGGGAAAGAAATGGAAGAAGGATATTTTCTGCACAGAACATTGATCATCAGATAAAACATAGATGTCTTACTTTGAAAAAAAAAATTACAATCTTATTTTATCAGAAATCTCTGAAAATATCCCCCCAAGAGACATACTTCCGAAATCAGGTAAGGGCCAGCTTTGTACAAAAATCGTTACGTCCAAAAACGGATACCTTAATAAAAGGATATTTAAACATTTCAATAACGCACATGTCATATGTGTTTTAAGAATTTATGCAAGCCACTTTAAACGGAGGTTCTGTTATGTTGAGAAGTAGGGCTATTGATATTGATAAAATAGTAATTGTGTCGACTAATTCAGAGAGATATATCTAATTGATAAGATATACAAAGACCCTTAGCGGGTTAACAAAACAACCACTCAGAACTATATCACTATATTTATGCAATGCCCAAAACTTAGCATAAAAATATATATTCAAATATGTTTTGATAAACTATGAAAAATGAAATATTATATAAAAAAGGTCAGTGACGAATATTGAGTTAAATTAATAATTAAATAAATATCAAGGAGGAAGAAAATTTTTTTTCTAAAAGAATGTATCTCAAAATTACAAAAATGTGAAATTTTACGATTTTTAAGAGCAATTTTAAAACCACTCATTGGTTAACATTTTCTTACCTGACCAAAGTCGGATTATGCTAAGATTAAAAATTTCGTAACTATAGTACAGTCAGTTGCGATCCATACACTATAGATTCATTAACACATGAGAATTCACAAACTTCAGAGTCATCAGTAACCTTTGGCTCTACTTTGGTCGATTTTCGAATCCCATTTGGTTAAGTTCCGTTTGAAGAGGAAAAAAACCCATACGTAACGCGAGAGTCTTTCCGATCAGGCACCCATTATTGCCTGTACAGAACCATTGATCTGTTTAATTCTCGCCAGCAATTCATAATGTTGGCCGATTAGGTGTATTAGCCACGCTACCAAATCCTATACATCATCTGTATTGAGAGCAAATTATAACAAGTATTTAAATCTGGGTATAAATAAACACTTAAGCCTGCACTGTTTCCACCGTGCAAGGGTTTTACCCCTGCCAAGATGGTTAAAAAATGTTTTGTTTTTATGTTTAAAAGATGGTCCACTGATTGCGAGTTACGTCTTTGATGTTTAAAACAAAGAGGTTTGTGAGGGACAATTTGACAGGAACAAAATGGCACAGGATTATGTTTTGATTTATGTAAACAATATTGTCACTTTTTGTGGACAAAACATCCGAAGTGTCTTTAAAACGTCTTTCAAAATTGAATTTTATGTTCCTTACTATCATTTTGTTTATTTACTCCTATCACCATTACCTGTCTTTCTGTCTTTGAGGCTATCGCTGGTTCTGAGTTTAAAAAAAAAAGTATTATCAGCTACATGTATGGTTGGCATGAACTTTGAAAACAAGAAATACTACAAAAGCATGAAAACTAGAAGCTACTATTAGGGTTGACAACAGGTTGGGAAAAGAAGGGTAAAATTCTCTTTTTGGCCAACTTCGTCAATTAAATGGTATCAAGATATTCTGGGTTTCATGTTAAAACAAACAATAAACTTGACAAGCTAAATGAATTTATTAAATAAACCGGCCAAAAATAAGAGTGATTGGGTAGGATGACATATCAAATCTGAGAAATCCTTACAACGTTCATAAAATAGTTCATACTAATAAGGAGAAGACACATGTACAAAAATAGTTTTAAAAACGAATTGAGGGGTGTCAGCTACATTTGTCCAAGAAAGTCATTTGTGTTTGTCAAAAAAAGTTTCAGGTAAAGTCAGCTGCAATGAGCGACATTTTGTCCAAAACAGTGCTTCGGGTAAAGCCGCGGCATTTGTCCAGCATGGAAATTCTTGTAAGGTCAGCAACATTTATCCTAGACAATGCTTCTGGTATAGTCAGCGGCGAGGGACATTAAGAAAGGTGTCAGTTAATTGAGAGACTTTAATGAACATAGAGCTTCCAGTAAAGAAGTGGCATGAACGACTTTTGACTAAGATGCCGTTTCAGGCGAAGTCAGTGGCATTGAGCAACATTTGAATAAGACAGTGCTTTTGGTAATGTCAGCAGCATTTAGCGCCATGTATCAAACACAGTAGTTCTTTTAAACAAGGCAATACTTTATATAAAGTTAGCTGCATTACAGTCCTTTTGGTAAAGTCAGCGGCATTTAGCAACATTTGAACAAGACAGTGCTTTTGGTAAAGTCAGTTGCATTCTGTAACATTCAAAAAAACAAGAGAAAAGCTTTTCATAAGTCAGCAAAAAATAAAGAAATTTTCACCATTAACTGTTAAAGAGTTACCATATATGAAATGTCATTTAATCTGAAATATACAACCAGATATGAATGTTTCTGATTCTTTACAACTAAACCAAGGAAGCTTGTTGTCAATCCTGTTTCAGTAATCCTAAATGTTTGTTTAACATTGTGTCTTAATTAAGTAAGAATGCTGCTTATAATAACTGATAAAAAAATGTAGTTATTCCATACATGTAAAAATAAAGAAAGCCACTCATTTACTGAAAAGTAATCATATATTTAAAATATCTTTCAATCTGAAATATATAACCAGATTTGAATGTAATTCTCTTCCATAAATTTAACTATAGGAAGCATGATTTTTCGTATATTTTCCAAAAGTGAAAATGTTCTTCATAATATAACTAAACTGCATAAGAATACCTCCTTAGTCTTATATAACTGTAAGGTTAACAAATGAGAAATGCTGCTAATTCATTGAAAATAAGCACATAAAGAAAGCCGTTCAATCTGCTCATGTACAAGCTAATGAATGCCACTGACTTTACCTGAAGCACTGCGTTGAACAAATGCTGCTCACTTTACCAGAGGCACTCTATGTATTGAACAAATGCTGCTGACTTTATCAGAAGCACTGCTTTCAACAAATGCTGCTGACTTTAACAGAAGCACTATTATTAATACATGTATGTATTGGACAAATGCTACTGACTTTACCAGACATACTGTTTGTGTTGGTCAAATGCCACATTCTTTTCCACTAGCATTGCGTAAAACAAATGATGCTGACTTTACTAGAGGCACTATATGTATTGGACAAATGCCGCTGACTTTATCAGAAACACTGCGTTTAACAAATGCTGCTGACTTTAACAGAGGTACTATTATTAATATGTTTTGGACAAATGCTGCTGACTTTACCAGAGGCACTGCTGTTTGTGTTGGGCAAATGCCGCAGTCTTTACCAAAAGCACTGTCTTGGACACTTGCCACTCAATGCCACAAACTTCTCCAAAAGCACAGTTTTGGACAAATATCGTTCAGTGCTGCAGACTTTTTCTAAAAAGCACTGTCTTGAACAAATATCGCTGACTTTACCAGACACTGTGTTGGACAAATGATCCTCAATACCACTGACTTTAACAGAAAAAATGTTTCAGACAAAGATCTTTGACAAAAGCCGCTCATTACCGCTGATCTAACCAAAATCAGTTTTGGACAATGCCTTGGATGCTGCTGACTTTACCAGAGTTTCTTTGGTTTACAAATGTCGTTTATTACTATGAACTTTAACAGAAGCATTTAAAAAAAAAAACCTTATAAACAGCAATGGAAGCATGACTATAGGCACACACCCTATCTTGAACCATCTATAAAAGTTTTGTCATGATCAGATATAGTTACTTAAAATTGGATCTGTTTTACAGGCATCTGCCTGAGACGCCAAGAAGCATAGATAACATGCAATGCAAATTTGGTTGGAATGTGGATCATAAACCTACTCATCAAATCATCATACAGATTTGATAAACATAAAAGAATCAAAGCACATGCAGTTTGGAAAAATCCTCATAGAAGATTTTAATTTCATCACTCAGTTTGTGTTAGTGTTTAATTATCAAATTCACAAAACTTTTCTGTATAAATATTGTTAATTGCAGGTTGTTTATTTATGGATGCAGTATCCAAGACCTTCATCCAGATATAATAATTGAAGAAGATGGACTCAAACACTGTGTAAAAGAGACTAATCATGCTATTGGATACAGCACAATTTTCCAGGAATAAGTAAAGGTTCCTATTCCAAATTTTACAGAACAGATTTGTATTCTTCATCTTAAATGAAGAAAAGAGAGTCCTTATGACAAGTTTTCATCAGGAGTCTCCAGCTTATAGCTCCAAAATCTTCCTTAGAACAGACATGGTTATTCCTTAATTTTTTTTTTCAAATATAAATGTTGAGGAAGTCATATGAAAAATGAACATTTTGTTAACACAAAAATATACATATATGAAGGGGTTAAACATGCTTAATTTTTAAACCACATAATTAAATTTAGGCCCGAAATTGAAATCTTGAAACCTCTTTAAACGTGCAAACAACATTTTGCATGATATTCAATTGCAATCTTAGCGAGAAATTTCGAATGGCTACACCATGTTCCTATGAAGCGCATAAAAATTATTTGTAGAATTATATTGCTATTATCAAATAATTTTATTGTTTTACTTGAGATATTGATTATGTTCATGTATCAACTTTTATTAGTGTATAAATGTTTTTAAGAATTTAACATTCATTCCAAATGAACCCATGGTTACCACTCATAGAGATATTTTATAGAACAAACGGCCTATACGTGTCATTTTTAGCTGACTGAGCTGAAAGCTCAAGTGACTTTTCTGATCACATTTTGTCCGGCGTCCGTCTGTCTGTCCGTCTGTCCGTCTGTCTGTAAACTTTTCACATTTTCGACTTCTTCTCAAGAACCGCTAGGCCAATTTAAACCAAACTTGCCACAAAGTATCCTTGGGTGAAGGGGATTCAAGTTTGTTCAAATTAAGGGTCACGCCCTCATTCAAGGGGAGATAATTGGGAATAAATGAAAATTTGGTGGCATATTTTAAAAATCTTCTTCTCAAGAACCACTGTGCCAGGAAAGATGAAACTTATGGAGAAACATCCTCAGGTAGTGTAGATTCAAGTTTGTTCAAATCATGACCCCCGGGGGAAGGGCGGGGCCAAAATGGCCGACCAAAGTTTTACATAGAAATATATAGGAAAATTCTTTAAAAATCTTCTCAAGAATGACAAAGCCATAATTCATCATATTTATATAGAAGCATGCTCAGGTAGTGTAGATTCAACTTTGTTCAAATCATGACCCCCGGGGGTAGGGCGGGGCCAAAATGGCCGACCAAAGTTTTACATAGAAAGATATAGGAAAATTCTTTAAAAATCTTCTTCTCAAGAATGACAAAGCCATAATTCATCATATTTATATGGAAGTATGCTCAAGTGTAGATTCAAGTTTGTTAAAAAATAAATTATTAATTAAAAGTTTTACATAGAAATATATAGGAAAATTCTTTAAAAATCTTCTTCTCAAGAATGACAAAGCCATAATTCATCATATTTATATGGAAGTATGCTCAGGTAGTGTAGATTCAAGTTTGTTCAAATCATGACCCCCGGGGGTAGGACGGGCCAAAATGGCCGACCAAAGTTTTACATAGAAATATATAGGAAATTTCTTTCAAAATCTTCTTCTCAAGAATGACAAAGCCATAATTCATCATATTTATATGGAAGCATGACCCCCGGGGGTAGGGCGGGGCCAAAATGGACGACCAAAGTTTTACATAGAAATATATAGGAAAATTCTTTAAAAATCTTCTGCTCAAGAATGACACAGCCATAATTCATCATATTTATATGGAAGCATGCTCAGGTAGTGTAGATTCAAGTTTGTTAAAATCATGACCCCCTGGGGAAAGGCGGGGCCAAAATGGACGACCAAAGTTTTACATAGAAAGATATAGGAAAATTCTTTAAAAATCTTCTTCTCAAGAATGACAAAGCCATAATTCATCATATTTATATGGAAGCATGCTCAGGTAATATAGATTCAAATTTGTTCAGATCATGACCCGCGGGGGTAGGGCGGGGCCAAAATGGCCGACCAAAGTTTTACATAGAAATATATAGGAAAATTCTTTAAAAATCTTCTGCTCAAGAATTACGAAGCTATAATTCATCATATTTATATGGAAGCATGCTCAGGTAGCGTAGATTCAAGTTTGTTAAAATCATGACCCCCTGGGGTAAGATGGGGCCACAATGGCCGATCCAAGTTTTACATAGGAGTATATTGGGAAAATCTTTAAAAATCTTCTTCTCAAGAACCACTGGGCCAGGAAAAATGAAACTCATGTGGAAGCATCCTCAGGTAGTGTAGATTCAAGTTTGTTCAAATCATGACCCCCGGGGGTAAGGTGGGGCCACAATGGCCGATCAAAGTTTTACATAGGAGTATATGGTGAAAATCTATCAAAATCTTCTTCTCAAGAACCACTGAGCCAGAAAAGATGAAACTCATGTAGAATCATCCTCAGGAAATGCAGATTAACATTTGTACAAATCATGACCCCCAGAGGTAGGGTGGGGCCTCAATGGCTGATCAAAGTTTTACATAGGAATTACATAGGAAAATCGTCTTCTCAAGTACTTCAAAGCAATGATTAGTGATAGTATAGGATGAAAATGTTTTTAGCTCACCTGAGCCGAAGGCTCAAGTGAGCTTTTCTGATCATGTTTTGTCCGGCGTCCGTCCGTCTGTCCGTCTGTCTGTAAACTTTTCACATTTTCGACTTCTTCTCAAGAACCGCTGGGCCAATTTCAACCAAACTTGCCACAAAGTATCTTTGGGTAAAGGAGATTCAAATTTGCTCAAATGAAAGGCCATGCCCTCATTCATGGGGAGATAATTAGGAATTAATGAAAATTTGGTGGCATGTTTTAAAAATCTTCTTCTCAAGAACCACTTTGCTAGGAAAAATGAAACTTATGGGGAATCATCCTCAGGTAGTGTAGATTCAAGTTTGTTAAAATCATGACCCCCAGGGGTAGGGCGGGGCCACAATAGCCGACCAAAGTTTTACATAGAAATATATAGGAAAAAAATCTTCCTCTGAAGAATAACAAAGCCATAATTGATCATATTTATATGGAAGCATGCTCAGGTAGTGTAGATTCAAGTTGTTCAAATCATGACCCCCGGGGTTAGGGCGGGGCCACAATGGCCGACCAAAGTTTTACATACATTTTTAGAAATATATAGGAAAATTCTTTAAAAATCTTCTTCTCAAAAATAACAAAGCCATAATTGATTCATATTTATATGGAAGCATGCTCAGGTAGTGTAGATTCAAGTTTGTTCAAATCATGACCCCCTGGGGGTAGGGCGGGGCCACAATAGCCGACCAAAGTTTTACATAGAAATATATAGGATAATTCTTTAAAAATCTTCTTCTCAAGAATAACAACGCAGCATTGTTAAGGCTTGAAAAGGGGGCAGGGCCTAATTTATAAGGGAAAAGTTTACTGTGACGTCACACAAAAATATGACTTTTAGGTATTTCTCATAATGCCTGAAAATGAAGTAATTTGCAACTTTTAACTGTATTAGCATAATAAACAACAATATAGCTTATTAGTGCGTTAAAAAAAGTTGCTTGTTAAATCCCATGTAGCAGGTTTTAAACAAAGCACTGATCGCGATGAACTTGTAAACATGACGTTATTTTGGTAAAAATGACGTATTTCATGTGCTGTGAGAGGCAGATTGAAGAATTTTTTATCAATGAAAAATGTGTTTTATAATTAAACGGAATATTATTTACAGGTTTTGAATACTAGTAGTCGATAAATACCAATGTGTATTCTTTGTTTAGTGCAGTTATTAATTAACTACCAAGTAAATGAATTTTATTAATTATGTCGTGTTTTATGTACAGGTTTCGTATATTTTACATCGAGATGCCTCATAAAATCGTACTTTCGCAAGGGCATACACTGCATAGATCTGAACCATTTTTTGAATATAGGTAAAGGATATTTTCCTTAACTTGAAAAATGCTGCTGCTTTCTTTAAATCGAAGGCGTGATTTTATAAGTACACAGAATATTTGGTAAAAGTCAAACATATTTTGACATTGGCTTATTTACTAAAAAATTTAGCTATTAAAACGCGAATTCTGTTCAAAGCAGCAGCACTTTTCAGAAACTACAAAGTATGCAGAAACAATTAATAGCTTGAATTTTTAGTTTCAACTAGGGTTTGCCCTTGCGATACTGAAATTTGTTAATGACCTACATTCAGTACACGAACTATGCATTCATCACGTGACTGTCCATCGATGGGACTAAACTTCATACAGTACAGAGTGGGTTATACTATACTATTTCCATAAGTATTAAAGTTCTGTGATAATAAAACAGCTTAATTAAACTACATTCAATTTTAAAAAATACCCCTTTTTGCACGTCTATTTTCCGTTGATTTCTCATAGTAGGCCTTAACAGTGCTGCGAAAGCCATAATTGATCATATTTATATGGAAGCATTGTCAGGTAATGTAGATTCAAGAATGTTCAAATCATGACCCCTGGGGGTAGGACGGGGCCACAATGGCCGATCAAAGTTTTACTTAGACATATATAGGAAAATTCTTTAAAAATCATCTCCTCAAGAATAGCAAAGCCATGATTGGTCATGGGACTACTTTTGGATTTAAACTTTTCAATAATAAACCAATTCTACTTTTTCCTAGCCACAGTGCTCAGGTGAGCGATGTGGCCCATGGGTCTCTTGTTTGTGAAAATAGATTGTTATTCTTAGTCCTCATGAAGCCTTAATAAAGATTCAAAGAAGACGAAAATCTATTTTTTCTTAAATTTTAACAAGTGTTAGCCAAGACACCAAGCAATGAAATTTTATTTCATATAATAATCATGTTTCCAGTGTAAAGTAGTAATGATGGACCAAGTTTCATCAAAATAAGTATCCATGTGTGGCAAAAAAAAATAAGTTGGTTAAATAAAATAGCTCTTAATATACAAGAAAGGAAAGGTAACTCAAATATAAAACTCTCAGAAAACTACGTGTAAGTTAGTTTGAAAAACTATTTTTTTTTACAATAACAGGGGAGGTGATTTTATTATTGTTCTTTGGCCATAGGGGGAATATATTATTAATCTTAAAAAGGAAAGAAAAAGAATAAATTATTAAATTATTTTAAAATGCTCATTAAAGTGTGTATTTAATTTAGTAAAATTTGCCAATTAAAATGAAAATGATGTAACTAATATATGAGTCTTTTATATTAGATATAATTTTTCTTTTGTTCTTATATTAGACATAATTTTTCTTTTGTTCATACAATTCTATAACTTTAAAGTGATACACTGTGTATGAATAATAACTATACTTTTTGGGGGAGGAACAGCAGCGTAAGAACTTATTATATATTCTCATTTTTAATTTACTATAGAGTAAGGGATTTAGTTCTTAGTTTTATGCAACCAAGGTAATGTATTACAAAATTCTGCGAAGTGAATGATGTTTTTAAATGGGGCTTATGTTCATGATTATTATATCAAATGAGATGAATTTTAAAATTAACTTGATATTAAATGAGTTGATTTTGAAAACAAACTTGATATCAAATGAGATAATTTGTAAAGAAACTTCAATCTTTTGAAATCTTTGTAGAGTTTTGGACAAAATTTTGTTTCTTTTGTATGTATTTTTTGTATGAATGATTTTTTAAAAAGAAATAAAGCACTTAAAAATTATGCTTTTTTGAAGTTTCAAATGAATATTTTATGTATGGCTTGCGTATTTTTGTTTCTATTAAACACTTCGTCAAACGTACGAGTAGAAAATAAGAAAAAAAATAAGATATACTGTACAGTGTATGGGGAAAACTATTACATTTTAATTTTTTTTAGAAAGTTAGAAGAAATTCACTTCAGTTAATATCTATTATAAATTAACTTATTATTTTAATTTCGTGGTGTTATAAGATAGACTTTGCTAAGAAAATCTCTGCAAAAAATAAATAAATCATATTTGCAAAATAGGAGGATGTATCATAATATCACTTGAGCTTTGAAAAAAAAATAAAGTAGTAAAAATATTATATTTCATTGATTTTGGCTTCTCGAATCCCGGAAAAATTAATGAATTTTCAAATACAATATCTATAACAAGTACCCGTGCTTATGTCAAATAAAATTACCTTACAGTTGTAGTGAAAGCATTCATTTAGTAAACGTATGTAAAAATAAGTGTTATATCAAAGCTGTAGCTCTGCATTTCTGCTTCAAATGAACTACATATATAAAAACAAACAAAAGCTCAAACAAAACAAATAGTGAACACAATGATATTTAAAAAAATTAATTTGTGTCATATTTCAATTATTTGCAAGGAGCAATTTGAAAAAAAACTAATGACTGAAATTTTTTTTTAAATTCAATAATAATTCATTTTTGATAATGCTACTTTCATCAACATGTCATCCAAAGATTCGGTACATCATGAATTTCTGTCTTTGTTTACCGGTGGTGCTTGTAGTGTTCCTGTTTTTATCTGCTTATCTGAGTTGTGTATCATTGATAAGACCCGCTACATTACTTACTAGATAATATCTTAATAGATAATTTCTACAATGACATTATTTTCTCCAGGTTGGTATTTTAATTCTAATGTATATTATTATTATGTATTTTATACACGTATTTATCAAGTTAATGTATGAGTAATTAATAATGTATGAATGATGCTGCAAAAGAAATGCAAACATCTGCATTGGAAGAATTTGAAATGTACTTTCTCAGGGTATAGTTACAATTGAAAATTGAGGTTTATAATGTAAGGACTTTTAGAAAATGAAATTTATTGAAGTACCAAAAAGTGATACGGCTTGAAATTTATTTTTTTTTTGAAGGCTGACGTAAAAAACGTAACAGAGAGTTAGGATTCTGAAACATTGCATCATTATCCGATTTGGCAAATCATCTATATTTTTGTTTCTCCCATTATAAAAAGATCTGATATAAAAACAAATATTACGACAATTTTCTTTAGTTATTGTTGTTGGGTTTTTTTCTTGCAGTATTCGTCGTTTTATCAACGTTGTTGACTTTAATATTAGATGTAAGAGGTAAAGGTTTCGATTTTACACGAATATGGAAAAAAAGTATTATAAATGATGGTATTCTAATAAAGATTTTCAAAAGATTTGATTGCATCTATGTACAATTTTAACTCTAAATTTGAAAACAAATTACACTGGTTTCATAATTGCTATTCACTCCAGCTGCCGAACCGTTGTTCTGTTTAAGTTGTTCCTCAGTGATCTCCCCTCGACATTGTCACAATATTCAGAAATGTGAGGAAGGACAGGTATGAAATGCTTGTTTAACACAGTTACATATTCAAAAGATTTTAAATATAATCTTTTTAAAACCGCTTAAAAAGTGAATTTAAATACTAGCAAGAGAGTTCTTTAGAATAAAAAAAAAAAATAATGTTCAATAAATAAAGATAATTTCATGGTTTATATCGTATTTTTGTTGTTGTAATGTTTTTTAATGTTTTTTAATTACCCCGGTATCACTTTTTTGTCTTGGTCAGTGACTATACAATACAGAGTATCAAAAAAATTCAGAGATACTTTTGCTTGCAATTGAAATTGAAAAGAAAAATAAAAGATTTAATATTTTAGAGAACGCATAATAAACTGTTTTTCCAAACAAAAAAAATTAAAGCGCAAAATTTTCAGTGGTATATGCAAATACCTTGTATGAGTTTTTTTGCAGGTTTGCTATACAGAAAAGTTTACGAATTACAATGGTGAAACATTGTACAATGTCGGTTGCCATACATTGAGTGTAAGTAAATTTCTTTTAATTATTGTATAATGTTGATTTAACACTGAAAACTAAAACGGCTCTGCTAGAAGGATTTCTGTTAAAAAATTTTAAGAGTCCATCTTAATGTATTTGATTCTAGATATTTGAGTTTAACAGTCTCTTATTTAGCAAGAAAACCCGAATGATCAGTTTTGGCCTTCTAAAGAAAGATAATTCAGAGATTGTAAATTATTGAATTCTCTTCCCTTGTAATAAGTACTAGTATTTTCATTTGAAATTATGACATAGAACAAAGAGTAACATCTGGTATTTAACCAAAGAATGGTCTCTGCATCAAGGAAGCGCAAAGGAGTACATATACAGAAAAAAATCTCAAGAACAACAAGTGTAAAGTTCGTAAATATTAAAAACATGATAATATTCTTTCCATAAAAAACTCAAAATGATTCCAAAGTATTACATTTTATGTCAACATTTTCAATTGATGTTCCACCTTTTTATAACTAGATCATTGTTTCAGTATTGTAATTTAACCAACGTTGGTAGCAGTCCTCTTGATATTACGTCGAATACCGAAATAAAACAGTGTATTGAGTGCTGTGACGGAAATGCTTGCAATAGTCATGGTTGTAAATCTTTGGGTAAGTGTTTCAGTCAAAACAAATACCACTGTACCTTAACTTCTCTCCAAGAGAAATGAAGGCATTTCATTCTCTAGGGAGATGACAAGGTTGTCATCTTGTTTTTTTCAGAAAGAAAGTAACAGTGTATCTTTTTATTTAATCATAGACTACCCTGTAACCAGAGGTCCAATATGTTTTAGTTGTCAACAAACTACAGACCCTTCATTGTGTAGAACAATAAGAGTTTGCAACGAAGATGAGGTAATTAACCAAAACAAATATTTAAATAATGCAGTAATTACATATGAATATAAGGCATACATCTTAATTGATTTTGAGTATGACCTTTTGTAGTATTAATTAATATATCTTATATTATTTATATTATACAAACATGGGTAGTTATGTAATACAAACATTTGATTTGATTTGAACATATTTTATTTTGTAATTAATACATTAATGAAATACAAACATGATTAATTATGTAAATAACAGTTCATAAAAAAATAAATCTGACAAGTCTTTTTGAAAAAGATTAATAAAAGTATATATAGCATTGATACAGATACAGTTAGATTGCAAAATTAGTACTACTTAGTATTTTGTTTTTCTGGATTTGTTATACTTTTTATAAAATATAGGTGTGTCACCTCCACGAAATTCACGAATTTGGGGAACGTTTTTTCTCTTCCTCGTGTCTTCAAAGACAAGTACGTATTTCTATTTAATCATTCGATAAAACTTGTATGTAAAAGCTTTAAATTATTTTAATTTTAATAATTTAAATTTAGCACCACTCTCTCTAACAAGGCAGAAATCCTTTAATTAATGAAGTTGCTGTAAAAATGTGAATTTGGAAATCTGTTTCGGTCTTTCTGTATATAAATGTACAATTTAAATTGTTTCCATTCTTTAAAAATCAAAACTACTTTAGAAATACATAGTCCTCTGTGCAATATGCATTTTCATAGCAATTTAACAAATTTGGGGAATACTAATTGGTGTTCAAAGTTTAAAGAATTAAAAATTAAAAATAATTCCAATGACTAATGATATCTTTTCTCAGAAAGATTAAAGGTGCAAGGCTATTCACCGTAATCCCATTGTTATGATGGAATAAAAATTTCATTAATATTATTTAACTGAATTAATTTTCCTGTCCTGTTCTGAAATGTATGTACATGTACAAGTTAGAATTTTTATGTAGCTCATTTTTTCAGATTTGCAATGCATATAATCCTGGAAGTTTATTTGGTAGAAAACGATTTGTACATGCTTGTTCCATGTGTTGTGGAAGCGACCTCTGCAATCACAACTGTACGTTATTGTACAATCATTTTATTTCGTGGGGGGGGAGGTCAATGTTCGTGAATAAGCAAACTTTTTTTCATTCGTGGAACGTAATTATATGGGTTACTCGTATTTACAATGAATAAAATTAATAAATATGTTGACCTATTAAATGTATTTATTTGTGAGGATGAAAATTCGTGAATAAGGTTGGCCTACGAAATCTACGAAAACTGGTCCTCTACGAACATTTAGTATTTTAAACTTACCTTAGATTTATAGATTGCAGATTTTTAATTTATATAAATAGGTTTTCGACTATTGTCGTATCCTTATTCTATTTTCCAAATAAAACCGTATAAAAGACATTTTCTTTTTTACTTTTATTGTATTTTACAATTTTGAATTATTTATCTTTCCTTGTCCAATAATTTTTTCTTCATGTAAATTCATCAATAGAACCTTTTTGGATAAAGAGAGAAGTCAACTCTAAATGGAAGTAGACTATTGAATCTACGATTGATAAAATATAAAAAGAAATAGTAGTTCTTAAACATTATTTTTTTACGTCATTTTTTAATACGATTCTATTGTTTTGAAGGCAGAATTGTGTGTTGAAACAAAATTCTTTATTTGCAGTTTTCATCCATTTAAATGGTTTGGTCCTTTTTATCAAATTTCCTCCGTCTGATAAATAGTTCATGAAAAGGAATTGAGGCAAATATGCATCCAGGAAATTATTCATTTATAGTGTTTTTATTTCAGTAATTTATAATTTTTTTCAATAATTTCATTAATAAAATATAATACAATTTTATCTAAAAATTCCATGTTTACTAATACAGACAGTAGCATGTTTTTGTTTACTTGATTTATGCAAAAAAAAAATCAATTTGAATTTAAAATATGACTTCATATTTATTTTTCAATGGATAAATTGAAAAATGCACGATAATAGAAAATTTCCAATGTTCAAATAATATTTTATTTTATTTTTTCTCTTTAAAAGGTGGACGCGTTCCAGTTCCAGTTGATTGTTTAGATATCTATAAAAACGGTCAAAGAAAAACTGGTGTATACAAGATATACCCTTCCAAGGACTTCAATAAGCCTGTTCAAGTGAAGTGTAATATGGATATACAAGGAGGAGGCTGGACGGTAAATGACGTCATTTAAAAGTTAAAGTGTTAATATCAATATTTATTAACTTTTGAATAACGTTTACAAGTAACATAAGTAGTATAACTACAAGATCATCACTTCTGATGAGATATACAATACTTTGAATGAAGAATATCTAGAGGTTGTAGTAAAGTGGAATCTTAGTGCTTTGAGAGTTTTGCAGATATGATTTGCAAGATAAATATCGTGAAGGAAATTGATATTTGAAAAAAAAATCATTGCAAACTTTTGTGAGCCTGAAAACAGGAGTTTACATCCATTTAAATAGATGTGAATGTCTATTGATTTCCACAGGTTATTCAGCTTAGGTCTAGGGACAACCCTCCCGTGGATTTCAACGTAACATGGGATAAATACAAGAAAGGGTTTGGAGATGTGCATGGAAACTATTGGCTGGGTAATCTTTCAAATAGCGAAGTTCAATTTTTATTTAGTCGTCAGAAATTGTTTTTAAAAATATTTTTTTTAAAAAAATCACACAGCATGTTGTTTGCTGTAGTAGAAAAATCGATAATTATTTTCAAATTTCGAGGTTATCTTATACATGTATCTACTAGGTTGAAAAACAAAATAACACTCAAAATTTCACAGAACATGTAATTTGCTATATTAAATATTCGATATTATTTTATATAGATAATATTACATACCCTTTTCCATATCACATCCTGTATCAGCCCGAGACACCAATATCAACCAGAGGGCTGAGGGCTGATATTGGTCGAGGGCTGATACAGGATGTGATGTGGAAAAGGGTATTATATACTTAGTAACAAAATACAGCCTAAGTTGAAAAGAAAAAAAAGTAAATAATCATGCATGGACTTCTTACATACATGTACATGGTCTATTGTCTCATACGATTTGGGTTTGTTTCTACTTCTATTTCAATGCACTCGATCCTAATTTGAAAATAATCTATTACATGTATTTGTAGATTAAGATTAACTTTATTTTCAAAAAGTTAAAATTAAGAGAATATGAACCCACCAAAATTTTGTATTATCACAAGTACTGTTTTTGTGGTTTTATTTACCAAGGGTGTGATATTGACGTCACAATAGCCATATCAGCCCTGCAAGGCTGATATGGATTTGGGGGCTGATATTGGTTATCAGCCCCGCAAATCCATATCAGCCCTGCAGGGCTGATACGACTATTGTTACGTCAGCCATATCGCATATGCAAAAAACCTGTATTTCTTACTAGGTGTATAATAAAAAGTTATAATCAATATTTATTATAGCAAATTACATGTTCTGTGAAAATTTGATACTATAATATTTTGGTTTAACAGGATACTAAATTTCCTTTAATTCCCTGACTATTTACTTTGAAACTAGCCTTTATTATTCTTATAAATCAGTAAAAATAACTCTTATTTATTCCTATTCAAATACCCTTTCTTCTACATCATTTTTACTGATGAAGAAGTACTTTATAATTATACTGATATAGTTAACAATAGTAAATTTTAGTTAGAATTAAAAGCGTTGTTGAACTGTACCATAACACTGGAGCAATGAGTCTTCAGCATCTTTTAGGAAAACTATTTTCCGAACTGATCAAAAGAGAGAAAGACAAATTTGAAACAATTTCTTGCATCCATAGGAAACGACCTGATTCATCAAATGACCATGCTGTACAACAGTTCTCTAAATATAATGATGAAGAAGACCGATGGTCACGTGTATAATGCGCAGTATTCATCCTTCTCAATCTCAAATGAGGCAGACGATTATCGGCTGTCGTTAGGAACATTTTCAGGAAACGTCAGTAAGTTTGGTCTTGAAGAAATATCAATGTTCTTTAAAAGCTTAAGACAGGAACTAGGATTGAAAATTGCTAGAACTCCAATTAAGATATCATTTTCTTTTAATCAATTTACATACTTTACACATTTCTATTTTAGCTTAATGTTGGTTAAGCCGAAGGCTCAAGAGAGCTTTTCTAGTCAAAAAAATGTTTTACTTTTGTTTCTCTGCCTGTATGTCTGTCGTGCGTTGTCTTTTGACTTTCTTCTCCAGAAAAACGGGGGTAAATTTTACTAGACTGCCTCAAAGCATTCTTGGGAGAAAGAAGTTTAAGTTTGTTTTGTTAAGAAATAAGGTATCATTTTTTGAGTTTTATTGAGATGTAAAACGGGTTGGTCACGTGATCAAATCCCATAAAGCCCGAAGGGCTTTATGGAAGATTTGATCATGTGTCAACCCGTTTTACATCTCAATAAAACTCAAAAAATGATACCTTATTACTTATATTTACATTTGTGACTTATTCATACTTTATATTTGCCTGATTGTTACTTTTAACGTGTGAAATGCGTTAATTTTTCAAACCCAACGGCATGTTTGTAATCCACTAAACGCGCGTCGACCCTTTATGACGTCACAGAGAAATTACGTGGAACGTTTATCCAAACGCACATCTATGACCTTTTGACCCAAACCTGTATTTACACAGTTATAAAAACGCTTGCCTTCAGTAGTGTTATGTAAAGGAAAACATTTGCAAATGTAAATATATAGAAATGGCATTCCCTATTTCAAAGAGCGGGTTAAATATTCGTTAAGTTTGGTGGCACATTCCAGAAATCTTCTTAAGAACTAATGCTCCAGAAAAATGGAACTTAATCATGAATTTATTATATACTGTTCATTCAACTTTCTTCATATTATGCTCCAAGGGTAGGGCGGTGCTGCAAGAGGAGCTACAGTCTCAGAAAGAAATATATTGAAAATATTTTTTCTCAAAAACCCTTCTCCTTATAAAGAGAATATAACAGCTAAGCTTTAAATTATCATATTGATACAGTTAGAACCTCAGGTAGTAAAGATTCAAGTTTACGGGGGGTAGGACGGGGACGACAAAAGGAATCAAGTTTTACATATAAAATAGGAAAATATCTTCAGAAATCTTTATCTCAAATAAAGCCAAGCCTTATAAAGATGCATCCTTTTAAACTTATTCAAAGACAAAAAATATTTAGGAGCATTCTTGAAAATTTCTCCTTGCGAACATCCAAGACATGATTTGTTATATTTCTATAAAGGAATCCTTAGGGAGATTGATAATTATTCAAATAGTTTCTTCGTGGAATAGGGGCGGGTCACAAAGCGGATCAAAGTTAGTCATAAGAATATACTGCATTATTAAGCGCAGACATTCAAAAATGTTGAAAATTCACACATTGTTTTGATGAATACTCCAGCTATTAATGTCTTTGATCTGTATTTTTATGCACCCGGATCGATAGATCCGAGGCGTATATTGTTTTTGTCCTGTCTGTCTGTCTGTCTGTCTTTGTCTGTTTATCTGTTTGTCTGTTTGTATGCAAACTTTAACTTTCGCCATAATTTTTGAACCATGAAAGATAGTGACTTCATATTTGGTGTGCACTCTCCACTAATGAAGCTCTTTCACAAGACATCAAGGTCAATGACCTTGTGACCTTGACTGGGACCTATATACTAAAAAAGGGTTTTTTTTAAAAACCTTCGCCGTAACTTTTGAACCATCAAAGATAGAGACTTCGTAATTAGTATGCATACTCTACTAATAGAGAATAAGATCTTTCTAATGATATATAGGTCACTGACCTTGTGTCCTTGACTGTGACCTTTTTGTTAAAAATAGTTTTTTTGTCTTAAAACTTTAACCTTCGGCCCAACTTTTGAACCATGAAAGACGGGCTTCATATTTGGTATGCTTACTTCCCTCATTTAGCTCTTTCAAATGACATCAAGGTTAATGACCTTGTGACCTTGACTGTGACATATCTGCTAAAAATAGCTTTTTTGAACCTTCACCATAACTTCTCAAACATGAAAGATAGAGACTTCAGATTTGGTATGCATACTCCACAAATCAACTTCTTTCTTATGGGATCAAGGTCAATGATCTTGTGACCTTGACAGTGACCTATATGATATAAAAAGCTTTTTCGAACTTTGTTGCCGCCGGGCGCATAGTGTTTCACAAACACATCTTATAATATAATTTCATTCCCCCTTCCATAAAGCATTTGAGGTTCTAACTTTTGCAATTAAATCATTGCCACACTTCATTTTAAATGCCTGTCAAACTTTTTTCTCTGGATAAATAATCTTAAATTTGGACTATATTGGCTAATATTACTCGAAAAAAAGTATTCGGACATTGATTGAAATAAATGTTATTTTTCATAGAACATTAAATTTCAAATGTTTTTAACAACTCTTATTGGGTCCACTTGCAAATTAAAAAGGGCATACATATATTGAAATACTATAGTAATCATCAAGTAAATATTTTTTACAGCACACGATGAATTCCGAGACCATAATGTGGTAGGCGAGGGATTTTATACATTTGATCACGACAATGCTGCTAAATGCTCTTCCCAGTGTGGCTCCGGGTGGTGGTATCGATCGTGTACAACTACTAATCTTAATGCTCCGTTCTCAGGGGGTCATCGAGACCAAGTGTGGTACAACACAATACACAACGGAGGAGAACTCATGCAGTCATCCATGTTAATAAAAAGATTAATTTAACGTTAATAATCTTATTTAAAAGTACTTCGATATTTATCCCAACAAAATGAATTTAATGAAGGGTCATTATTAGTATTTAAATGTACATATATAATGATTATTTGGGTTGATGTTTTGGCTAATTTTCTTTGTTGTTTAACGTCCATCTCGACTGGAGATCACTCATATTGAGACACCACCACTTAAAATTTGAGGGCTATGCATTTATACTTGGTATTCAGAAAAAGATACGTATCAGTATTCAATATCAAAGTCCATAAATCAATGCAAATAGGAGCAGAGCAAACACGGACCCCCGAAACATCAGAGGTGGGATCAGGTGCCATGAAGGTGTGAGCATCCCATGCTGACCGGTCCTACCCACCATGTGCTCACTCTCATGATCAGGAAATAATGGAAAAAAAATCGTTGACAATTCTGTGTATTAATAATGGACTAACCATAAGTATGAAAAACGTAAGTCAACATTTAACTCAATGATAAATTGTATTTGCTGATAAGGTCATTGTATCGACCATAGAACTTACAAAATGATGAGTTTAAACGAGACTGCCGATATTCTTGTTTCATCAACGTGCTTGTCAATAATTTACATCGTTTAAGAAATTGTTCATACGTAGAGTATGCTCTTGCGTATCGAATCAACTGAGATATATACACTCCGTATGCATGTGATGAAGATATATTGCTGCATAAGTAAGGGAAGTTGACGATAGAAAAGTTAAAGTCATCACGTTTATCATAAAGCTTGGTTGTTAGATTACCATTAACATCTTTTTCAAGTAAAATATCCAAATATGAAACACATGTGTCATACTCTGTAGTATCTTTTATCTCAAACTTGCCAGGATATATCGTATCGATGTAGTAATGGAAATTACCAATGTTAATTGACCATACGTCGTCGATATATCTAAATGTCGAGTTGAGAGGCCACAGCAAGTGTTTTCTTCTTTTCACGCATGATTTTGCATAAATTCTACTTCATATGAATACACTGAGCAGTTAGGATTTTTTTCGTGCCAACACTTTCTGCGACATAGGAACTCGATTTATTTGATCTCATTTGGTCTCCGTGTCCTGCAATGGATTTGAGCTCGCGACGTAAGAATCAACTCCTTTCTCCGCGACTTCAGGGCTGACGCCGTTCTACGCCCTGTGCCACATTGGTTACGTCACTAATATGATTTAATTGCCACTATTCATCATAGTGGCAATATACACGTAGATTTGTGTAGTCAGTGGTGAGCGTGTTCGTCTCGAAAACAATATTACCCGATATTATGCTCTGGATTTTTATTGATAGAGGTTCGATCCTTTCAATAATGAGATCTTTCTTCACAAATTGAACATGTTTTATATATCTAAGGCTAAAGGCCTTCTGCCCGCAATGTTCGCCCATCTCCTTAAACTGTGCTTATTTCTGAGGTACGTTTAAGCATTTTGACGTTTATATGTTTAACGATATAAATTATATAATTTTTGTCGCAACCACAATTTTATAATTTTAAATTGTTTATTAAAATCGCATATATTATTGAGTATTTAGTAAGGTAATCCCTTCACCAAAGTTTTTGTTTAGGATTTTTTTCAACGAGGTTTATGTAATCGTGTAGTTTGGGACTAAAACATGTGTCGTTGATCGGGCAAGAGGGAATGTGGACAGGGGGAGTGAGTGGCGTCGTTGGCCGGAAGAAGTAGAGCCGTATTTCAAGGACTCTTCCCTCGTCCTTGTGTTTGGAATTGAATCGGTCACTGGTAATAGCGTCTGTCAATGTTGGTGGCGTCTTTGGTGTCTGTTGCAAGAATTTGGATAGAGTTCGTTTCGTAATTATCGATAACCGCACGATGTTGTTTTATTGCATGTTCTGAATCCATATTATCTTGTTGTACTGCTTAAATTTCTACAGTCTGACGGTTTATTGTTCGAATATGTCGACGATTATTCTCACGTAGTTCGTCTATAATCTGGAATGCTTGGACCTGGTATATTCCAAAGCAGAATTTCGTGATCTTACATGAGTTACTTCTTCTTTTTGATCTTAAATAATATTTATTTGGTGAAGATTTTCCCGAGTTAATTCTTTTATCCGATCTGAAGCCTTTTTGATAATTTGATCGAATCCGTCGAGTTGTCTCGATCTGCAGCTCTTCGACTTTTCGTTGCAAACTGTTTTCCTGGACGCTTGTTTTCAGTTTCGATTGTAGTTCCGAGATCTGTCGGGAGGTCTCTTGAATAGCGTGCATTTGAAATCTAGTTGAATTTAATTTGCATTCAGTTTGGGACCAAAAGATGTGTCGTTGATTGGGCAAGAGGGAATGTTGGCAGGGGGAGTGAGTTGGCCGGAAGAAGTAGAGCCGTATTCCAAGGACGCACCTCGATGACACATATAAAAGTCCAAAGTAACGAGGAATATGGTTTCCGAATTTATTAAATGTTTGAACGATGGACAACAATTTTAACAATAAAGAATGAATGCGAGTACTCAGACGGAAGTGGCCGGTAATGCGTCTGGCCTCCGAACTGATAGGTAAAATTTGACAATCGTATTTATGGGAAAATGAACAATGAGTTAAAAATGACAAGTTTTGACAAAAAGTGATACAGTGAACAATTAAGGAAATGCTTTGATGACATAAAATAATTACAAGATGTTTGAAAAAGTGATTAAAATGTTCCTTGCGCATAAACACTCTGTTCTTTTGGTGTCCGACAAGCGTCACTCAGTAATTAAATAAAAAATTAGAAATCACATATTAGAAATATTTGTAGAAATGCAGACTTTGAAATAAAATAATTTTACATGATAAAATTTCACACTAAAACCAAAATTAAATGTAGCATTCAGAGTCCAAAATAAATTATAAGAAACGCAGACAATTTCACACGGTGACATTTACATGAAAAGTGAGAGAGATAAGAAACTGAGATCCAGGACTCTTATTTTTCTTGTTTTCCATCGCTATCTTCAGAGTCTGGAGAATGAGAGGATGAGTCAGACGAACTGACGTCTTCAAATTTGACAGAAATGTTTTCTTCTTCTTCAAGAAGTCCAAAAGCAGTGTCCATTCGAAAACAACAGGTGAAGAATTCAGGGTCTTTTGTTGTGTTTGATGCTTCGTTGTCAATATTTGCAGGGTTTTTCTCATAACTGTGATCTGATTCAACGGTTTTTGACTTTCCGGGTTTTACTTCTGGCTCCGTTAATTCTAAACCTTTTTCATCGGAATGTGCAAATAGCGTATCAGTTTCATCCTTCCGGATCGTTTCTGCCCCATCTTCCCTCAGTTCAAAATTGCTGGCGTAAACCATTCCCAAAACATCAACACTGTTCTGTTGCACTGTATGACTTCTGGAAAACACAACAGATCCACTATCACCCGGTTCAGAAAACGCAGTGTCTACACCTTCAATAAGAAAAATATTATCGTTATTTTCGTCATCAACCACTGCACAATGTTCCCAGCTGACAATATTTCCTTTCGTCAGATTTGTTTCTGCACCCCTTTTGTACACCACACCAATATCTCCTAGATCGTTATCAGTGTAAACGAGAGCATTAGATCTCTTTCCATCGTCTCTTCTAAAGGATATGTCACATTCTTTTCGTGAATTTCCTTCAATTTTTACCACGGCAAAATCGCAAGATTTGTCTCTAGTTGTATATACACATTTCCCAATTTCTGACTCTTCATCACTTACATTTGCATACGACGGTTGATTTTTCTCGGTATATATGTGGTTACATGTAAGACCATATAGATTATCATCATTGTTTTCTTCTTGAACCAAGCCACCTAGGGTTGCGGAGAAGACTTTATCGCCATCCTTTCGCAGTATAGCGTCGCCCTGTTTCAATGTTTTTTTCTGCACGAATTTCTTTGCTTCTATTTCTAGTTTATATTTCTCAAAAAACTCGGGTTCCCTTTCTTTCAGTTCATCAATAAGCTCGTCTCTATCCGTGCCACGGGCAACAAATACTTTAAAAGCTCCATTTCTCCATAATCCAAATGAATTCACTCCTGTTCGACTGCAAAATAAGAAATTCTTAGGAAAATATAGTTATTAAAAAGTGACCAATTTTTTCATAGTATTATTAAAAGTAAAAGTTACCCGTAAAGATATTCTTTGATGGTGGGTGGAACAACCGTAACACATTTTGACTTTTTGGAAAGGGTTGTTTGTGGAGTAAGTGAAAGGATGTGTTTCAACACTGATTTCATCTCAAAAGTAAGTTTAGAAGCAGCCTTTGATGACACACTCTCAACTGCTCTCGTCCACTTCTCCAGCGTACGGATTAGGGGATCCTCTAAGCACGATGATAATGCCTCCTGAATTTTTTCTCGGTTTCGATCTACCACGACTATCGAAGGAGGCAGAATTCCAGTATCATCATTACCTAGCTTAACTTTTATTAAAAACTTATGGCATGCTTCATCATCCTTGAGCTCCTGGGAACAAATTAAATAGAAATTTTTAATCTTGTACCGGAAAACATTTTCTTTAATAAGTAGAAATTCGTTTGGCTAATTATCGTCTTATTTAGGGACCAAATATGAATTTGGTTCATATAATTATATCATTTATAGTATCTCATAAATGCATTATCCTTTTAAAAATTGGCACTACAATCTACAGCAACACTTCAAAAATATTTGTGATGATTTTCATTCCTAAAAACACCTTTTATCATATTTGTTCTCTCCTATTCTTTCATGTCATTTTACAAATTAACTCGTCGCCTGCGTGGCGCAGTGGTTAGAGCTCTAGAGTCGCGAAGTTAGGAATTAATCCTTATGTCGCGGGTTCGAATCCCAAAGTGGGATTCGGAGGTCATTCCATCAGATGTGACCGTATAAACCGAGGTCCCGTGTCGAAGTAGGTGCTTAAACGAAAAAGATCGCTGTCTGCTCAGTAGCCCTGAGTGCCGAGTACACATTTAGGACAAAATTTACAGCTCTCCACCGGCAATTGAGTGTCTTCATATGAGTGAAAAATTCTCGAGAGAGACGTACAACATACAAACAATTAAGCAAATTAACTCGAAAGTATATCAAAAGTCCCTACAGTATTTTGAGAGGCAATTCAACAATATATGGAAATCGATATAATAGTTTTAAAATTTTCATTCAAAACTTATACTTGTTTATTTGCAAAATTTATTCAGCTTTAATCATCAATAACGAATATAATATCGAATCATAAAGAGAATGTTACCTCAATTTTCGACTGTTCAAAGCAAATTAGAGGTACTGCAACCCAAAGTTTGCCATGCTGTTTCTTTGAACCTGTTTTAACAATCAGAATAAAATTGTATTCAGTACAAAAGGAAGCTTTAAGGAAACTTAAGAAAAGCAGAAGAACTTTAAATTATTATTACAAGTTAAGCTATATAAGTAGGTAATCGATGAATTTGAAATGCCCGAAAACCGTTCTTTTGTAATGGTTGAAAACACCATTTACTGTGAATACAATTAAGATAAAACCACTAACTTCTCTTTTTGGATATCATTCTTAAATCTTCTTTGGAGACATCTCCAGCAAAACTTATTCTTATTACAAGCTCGTTTGCCGGTGTCATCATTTGATCAAATTTATCAAAAATTTTCCGCAGACGAAATTCGCAATCCCTCACCAAATTATACACATAATGGAAATGAGGAAAACTTTCCGTCACGTAGTATCTGTGATGTGGAGCATCAGTGGCATTATCTAAGAGGAAAATACAGAAATGATTAATTGTAAGAATAAAGTAAGGAGAGATGATACGAACATAAAACTGGAGACTTGGATTGATATATATTTCATGGATATTTCTGTTGCAAATGATGCAATAAAAATTTTCCTAAAATATTGTAAACCTTCTATGGTGATCAAAATTCTACCTTTCTGCGATATTCTCAATAATCTATACAAATATTTTTCCACTTTAAATTCCATTATTGTGAAACTGTGTTCATTTCACTCATTATAACAGGACTCAAGTTATTTTTTTTATTTTTATGAGAAAAATGTGATTGTATTATCTGCCCTTAAAATACTTTTGTTACAGTATCTATAAATCTGATCCGATAATCATAAAGAAAAACATTAATTTGAAACTGTCTTTGTTTAGTGTAAAATGAGTTATTGACTGTTTAAACTATAGCAGTATTTGTTTCCCAACATTCTTACTGCGACTATGGAATCTGTAATTAAATTTATTTTATTCCATTCAATAACAAGTAGCAAATCAACTTTACAAGTACTATTACAGCAACTGCCGATTTAAAAGTAAATACCAAAATTAAATCATATCTTGAGTTTAAACACTTTGGCCACGTGTTCACAATACGAAGGTTAATCGACAATTGCAATCATAATGATATAGATCATTAAATGTTGTCAGTTAAATCTCCCATTTTCAATTTTCACATTGAAGAATATACCGTATACAAGACATAACTAACCTGAAATATCTGATTTCAGAGTAACCTCATTTCTTACATCATCTCCTTTGTTAGCTTCCAAACATTCTACACTTTCTGTTCCACAACTCTGGAAAATATTTATTTTAATGCTTATAAGTGATGTTAACGTTTAGTATTTCAGAGAAAAATATAAATCGTGATCTGCCTATCACCATATTTTTCAATACCTTAACATATTTTTAAAAATTAATGTTATTCTAGTTTGATGAAAATACCTTATTAAAAAGTTTTTTTATATAGGAGTTTAATTCACAATAAATAATAATGACAAAGGTCATTGTTAAGGTCCAGTTAAATTACAGCCTGTTGATAAATTCCCGCCAAATAATGTATCAGTGAATAACATGATATATTCTATTTATTATATGTTCTATATATTTTATGTTATAAAAATATTTGGACAAGTTACTTTAAAGCTATTTAAACAAAAATAAGAGAAATATGAAGTAATAGTTAAGAGAAAGGTCAATTTTATAAATGTTGATAAAGGAATATGAGCATGTTGACCCCCAATATGGCGACCAACGGGAAATAACTCTTGTTAATTTAGGTCTACTGAAAACTATCTATATATATCAGCATATAAAGTTTATAAGGATATCTTGAAAACTGTCTATGAAAAAAGGCCAAACACACATTTGAAGTTAAAGGTAAACAGTATTGATTCTGTTGGATTTTTCTAATTATAACGAATATGTATGTACATCAGCATACCGGTATTACGTTCGAATAAAATATCTGGAATAGTTTCTTTGAGACTGAACAAAAAGCAAAGTGTGACAAAGAGACAAACGGGGGACAGAAGACGGACATAAAACACTTTCAACCCGGACCATATTTATGGTGGGGCTTAAAATCATTTAGGTCAATCAAAAATAATTATGAAATACCTTTAATTTTTCCTGAGTCATATTGATTAAATTATTTATCCGCTCTGCTGTTCTTCTCTCTTTGTCTGAATATAACCTTACGACAGGTAAAAATTTCCGAAAATATTCTCTTGATCTCTGTTTTATAAACTCAATGTTTTCTTTCAATTCGCATGATCCATTTTCTATTGGAATATCAAGAAGAATTTGTTCGACCAAAGCGAAGAAACTGTCTTCATAGTCATCTTCATCCTTATCCTCTTCACTCTGTTCCGCGTCAAACAAAGAAGGTAATGTGAGAAAACATTTTTGCAATTCGGAAATGTTTCTTTTTTCTTCATCATTGAGATCACAGATATTTAGTAATAATACGAATAATGTTTGAATGTCTAAGGACTTTATATTGACATCTTTCACGGGTTCGTATTTGCAGGAACATGGACCTTGGAATGCACATTTTTTAGGAACAATCCTATAAAGCTGTCGCCATTGTCCTCTTGACATGAACATCTTTCGTTGTGGTGAGGATGATATTCGGCAGCAACAGCAGTGCTTTGTGATGTATAAGTGAAATATTTCATGTTTTTTCTTGTGTAAAAAGTCGGTAAAATATTCACTTATTCTGTCTTCAGTGACGCGCTGTAAAGCAAGTTTTCCTACGACTTGAATGAGAATTGCCGACCCGATCCCGGGTGGTAGCCAACTTTGTTGCAAGTATTCAACCATTTGTCTAGAAATGAAATGAGAACGTTGATTCAAATTTTAAAATATTTGAAGAGTTTACACATATCCTAGAACAAACAGAGAAAAATACCTTTAAGAAACCTTCATTTAAAAAAAATATTATTTGCTCCGACAAATCAGAAATTTACTCAAACGAATTTGCAATTCGATTGAATGAACAAGCAGGACGTTTGGTTGAATTACATATAATTGTTCGAACATCTTAAAAATTAATTCGGAAAAAAATTACATGCGTAAAAATAATCCATATGCAGTTACATATTAAATATAAAAAAGGGTCGAAGCGAATAAAGGACGGTTCATTTATGCCATATGTACGTATTACTCGCACAATTTGAGATCTCTTGAGGACATGTTAGGACAATTCGTCCTAAAAAATTTCTTAACTAAATCCAAACAGATTTCTTATTGACGAAACTTATTTCTGGCTACTCAGAAAAGGTCATAGGGACGAAAACCTATATCACACCCAAACAATTTCCCCCTGCTTATCCAACATTGCCATAATAACATGCAAGCTTCGTTAGATGTTCAAAAGACGAAATTTGACCCCAAAAAATTGAATTTTAAAGAATTTTTTCTTTAAAATTTCAAAGCAAACCATATAAAATGCAAACATATTTAAAATAAAACCTACATTAAATGTAAAGACTTCCTCTTTTCAGCTGGATATATTTCCGACGGCTGTAGATTGAAAAAGTGAAAAACTGCATTTGCCCCCGAAATTTATTTCTGCATTTATCCATAAACAAGCAACGCTACGTTTTGGTTCCTCTGTTATGATGAATCAATTTATACTTACTTTACCTGGCATGAAGCCAGTCAGTGGTAAATATAGTGGGCTATTCTAATTTCAAACACATTCTTTTGACACTTTAAAATACTTTTTATTTTTTAAATCAATTTAAGTGTTGGGTTCTTCATATTATAAATGCAGCACAAATTAGCAGAGGCATTTTACAAATATGTTATTGATATATAGCCAGATTAATTATTGGAAAAAACCTTATCCTTAGAGATTCGTGTAAGTCTTTTTTAAACATTTTTTGTCATGTATATAGCTATAGATTAATATTATGTCAATAATGAAAAAATCATTGTCTTGAAACCATTAAAATCAATAAAAGTATTTCCGACAACAAAATGTAAATACTGTGAAATCACAAATTTTCGTGTAGGGTTATTTTTCGTTGTTTTCGAGGTATGACGAGACCCACATATTTATATCCACCACGAAATGTAAAATGTTACATACATAAGTACGCATTGATTCTTGATCCACGAAATCATATCCACACGAACCAAGAGATTTTCATCAAACCACGAAAATTTGACCACACAAAAATATGTGATTTTATTGTATGAGGAAAACAAAATGTAAACATAAAAGACTAAAAGATTTGTTTATGAAAAAGCAGGCTATTAGACGATGATTGATCTTAAAAAATCCTTTAAGCAATACTGAATTAATTTGGAGATTAAAAAAAAACAAGGAAAAAGTAAAATATTAGAAGTGCGTGCGATCAGGTGCCTAGGAGAAATACTCGTTTTTCGTATATTCAGATGTTTGTCAGTGCTTACTTACCTTTTTAGTGCAGAAAGGTCAATATTTATTACACAAGAGTATGAAAATAATTGAAAACGTCATATTTCTCGTTTATTATATCATAAAGGTGTACTTTTTTCTTTGTTAAAATAAAGAGGTGTATCATTTCTTTAAAAAAAAAATGAATAACAACGTTTCACACAAAGATTTTTTAAGATATTACCTGTTATGCATGTCGGAATTGTTAAAAAATTGTTTAAAAATACGACAAGAAAAACGGGGTGATACCAATCTAATTAAAATTAGATGTTTGATCCGCTCGCATACGTTAGTGTAGCAAGTATGCGAGCGGATGTAACATCTAATTTTAGTTAGATTGGGGTGATACATGTACTGACATTGTGCTCCAATATAATTGTTAATGCGAGATGAATTACAAAGAATGTGCATTCATTTTAAAGATACAAGTCATATAAATTAAAAACCTGTTAATTTTGAATGTGATTTGACATTTTTGGCTTTTTTTAGCGCATATTTAGGGTAAAACAATAATGTCTGAAAATAATCTATTTTTAGCATTTCACACTGTTTTTGCACGTGCTCCTGTGTAAAAATAAGCATATAAAGGTATTGTTCTTAGGGTAGTCCGATCCTCAGTATATAAAATTAGCAATTAAATAATCAAAAATACTCATAAAAGTATCTCTGAGTCCATAAATTTAAGTAAATTTATCCACAATATTTCTATAAAGTTATAGATTAAAGTTTATTTAAGGAATGAATTTAATAGCTACCCATTTTATACGGTATAAACTGGGTTGGGGCATTTACGCTTCACGGTTTATAAAAAAGCGTAAACTGTTCCAACCCAGTTTATACCGTATAAAATGGGTAGCTATTAAATTCATTGCTTATAATTTAATTTTCATTAATTTGATGTAAAAAAAAAAACCGATTGTTCTAACAAAATGACTTCAATTTGTACAAAATTTGAATATAACGTCAGGCGGATTGATACGTTTTTGACGCGCGTCATTGTGACGTAGGCAACCCATTTTATACGATATGAAGTAAATTTTTTATCATTTAATTTCTATAAAATACTTGATTCTGATTGGATAAAAAATTGTTTTGATAACTCCATCAATAAAATCTAGAGTTCGCTTGCACTAAGCAGCCGGAACTACTTTGGCAGTCTTTACATGTATATTCCCCCTTCCAGATTACTTTTTGAAGGAATAATTAAATACCTTTAATTAAATAAATAAATATTTTCCTGAATTTCGAAACCTGTCCGTTACGTTCCTGACTTATTTTCTACTTTCGTTTCGTTTTGAATTATCCCCCTTTGCTAAACAAATCAAATCGTCTGCATAACAACAATACAGTTTTGGGAAAGAAGGAAAGAAATCGACATACTTTTGTTAAATGTTCGGCTCTGAGATATCTGGTATGAACAACAGAATTCTGAAGAAATGTTTTTTTTTTACGCTAAAAGCAGGGAAAACCGTTAGGCAAAACCTGTTCAATCTTGGGAAACGAATGATCGAGAAAAACGACACTGCCGGAATGAGGACGGAATTCTTTTTTATCTTAAACAGTCGGAAGCAGACTCTTTCAGGCTTTACAGCATTGACAGGTTGTGATACTTATTTATATGTTCGGTTTGAAATTCAGTTGAAAAGATGTGCAAATGAAATCCAAAATTCCTGTGACCTAACGTTAGAATTGCATGTTAGGATATTTGAGTAGCTTACCCTGACATTTACGAACTTAGATAACTTACCGTGGAAAATATACCCATTGGGATAACACAACAGGTAAGTTTTTTTCTGTTAAAGAACTATAAATTATTTCAGAGAATGTTGGCAATGACACGATAATATTTGAGAACGTTTCTTCGTTTGAGCCCTTTTGAATTTCAGCAACGTTAACGTTGTTGTGATGAATTCGTGCGCAATGTTTTTGATGCGTAAATTTAATAGAAAAGTGAAAGAAAGTTTCATTTTATTAATTTAAAATCAAAAATTAAATGATAAGAAATGGTTGTAATATTTTTTTCCTTTGATCGATGTATCAAAGAAAAATTTGGAAGGAAAACTTTTTCATCAATGCGCTACGCGCATTGATGAAGTTTTCCGTCCAAATTTTTCTTTGATACATCGATCAAAGGAAAAAATATTACATTCATTTCTTAAATCCAATCTAATACAGCGTTACAACCAGAATTAAATTATATGATTATATAGTAAAAATTGTCAAATCTTTAATATTTTTGCAGGAAAAGCGCATTGGAATATCAGCAATGCATTTTTTAATTGCAAACTGATCAGCAAATATATTTTAGGTTAAAAAACGATAGGTATCCAGGCATTCAGGGAAATTGTCATGATTTTCATACTTATTTGGTATTTTTTGTCTTTTATTTCCGTCTTGTATTCTATAATACATAGTGTAAAAGGCTTTTGCTATCATTGCAAAACACCACAGATCACTTCTCATTTCATATCATGCTAATAATCATTGGTATCTAAGGCTGGATTCAAGAAAATCTTTTTTTTTCTAAAACTGTATTAATTTTTTCTCCATTTATAGGGTACAAATGTAAACTTTTATAAGACCTTTTCTAAGACTTCCAAAGACCTTGAATCTTAAAAGAGATGAAAAAATGAAAATTGTTGCATGAAAAAATTTTATTTCCAAGCTTCATTTTAATATTAATTTTTCCTTGATCCTTCCTGGCTGAGGATCGGATATCCTTAATACCTTAAAATTAAGAGCAAGTGGTCAGGAAAGAAATGTCAAAGTTTTGAAAATTTCACAAAGACTTTTCGGGCATAAGTCCCCCTTAAAATATGCTAAATTTGAAGCCTTTTTCCCGGAAGAAAAATTGTCTCTTTGTTCATGTTGTCTACACTGAAATTAAATGATAAGGAATGAAGCTTATTTCAACGCGGTTTATTAAAAAAAAAATACATATGTGCCGATAATTCATCTGCACTTATATGAATTTATACCGTAATATGGCAATTTTAGAGGTCCTGATCTTTGGAAAAAATGAACTTAGTAATTAATTTCTAGACCAACCCAGAAGATGAACTTTTTTGAAAATTTTTAATTTGGTGACTTTTTACAATAACTTTCCTCTACCTGATTAAAAAAGAAATTTCTAGGGCAGAAATACAAAAAATATGGAAAAAATGTGATATTTTGGCGCTTTTCCAACAAATTCCCATAAGGTCCAATAGTAAACTTTGACATGTTTAGAAATGCCCCCCTAAGAAATCGGGATGGTAAACATTTGATTTTTTAATCTTAAAACAATAAATATAATAGTAAAAATTCATTATCAAAAAATTATCAAAATCCCTAGGGCAGAAATAATTAGACTCGGCCTAGTGAAGCTTTAGACGTCGTGTAACGTCAAGAATTTTCGTTTAAGCTCCGGGTATGAGTGTGTGTCTTTGTATCCGATGAAAATATAACTATTTGTGCTTTGTTTTTGTTGAAAATTTGCATATTTATAAAATAAAACATTAATTTAATTAAAATCGTAGTTTCATATATTTTATCAATGTTTGTCAGTAATTATTAATATTGTCCACGAACTTTACGGACAACCCTCGTATTTGATATACACTTGAGAAAGTTTAACCTTCGCTATAGGTTGCCATACAGGGTTATCCGTGTTACTCAAACATATCTTGTTATACCCCCCGCTTGAAAAGCGGGAGGGTATATAGTAATCTTTAATTCCGTCCGTCCGTCTGTACGTCCTTCCGTCCGTCCGTTACGCTTTGGGGTACCCATCTCTTATCCGCAACTCCTCTCATACCACTGAATGAAATTTGATGAAACTTTCACAGAATCTTTATTACATATTGCCATTGTGCACCTCCTATTTTACTTTTTTATTCGACACATATTTTGGGTTTCCCGGCCACAGCAAAACATGGACTTTGCCTTTATAACTATATGGAGGCGGGGGGTATCATTTAGTGAGCTCATCGCTCACAGTACCTCTAGTTTCTCTTTGTATCTTAACTCCCATTCCATATTGAACTTGAACTTTATTCTCATAACTGACAAAACAGTGAAGAGAAGATATATACAGTACAATGAACATGAAATATTACATGCAACAGAGTAATATCAACCAAGAGAGCTAACTCTCTCAATTATAATGTTTAACAATTTACAAATCTTGCAGAGTTGATAAGTATTGGTTACATTAAAAAGCATTTCAAATTTCAAAATATTTGGATTCAAATAAAAATATTTTGACAAATACATGACTCTTGAGTTCTTTATAGACACATCAGTGCATTTAAATAAGTAGTGAAATTCATCCCCAATGCCATTGCTATTACATAGTTTACAAATTCTGTTTTCTCTAGGGATGTTAAACCATCTACCAGTTTCAATTGGTAATTTTGTATTCCCAGTTCGAAATAAACAATATTTCTTGGATTGTTTTGGAGGCAAATTCAACAAATAGTCTTCAAAAATTAATGATTTTTTAAAGATTCTATAGTTCAAACCTTTTGGGGAAGTTTGCACTTCACTAAACCATGTTTGTTTAAACTGATCTAAAAGAATGGTATATATTTTATTTTTAAGCCAAGATATATTAATTGAATTTTCATACCAGACATAAGTCAATCCACATTCATTTAAAATTTTCTGTACAAAGTCACACCATGGATTCTTATATAATTTCAATGCACATAAAAGCTTTGCTGATAATTTAGAGCACTGAGCATTAATGAGTTTACCCCAAAATGAGATAATTCTAACTTTGATATCAATTAATAAAGGGTGTCTACCAAGTTCTCCATACACCATAAAGTTTGGTGTTGATGTTTTCAGGCTCAGAATATGTTTACAAAATTTTAGGTGTAATTTCTCTATCAGTTTAGTATTGTGAAAACCCCATATTTCGCACCCACATAAGAGTATTGGTTTGACAATTTTATCAAACATGTCTAATTTACAATCAATTGATAAGTTATGTTTTCTACATCTACCAATAACACCATACATAGCTTTAGTAGCTTTATCATATAATTCTTTAGTATTTAGATTAAAAGAATTACTTTTACAAAATATAACACCCAAATATTTAAAGTTATCAACTATATCAAGCTTGGAGCCTTCAAATGTAAAAGGGACATTAATTTTCCCTTTACCAAATATTACGACTTTTGTTTTCTTACTATTAACCTTAAGATGCCATTTCTTGCAATATTTAGAAAAAGTATTGAGGTCCATTCCTACACTGTACCCAAAAGGCTGTGATTATAACAAATCGAAATCTGCATTTTACCAAGAGGCCAGTGCGGTATCAAATAATTATATATTTTTTAAATATCAGTTCAACTGAATTAATTCCTTTTAAATTGCCTAGCTGAATTGGGTATTTCATGGCTTATAAAATTAGAGTAATTTTAGATGACAAATTAATAGGAAATCAAATAATTATATATTTAAATTTCAGTTCGACTGAATTAATTCCTTTTAAATTGCCTAGCTGAATTGAGTATTTCATGGCTTATAAAATTAGAATAATTTTAGATGACAAATTAATAGGAACGAAGTTTCCTCTTTTCATTAACGATAAAAGGGTTTGTTTGTAGAAACGTGATTGGATATCACAAAAAATGATAACCGATATAATTTGAGAAGAAAATAAGGAAACTTTATATATCTGAATACGTCTGTTTGTTCCATAGATAATAACTCTTTTTTTCTTTTAAAACTTAAAAGACAAGTATTTATTTCACTCAACTTAAGAAGAGTTTTATAAGGAAAGCATTTTAATGTTTTAGAAATCGTGATCTGTACAAAGTAAATAACTTTAATACTGCAGTATCTCATTACATACCTTCCCACTTTTCAAACCTGGGGTGTTGTGAAAGTAATATCAACGTGTGACTTTGAATTTGTTCATAGAAAAAATAATGACTTAAATAAATTCAAGGTTTGCACATCACATCAACATCTTCATAGTTAATTATATATATCGTATGCACGTATTGTTCCCTCAGGTTGAGTACAAGATATTGTTTTTAAATTATATTCAATATCTCTTAGCTGTAACATTGCTGGAAACCAAGATGAAAAAAATAAATTATTTGTTCGGACAAACCATTTTGTTCAGACGAATTCGCGATTCGATTGAATGAATTAGCACGTTCAGTTGAATTCACGTTCGGATGAACTAAAAATTGTTTGGAAAATTAAAAATGAATTCGAAGAAATAAGAAATTCTTTTGGACGAATTGGCCAAACAAAATTTTAGCACATTATACGAACGAATTTAATATCCGTTCAGACAAATAAATATTGAAATTATTTGAGCAAAATAAACATTAAATCGATTTGATAAGCAATTCATCTACTTGTAATTTTTTATTTGGTCGGACAAGTTAGAATTTCATAAAATCAATTGATAACTATGAAAAAAAATCTTTTATTTCTAAAATTTTCAAGCAAACTACTAGTATTTAGAAATACTAGTAATGTTACAAATAAAAATTGCACTACACGTATACCTTTTAAAATGTTCTAGGTTCCGACTGGATATTTTTCCAAAGTTTGCATAATTAAAAAGTGTATCAAAACGTGCAAAACCAGACTCCCTAAATGTAAACACGTAATTGAATGTATACTTTTTAAATCTGGCATAAGCTTACCAAAAGATTTCTGAATATCTGTAGTGATAACCCGTGGACTTAAATTTCGTTTGCCCCACTATTTATTAATGAGAAACAGGCACGTAGGCATCGTTTTTGAAAGGGGGGGGCAACCTGAGAAAAATTTTGTTACTTACCTTAAAAAAGTTGACAAGTAAAAAAAAACAAAAAAAAAGGAAATCAAAAATTACCAAAACTAGAAAATGCTATTTCGTAGGGGGGGGGGGGGGGTAGGGGGGTGGCCATCTTTTTTCAAGGCCAACTTCCTTTCACTTCCAATTTTTCCCTATATTTCCTTGATATGTATATACTGTGGCAAAAAGTGGGGGGGGGAGGAAGCAACCATCGTTTCATTGTACATTTTCTATAGCAAAGGTGATGTTGGGGAAAAAAGTGCCCCCTCCCCTGGCCCCCCTGTTGCTACGTGCCTGAGAAATTAACACCATCAGTAAATGCCATTAAGATATGAAAAAAGAGATAGACAGCGAAGATTATTTTGTCATTTAAATGGTTTTCTTTGAGATACCTCACATTTATATATATGAACACACAAACATAATGACATTTTTTAATTTGTAAATTGGTTATTAGTTTCGAGCTCTTTATATTAACAGCTGGTCAATGCAGCACACAAAAGCAGAGGCATTTCTCAAATACTGGTATAAGTATCATGTTACAGTCATCTGGATTTTGATTGAAAAGCCTTAACCCTAGATATTTGTGTGGGTCATTTTTAAAATGATTTTCTGCCATTAATGGGTATGGATTATATAATTTCATTAATACTAAACAATGAATCATTGTCTCAATACCATAAGAATCAATAAAATCTTTCACAGCAACGGAATGTCATTACGGACACAACAAAATCTAAAGATGAAAGTTTTCAAGATTTTTTTTTTTTTTTGAAAAAAAGACGCTCAACGATTACACTTTCATGAGTCATTATACAATATGAGAATAAAACTGAAAACTAAAGATCATTGGGAAAAACCAGAAGCGAGGGCCTAGGCGAAATACATGTACGTACTGGACTATTCCCTGTCGGTATCGATGTCGTAAGACCTCTTAATAGGCATTTATCAAGTTACTGAAAACTATCCGTTACTGGCGTCCAAACTTCATAAATATGGATTATTTGGAAGATAATACCAGGAGACATGAAAAAAAAACCTTGTCAGACTTTAAATGTGTCAAATGTATGTAATTAAAATATCGTATCACGGTCAGACGACACGTTCAAAAATATATAATTTTCCCCAAGAATTTGTCATTGAAGTACAATGTAAAGGTACATGTAGTTAAACAAGTTTCCTTCCAAAAAATCAGGTATTTGTACAAGATACCAGATGGTAAAAGTTCATTTTTAATCCTTATGGGTAATCATCTAAATGACCTATATCACAATTTTTAGTGTACTTATATTTATGAAACATTTTGAAAACAATGTACCAAGCCAAAAAATAATAATTATGAACTATTTTTATATAATACCAAGAAATACAAAACATATATTTGAGGAACGTGTCGTGTGACCTTAAGAGATTATGAGGCAAAATAATATTCTTCTGTGTTCAACAAACCAGAAGAGAAAAAATAGATAAATTACAAGTCAGTATGTATTGGTACCTACTAACAAAACAAGTAACAACATTGTCTTAAATGTACATGTATTTTAGACAAACTCGGATTTAATTCTAAAAAAGGTTACACATAGCTCCCTCTCTAACGATGTCAGGAAATTCTACAAAATCATATATCAGCTTTGAATGTTTAAATTTATTCCCATCAACCAAAATGAATTTGAATTACAATAATTATCTATAATAGATTCCCAAACTTCATAAAAATTCTCCAAACAAAGATACATAGCAAATTCCAGTAAATGTTCTACTAAGACTCTTCCTTTACTCTTCACTATAATATTAACAGTAGTGAAGTCAATGAGAAACTTCAGAGGCACTGTGCAACAATATGTTTTAGAAGTGGTTTTACTCAGATGTGGTTACTTAAAAATCCTAAAGAACTTCTAGAAAATTTAAAACAAAATATTACTGTAACTGTAAATTTAAGTTTGTTGTCTGGTTTTGAAAAAGTAAAATTTTTTCAAACGAATTTCTTATCTTGTAAACGAAAATTCTTGCTACTGTGTAAAATAATATACGTATCACATAACTATGAAGAATTCATTAAAAAAAAAACATGTACATGTATCACATAAGAATCTTTTTATCAAAAACTGTATTGCATTTCTTCTCTTTATTAAATTTAAAAGAATTTTTTGCCACAAGATTTTTATCATACCCCCGCTTGAAAAGCGGGAGTTATATAGTAATCGTTAATTCTGTACGTCTGTCCGTCCGTCCATCCGTCCGTCTGTTACGCTTCGGGGTACCCATCTCTGATCCGCAACTCCTCTCATACCACTGAATGAAATTTGATGCAACTTCCACAAAATCTTTATTACATATTGCCATTGTGCACCTCCTATTTTACTTTTTGATACCATATGGGAGGCGGGGGTATCATTTAGTGAGCTCATCGCCCACAGTACCTCTAGTTTTAATTACAACGACGAAAAATGGTAGAAAATTTCGAAATATAATATACGTGACTCATGAACAGCCATTGCAATTTTAAATCATTACTTATTATATTTATGCTTTAATGCCTTATTATAAACAAAAAAGGACATTTTCTTTTATTATCTTACCGTTATTTGATAATCAGAGGAATGGTCATGGGTACAATGCTTGTCCAAATCAGCAAGCAAGCTAGACAATTTTGAAAAAAAGTTGCCATTTAGGGTGAAGGTTAGCGTTGGGGTTACACGAAATGACAATTACCGTAATACGAGGCCTAGTCTTATACTAGAGATTTTAAACAATTTTTCATTAATTAGTTAATTTTTACTGTTATATTGATTGTTTTAAGATTAAAGAATTTAATGTTTACCAACCCCGATTTCTTAGGGAGCCATAAAGTTGTCAAACTATAGTCTTTTTTTCTATTGGACCTATGGGAACTTGATGGAAAAGTTCCAAATTATCACATTTTTTCCATATTACTATACCCCCGCTTGAAAAGTGGGAGGGTATATAGTAATCGGTATGTCCGTCCGACCGTTCGTATGATACGCTTTAGGGTACCAGCTCTTATCCGCAACTCCTCTCATTGTAATTTTAAAATAAATGATATTGCCACCGGGAAATAATATAAATAACATTTCGGTCCAGCGATAGCCGGAATATATTTTGAACCTAGTGACACATGTCAAACATGTGTATTCTGTTTATTGGTATCAGTAGTATATATATAAATATTTTCAGTGTCTGGTAAAATATAAATTGATTATTTGAATTCCGATGACGTTGGGAATTTCAGTTTTGAAATAGAAAAAAAAACAGAAACAAAACAGAGATGCCCCCTTTTGGGGTAGGATTCGACCGTCCAAATTTGATTGTATTTCCTGACAATTAGTAATCATCTTCCGGGAACATTCAGGCCCTACGTCGCCGTGTCGCGACATTGCGTTGTGCATGGGGATCTGAAAAATAATGTACATAACAGTTGTTGTAAATAGTATTAATTATCAGAAGAATGTTGTATATATTATTAGTTTTAACGTTTAATCATGTAATTAATATGTGAAATTCTTGCATTTCAGGTTCTCCTTATTGGAAAGTCGTATTTGTAAATAAAGTTTATTTTCACTTCATAGTTATTCATAGAATTTTTGTATTTATAAATGACATAGAGTACTCTCGATCCAGCTGAGAATTAATTTCATTAACCATGTCTTTTTTTCAGGATTTTTTCGTTTTCTTTTTTTCTTTCTTTTAATGATTTTTTTAATCAATGTATCATTATACCCCCCGCGTGAAAAGCGGGAGGGTATATAGTAATCGTTAATTCCGTCTGTCCGTCCGTCCGTCTGTTACGCTTTGGAGTACCCATCTCTTATCCGCAACTCCTCTCATACCCACTGAATGAAATTTGATGCAACTTTCACAGAATCTTTATTACATATTGCCATTGTGCACCTCCTATTTTACTTTTTGATCCGACACATATTTTGGGTTTCCCGGCCACAGGAAAACATGGACTTTTTCACCAGTTTTAACCATATGGGAGGCGGGGGGTATCTTTTAGTGAGCTGTCTGTCCGTCTGTAAACTTTTCACATTTTCGACTTCTTCTCAAGAACCAATTGGCCAATTTTGACCAAACTTGGTACAAAGCATCCTTGGGTAAAGTGGAATTTAAATTGTTAAAATAAAGGGCCAGGTCCCCTCACAAAGGGAGATAATCAAGGAAAGACAAAAATAGGGTGGGGTCATTAAAAAGTCTTCTTCTAAAGAACCACTGGGCCAGAAAAGCTGAAACTTATGTGGATGCATCCTAGGGTAGTGTAGATTCTAAATTGTTCAAATCATGACCCCTGGGGGAAGGGCGGGGCTACAATGGGGAATTAAAGTTTTATATAGAAATATATAGGAAAAATGTTTGAAAATCTTCTTCTCAAGAACCACTGGACCAGAAAAGCTGAAACTTATGTGGAAGCATCCTAGGGTAGTGTAGATTCTAAATTGTTCAAATCATGACCCCTGGGGGAAGGGCGGGGCTACAATGGGGAATTAAAGTTTTACATAGAAATATATAGGAAAAATCTTTGAAAATCTTCTTCTCAAGAACCACTTGGCCAGAAAAGCTGAAACATGTGGAAGCATCCTAGGGTAGTGTAGATATTAAATTGTTCAAATCATGACCCCCGGGGGAAGGGCGGGGCTACAATGGGGAATCAAAGTTTTATATAGAAATATATAGGAAAAATCTTTGAAAATTTTCTTCTCAAGAACCACTTGGCAAGAAAAGCTGAAACTTATTTGGAAGCATCCTGGTATAGTGTAGATTCTAAATTGTTCAAATTATGACCCCCGGGGGAAGGGCGGGGCCATAATGGGGAAACATTTTACATAGAAATGTATAGGAAAAATCTTTAAAAATCTTCTCAAGAACCACTGGGCCAGAAAAGCTGAAACTTATGTGCTCATGGAAGGATCATGGGGTAGTGTAGATTTCAAAATGTCTAAATTATGATCAGTGGGGTAGGGTGGGGATGCATTATGTATTACAAGGGGGAAATCTGGTAAAGAACAGAATGGTCAAAGCTTCTCAGGTGAGCGATGTGGTCCATGGGCCTCTTGTTGTCGTGTCCGTCTGTCTGTCTGTCTGTCTGTCTGTCTCTCTGTCTCTTTGTTTGTCCGCAAAAACTTTAACCTTGCCCATAACTTTTGATTTAGTGGAGCTATGACTTTAATGTTTCATATATATATTTCTTTCTTTCTTTGGGTACCGCCAAATTTGACCTTTTGACCTTGACCTTGGAGTTTGAGCCACTTTTACATGAAAATTTTAAACTTTTACTTTAGCCATATCTTTTGAACAGCAGACACCAGGACATTTATACTTCACATATATAATGTTTGTTGAAAGACCTTTCATTGGATATCAACAACCTTGACCCTTTGACCTTGACCTTGTAGATTTCCATACTTGTGAAAAAACTTGATCCTTGGCCACAACTTTTGAACGGTAAGGGATAGGGCTTTCCTACTTCATATATGTAATTCTTGTGAGAAGACTCTTCATTGAATACCAAGAACTTTGACCCTTTGACCTTGACCTTTGCGATTGACCTACTTTTAAAAAGCAAACCTTGACTATAACTTTTAAAGAGTTAGGGCTAGTTCTTACATACTTTAAATATTTGATCCTTATGACAAAACCTTTCATTTGATAACAATAACTTTGACCCTTTGACCTTGACCTTGGAGTTTGACCTATTTTTTAAGAAATTGATCATTGACCATAACCTTTTGAACGGTTAGGGCTAGGGCTTTCATGCTCTACATAAATATTTTATGTGGCAAGAACTTTCATTTGATACTAATTACATTGACCTTTTGACCTTGACCTTGGAGATTTTTGTACTTATTTAAAAACTTTAACATTAGCTTACTTTCATATTTCACAATTGTTTTCCAGTGAGAATACCCTACTTTTGGTACCAATTAATTAAATTTGTATTTAAGAAAAGCTTAATCTTTGCTATGTTGCCATACGGGGGCATCAGTGTTTTACAAACACATCTTGTTTTTTTATTATATTTAAAAAAGATGTTATGTGTATTAAAGAGTACTGAACCTTGTTACAATTCTTCGATTATTGCAAAAGGATATTTCCTGACATTTGGTTTTTTTTTATTTGATTGAGAATCTGCAGTTATCTAATAAATTTTTTTTATGCCCCCGTAAACGTAGTTTCGGGGGTATATAGTTTTTGTCGTGTCCGTCTGTCTCTCTGTTTGTTTGTTTGTCCGCAAAAACTTTAACCTTGTCCATAACTTTTGATTTAGTAGAGCTGTGACTTTCATATTTCACAAGTGTATTTCTTGTGACAAGACCTTTCTTTGGGTACCACCAAATTTGACCTTTTGACCTTGGAATTTTACCCACTTTTACACAAAAAATTCAAATTTTTACTTTGGCCATAACTTATGAACAGTAGATACCAGGACATTTATACTTCACATATATATTCTTTGTGGCAAGACCTTTTACCGGAATCCACCAATCTTGACCATTTGACCTTGACCTTGGAGATTTACGTATTAAGGAAAAAACTTTAACCTTGGCAATAACTTTTGAACGGTAAGGGCTAAAGCTTTCATACTTCACATATGTAATCCTTGTAAGAAGACGCTTCATTGGTTACCAAGAGCTTTGACCCTTTGACCTTGGAGTTTGACCTACTTTAAAAAAATGAACCTTGATCATATCTTTTTAAGGGTAAGAGCTAGTGTGCTTTCATACTTTACATATTTAATCCTTGTGGCAAGACCTTTCTTTTGATATCAAGACCTTTGACCTTGACCTTAGAGTTTGAAATACTTTTAAAAAATCTTAACCTTGGCGATTACTTTTGAACGATTAGGGATAGAGCTTCCATACTTCACATATATATTCTTTGTAGCAACAGCATTTATTTGATACCAATAACCTTGACCTTTTGACCTTGACCTTGGAGATTTCCAGAATTATTAAAAAACAGTAACCTTGACAATAACTTTTGATGAGTTAGGGCTAGGGCTATCATACTTCACATATGTAATTTTTGTGACAAGACCTTTCATTCAATACCAAAAACCTTGACCTTTTGACCTTGATCTTTGATTATAACGTACTAATATAATCTTTTTAACCTTGGCCATAACTTTTGAATGGTTAGGACTGGGGCGTCCATACTTCAAAGATGTGATCTTTGTGGAAAGACCTTTCATTGGATACCAATAACCTTTACCTTCTGACCTTGATCTTGAAGATTTCTGAACTTATGAAAAAACTTTAGCCTTGCCATAACTTGGGAACAGATGGTGATAGGGCTTTCATGTTTTACAATTGTATTTCACGTTAGAAGACCTTACTTTGGGTACCAATATATTACATTTGCATCTAAGAAAAATTTAATCTTCAAAATGTTGCCATACGGGGCCATCAGTGTTTAACAAACACATCTTGTTTATCTCGCACAGAGGGTTGATGGATAACTTTTGTAGTATACTTGACTTTTGTTAGGTAAACCCTAGAGGATGCAAAACTCTTAACAAAACCATTAACAAAGATTTGCTGGTATCGAATAGGTTTTTTCATTCACAAATCAAAAACGGTCCAAGAATACCGTTCATGAAACAAATCTAACGATTTCTACATGAATTCGTGATGGTGTTTGAGGAGGAACAGGTTATTAATGGTCATTTTGCTGGTGTCATCTTCGATTTTGTTAGCCACACGATCTATGTGGTCGGTCGGGGTTTTCAACATCGAAATTGATATTTCTATTATAATTTAGTTTCATGACGTGACTTTAAAAGCTATGTTAGCGTGACGGCAGATTGTTGACAACGTTCTTTCGTGCTGTTACAGCGTTTGCAAATGGTCCTAATGAGACACTGTAATAATAAGTTATTTTTAGTTTATAGGTATATTTTGACCAATAATACAAAGCTGAACTGAGAATGATAACTCTAAGAGTGGGAAACGGAAAGTGGACGTTTTTCATTTAAAAAACGTCAAAACCTAAATTGTTAAATAATATGAAAACAAAGCATATAGATTCTTTGGTTTTGAAATATAATAAATGTTAGTTATTTTTACTACCAGTTCAAAGTCAATTTAAACAACTACAAATTGGGAGCGGTCAAACATAGATTTCCTAAAACATCAGAGATGGGATCAGGTGACATGGAGGAGTAAGTATAACTCTGTTGGTCATATTTTTTTTCATTCATTTTGTCGTCATTTTAACAAAGACGTGTGCACACAGAAATTTCATTATGCCTGGCAATTTCAAAAAGAGGAACTAAAGGTATTTAAACTAATTATAACATACTAAATCATTTATAGCTTGGAGTTGATTGTCCAATCTTAAAACAGAATCATAGGTTTGAGTGGCAAAGGAAGATCAGGCGTCAACAGTATATTGAAAATATACTGGAATCGCTCTGTAGCAACTTTGCTTTGCTTCCAAAATTTTCAAAAGTCTTGACTAAGAGGTGCAACAATATTTTATGTGACATCCACTAAGTCATGTTTGTCGTGTTCAACAAAATAAAAAATATTTAAAACATGATTTTTCTATGTTCTTCCCAACGAGAAGAAAAGTTTATGACTATGCATAATTTTCGTCAATCATTCTCTTTAGATAGTCCTCGTCTATAAGTTGTGTGCTGGAAACATTTCTTCCAAATTTCTTTGCTTCTGCAACCAGCTTTATTTTCTTTTTTGTGTGCTCCTTTTCTCCGGTGACCCATTCACTACAAAACAAGTTGATGTCACAGTTTGACTTTCGTGAAAATGCAAGGTAAGTGACTGATTAGATATAAGGTTTTTTTGACAGAACTTCTCAAAACTAGTACTGTTTTGGAATCATTTGCAAGAAAATTATTATCTCTTCTTGATTCATGTAGCTTTTCTCTATAGAGGCATGGCAGTAGCAAGTGCATCTATAGACTTCTTTCTACTTACAATTTCATATGTATTGGAAATGTTTGATTCTTCTTTAGAGATTAAGTGGTTCCCATCCCTAACAAAACCATTGAAAAGGTCAAGCAGTCTGTATCCAGCATCTTTGCAGTATTCAATGAGTAACGACATGGGATCGCGACGGAATTCGCAGAATGGATCATATCGAATTGAGCTGAAGTCAAAAGATTCCGATCATTGGCGTTTTTATTGCCTTCTCAATAATATTGTGATGCACGTTCAATATATAATGTGTGAGAAATATTCGATTGATTGATTGATTGTATGTTGTTTAACGTCCCTCTCGAGAATTTTTCACTCATATGGAGACGCCACCACTTGCCGGTGGAGGGCTACAAATTTTGTCCTATGCTCGGCACTCGGGGTCTTTGAGCAGTGAGGGATCTTTTTCATGCCAGCACCTACTACGACACGGGGCCTCGGTTTATACGGTCTCATCCGAAGGACCGGTCTCCACGTCCTGCAGTGGGATTCGAACCCGCGACGTAAGGATTGACTCCTTACCTCGCGACTCTAGAGCAGACGCTCTAACCACTGCGCCACGCGGGAGACGAGAAATATTCGACATCTTGTGTGAGATATATTCACTATTTCGTGATGCAGTATGTAAAAGTTGAAGATAAAGAACAGTGACCAATCTAATAAGAAAATTATAAACAGCATACATCTGTCTTTTATTGATGTTCAGTCTAAAACTGAAAATGATTAGATGACAAACATGTAATTATTTTTAACTTTATTTTTAATTAACATCGTAAATACATAATTTTCTAAGACGGCGTATGACACAAACCCTTGAAATTTTCAGGTAGGATCAGATGTCTAGGAGGAGTAAGCATCCCCTGTTGACCTCTCACACCCCCTGTGAGCCCTATGTATGGATCAGGTAGACGGAACAATCTATAGTTAAATTCAGTATTTAAAAAGCCTAACAATTGGAATGAAACACGTCAGCTAAAATACAATCCAAAGATAATTTATATTTCCCTGTAATCTCTGTGTACTACGATTCACAGACAAGGAGGAGAATAAATCTGGAAACTAGACATGACCTTTCCGTATGGTTGAAACGACGTCAATAATCTTTCAAGCCCACGATGTGCCATTATGAAAGACAATACACGAAAACGTAAGCTTAGTTGTTGGCATATCAGTGAATCATATGGAGATAACGAACAGCATTCGATCAAGATCAAAAGTCCATAAAACAAAACAAAATACGAGCAGAGCAAACACAGACCTCCAAAACATCAGAGGTGCGATCAGGTGTCATGGAGGAGTGAGCATCCCCTGCTGACCGGTCACATCCGTCGTGTGCTCCTTGTCATGATTGGAAAATAACGGGAAAATCAAGGTATAATATATGGTATACTAGTATATCATTTCGGTAAAAAAAAAATGCTTTCAGTTGATTTTCTCTCCCCAATATCACTCTCTCCACACTCTCACTCCGCACTCTCTTTCCCCACTCTTACTTTCTCCACAAACTCTCTCTCACTACCCTCCTTCCCCACTCCCACTCCTCTCTCTCTCCCCAATCTCTCTCTCCACTCTCACTCCTCTCTCCGTCCCCCCACTCTCACTCCTCTCTTTCTCCCCACTCTTACTCTGTCTACAAAATCTCCCCTCTCTCACTACCCTCTCTCCCCAACCCCAGTCCTCTCTCTCTCTCTCTCTCTCTCTCCTCTCTCTCTCTCTCTCTCTCTCTCTCTCTCTCTCTCTCTCTCTCTCTCTCTCTCTCACTCTCTCTCTCTACTCTCTCTCTCTCTCTCTCTCTTCCCTCTCTCTCTCCACACTCTCACTGTCTCTCTCTCTCCACAAACTCTTTCTCTCCCCTCTCTCTCACTACTCCTCTCTCACTCTCACTCCTCAACTCTCACTCTCTCTCTCTCTCTCTCCACTCCCTCTCTCACTACCCTCGCTACTCCTCTCTCTCTCCACTCTCACTCCCTCTCTCCCCACTCCCTCTTTCCCCACTCTCACTTCTCTCTCCCTCCCCACTCCCCCTCTCTCTCTCCACTCCCTCTCTCTCTCTCACTCCCACTCTCCCTCTCTCTCTCCACTCTCACTCCCTCTCTCCCCACTCCCTCTTTCCCCACTCTCACTTCTCTCTCCCTCCCCACTCCCCCTCTCTCTCTCCACTCCCTCTCTCCCCACTCTCACTCCACTCTCTCCTCACTCTCAAACCCCCTTTCTCTATCCCCACTTTTATTCCATCTTTCCCCACTCTGTCTGGGGAGAGTGGGTAAGATAGATTAAGAGTGAGGGGAGAGAGTGGCACTGTGGAGAGAGAGGATATACACTTAGTCCCACTCTCTCTCTATTCTCGCCCTCCCTCTCTCAAAGACAGCGAGAGAGATAGATGAAGGCTAATTGTGATTAGGAGAGAGAAAGGAGAGTAGACAGAAGGTGTTCAGTTAGAATGGGAGATAGTAACCGCCCACTCTCACCCTCTTTTCTCTCCCTCACTATATCTCTCCGTCTCACTCCTCCTCCCTCCCATTGTGTCTTTCTCTCTGTCTCCCCACATTCTCACTCTCTCTTTCTTTTTTTTTTTTTTTTGATTTTGTCTTTCTGATTCAGTTATTTCTAACTCGTATGAAATAAACTATTTATATGCATTATACATTGATTTTTCATAATTGTTTACAATTAAAAATAATGGAAATAATTCTTTTACCATAATTAAGAGAACATTCTTTCGTTGTTGTAAAATAAATTATAAAATGTTTATTCTTGATCTTTTTATTTTAAGTAAATTTATCAGAATTGACCATTTTTGCAAAAAAAATATGTCATTTAATTTTACAAGGGCGATAACTTAAGACAAAAATTTATAGAGGCGGTCTACCAAAATATTCTTCATTTCACTAAATATATTTTTATCTTTATATTTTTATCCCTTGTTTGCAATCTGTATATTTGAATTCTATATTTTAAATTTTTTTTTCTGCTCATGCAGACATTGTGAGGTTCCGTTGATACTAGCCGAAATGCACTTGCATATTGACTCCCTCGTTGTTCTACGCTGAAACCAGCATTTTATATATTTGCTTTGAATTGAATTGATCGTTTGGTATTTTATTCAAATATGTACTGTTTGTAAAACTACTAATATTCTTTATTTGTTACATGGTTCTACTCTTCTAACCATAGGTTTTTGAGAGGTTAACCGTTAGGCCTTCAGCGTATGAGTGAATGCTCACCTATAATTAAGGGTTCTGGCCATGCATGCCGCTGGGAAAATACAAATCATTCAATGTAGCAGTAGAAACATACATTAAAAAGGGGAATTCGACAAAATTCCTTGAAAAAACATGGCCGTAGGAACCGGGCGGGGGACGGGGTCCGGGGGAGGGGCGGGACCCTCCCCAATAATTTTCCCGATGTATAGAATACTATAGAAAATTAAGCTACATTATGCCTGTGTCCCCTCAATAAATACGTTTGATAACCTATTTTTTTTCTTGTCAAGGAATTTTTCGTAGTTAATAGTACCCGAACTGAACCCCCCCTCCTTTCCCCCAAACTGAAATTGCCTCATACGGCCCTAAAAAAAAGAATTTTTCTACTGCTACATTGAATGTTTTGTGTGATTTGCTTTAAGGCATGTATTACTCTGGTCCGATTTATAGAAAAAATACATCTGACGGCAAATAATTATTATTTGGTCCAGCATAGTTTTTTAACCTATTTTGAGTATGCTGAATCCGAAAAAATATGCTGGCCTTCATGAAAATGGCGTTAAAGATGTCAAAATGGCGATTCAAAATGGCGGACATAAAATTTTTCTAAATATCTCTTAATATCGTTCAAAATGGAGAAATAATGTTTGAATATCTCACTGAGTGCAATGCAAGTATAAAAATGATAATAGAATGCTAACATTATTAGTTTAACTCAGAAAATTTAGTCGTTTCTATACTTAATTCGAATTTTCTCTGATTTTTTGTCTATTTTTCTATATTCGGCTTTGTTCAGGATTTTACCTTTGCAAATATCCATACACTGCATATTTGTATTTTTTCCTCTGCATCACTTTTCTACAACTGAATGTTGGTGCAGCTGTAAGTTAAAAGTCAAAATGGCGATTCAAAATGGCGGATATTCATCTTCTTTTTTCAAATTATTTCTTAATGTCGTTTACAAAGGAGAAAGGATTTGTGAATATCTTGAGCGTAGTACAATTATGTAGAATTGCCAAGAAAACACTAATTTGATCACTTTAAATCGGAAAATTTAGTCCTTTAAATTTGAAACGTGTTAATTAGCTCAAAATGGCAATTCAAAATGACGTCTTGTTCACTCGAAGTTCGTAGAAACTGTTTAATTCTGGTTCGTTTAGCAGAAAATAAATTACAGTTTGTTTTTTATATATATAAATAGTATATTGTTAGTCCATTGAATATGAACAAACAAAATATACTTGAAAAGATTAATTTTTTCTGGAAATAGTTAAAACAAACTCGACTTAAGAGTTTCCAAATTTCCCCTTCGTATTTGACCGTGTTCCAAAGCCTTTGAGCCCCCGTCCACCTAAAATCACTCCTGAATCCTGTCATTATCAACTCGCACTTCTACCTTTACATCCCTTGGCACACCATCAATTATAACTGAAGACATTCTTGTCCGATTTCATCGAACACTTTGTTCTAGCTTTTTAGCGCTTATAAGAACTTAGTATTATCCCCTAACATCTTCTATTCCAGCTTTAAATATTTGCTATATGTTTCGATCTGTCTTCGGAATTTTGGTACTTTCAACACTCAAGTAAAATGGTGCCCCGTGTCAAGGATGACAACCCCCTCGAGGGGGATTGAACACAAACATTTTCTTCTTTCAGATTTTGTAAATTTCTAAACTTTTAAATTAATATATACACAGTTCAACATAAAATTATCCGTTCACAGCATGAAATATTTGAGAATGCAGTTGAATTTTTGACTGAGAATAACAAAATGCAAATGTAGAATCAGAGCTGGACAATCAAGAAAATTTATGGTTTACGTATATTATACTGATAATTCTTAATAAATATATTTTTATTTGGATATTATAATATATTCAGATTTTGGATATTATAATATATTCAGATTTATATGATGTAACAAATACTAGCCCTCTAATTGGTCGTGGTCAATCATTTTAAAAATCATACAAGTCTTGTTGCACTAGACATTCCACATGAACATTAACATTTATTTTTTTTCTACACTGGACTAAAAATATATCAAGAATTTCCAAACAACTGACTGTTCACTCGCCTTAATGCTCGGGGAATACTGCTCTTGGGGTAGCTTAATTTTTATATTGTCCTCAAAAAGGCAATAATTGTATGATATTATTAACTTTTTATATGAAGAAGCATGATGAGACAGATAATAGGTAAAATGTCTTCGGAATTGTCGTCAAAAATTTAACTAAACAATAGAAGTAATTAAACAAAAATTCGTGTTATAAAAATCCTAAGTCATTAACAAAAATATCATCCAACTTTCATTGCATATTTGAACATTATTCTTGACTAAAAAAACAAACAAACTGTAACTTATTTTCTGCAAAACGAACCAGAAATAAGCAGTTTGGGTATTTCATGAAATTCGAGTGTATAAGATGTCATTTGAATTGCCATTTTGAGCTAATTAACACATTTCAAATTTGAACGACTAAATTCTCCGATTTAAAGTGATCAGATTAGTGTTCTATTTTCATTTTACATAGTTGTACTATGCTCAGTAAGATATTCACAAATCCTTTCTCCTATGTAAACGACATTAAGAATTAAATGATTTGAAAAAAGAAGATGAATATCCGCCATTTTGAATCGCCATTTTGACTTTTAACTTACAGCTGCACCATCATTCAATTGTAGAATAGTGAGATGTAGAGAAAAAAAAATACAAATATGCAGTGTATGGATATTTGCAAAGGTAAAATCATGAACAAAGAAGAAAATAGAACCAATAGACAAATCAAAGTACTGAAAGTACTGTTAGACGGAGGCTTCATGTATGAGAGAACACAAAAGAAATATATATATCATACATAGCTGTAAAGAATATTTTGAGAAATAATGTGTAGTTTTTTTTTTCAATTCAACATTTTTTTCAAAGGATACTCCAATATTCATGAGGTTTTTGGGATATTATAATTTCATCTTTGTAATGTAAACTTCGCCATGATTAAAGTTCACTGTTATTTAGATGAGATACTTTCAATATTAAACCTTTCAACATAAGAAACAGTAATTGACTAGTCCTGGTTGACATAAAACTTAGACGGGCTAACTTTTTATCCCAGTTTCACTTAAAGAATATATAGTGGAAAAGTGAGACTGAGATCAAAAGTGAGCTTGTCTAATATAAGTTGTATGCCCCCAGGCCCGGTTTGATGAATGTAGGTCTAGTATGTTCTAGTCATGAGCCCACTGGCGGAATTAAAAGGGGCCCCTGGCCCCCTCCCTTTTGAGTCCAAAAAATACGCAATATTTGATAAATGAGTGTTTTAATTGTGGCTGTGGGCCCCTTCCCTGACCTCAACTGGTCCCCCCTTTTCAGAATTTCTGGATTCAGCACTAGGCCTCAGCCAGTCAGGAGTTTCCATATTTCAAGATATCTTATTTATAGGTCACAGAAACCTACTGTTAACATAATTATGACATGTAACAGCTACCAAAATCAAAATTTCTCGGCCTTATTGTAATAATGTTATGATATGAGCTAACATGGAAAAAGAAGCAGCCAGGTAATTGGACATGAACAACATAATATAGTACAGTTTGTCTTAAACCTTTGTGATACAAAATGGAGTGACCTAGCTTGATGCAACACAGATTTTTCTTTAAGTAATATAAAGTCATTAACATGCAATAAATGTTCGTGCCAGAACACAATTTTTTGAGTGGAATAAAATATACTTTCTTACTTAAAGTAAACAGAACAATAAAGTTCATAATACTTGCTATTTCACAAGTTTAAATTGTTTTTGGAGAACTGGGGTATTGCTTACAATAACAAAGATATATCTTGACAAATTTGACAACCAATATTTCTGGAATTATTAAATGTAGTATTTTATCATATGACAGATTTAACCCAAAAAATGTCTTTCTTTACTCGTATACCAGTGGAAATGGTTGTCCTTTTCAGTTTATCTGTTTAAAACAATCATTAACAATGAGACATGATTACAAATTACGTAGAGAAAAGTAATAAATATATAACTATGATTTCTGCTTTTCAGTAACTCTGTTCAAACAATCACTTCTCCAATGATGTAGGTTAAAAAAAGTTGACATGAATACCAATGATCAGAAATACATGTAATCTTGTATATAAAAAATAATTAAAGGTTGAGATGTGAAAGAGGTAAAACACAAGTATCAAATAAGGATCAACGATATGACAATAAGACAACTTAATTATTTCAGAAGATATAATTTTTAATTATTAATTAGGATATAATGTGATAAATCATGTAAATCCTATGAACCAAGATTTGGGTTGTACCCAAGGGTCAAAAGTTACAAATGCATTTTGATCTCAATATCAGAGTTGCCGTTTGTTTCTCTCTTATCTAATGTGAGGGTACCCCAAACACTCAAACCGCTTGTAGAAAGTGTAAATCTATTTTCATGTGTTTCCTAAAATTATACATAATTACAAATAAAGAATTCAAAACTAGACTGTTAATATTCCTACAGATAAAAATACTATGCATTTGTTTATTCATCGATCCTTGTCAGACTAAAAAACTCCATGAAACCTATTGATGCAAGCGTCAAAAATCGGCCGCAAACCAATTTATCGGCCCTTTCAAGAAGAAATTAGAAAAGGAGTGAAAATGAGATTACAAACAGCAATCAAGCACAAAAAATTCCATTAAAACTGAAATGCTTGATCTATTATTAAAATATCTTATATTTATACCTGCGACATAAAACATTTGCATGCAGCATTGCAGGATTTTCTTCAATACATAATACAGGTACATCTGCGTCTCCACACTTAGTTTGATACAGGCGAATTCTGGTGGAAGTTTTTACAATTAAATATAAAACTAAAGTTTAAACTTATCTATAACTAGAGATAGTTTTTACTTTAATAAAAGAAGCAATTGATAAGTGGGGTTCCTCGATCACTCTCCGCGGATGTTAACCCCCCCCCCCCCAACTCCCTCTAGATCCGCCACTTCATTTCTTCTCGTTCTTGTTTTGGTGTGAGAATCGGTGGGAAAAGGCTCGGCATATTGTAAAACACGCTTTATCATCGTCTGTTGGAACAAAATCTCCTAATATTCTGTCTGATAAAAAATTAACAGTAAATTACATTCTTTTTTACATATTCCGTAGGAAATGTATTTATATGTACACGTCATTTTAAAAATATTAGACAAATCCTGTTTATTTAGAAAAAGTAGAACTGTTTGTTTATACTTGTATGTGACGCGATCTTTGTTTTAGACTATGCCTATCCTTGCGGTCGGTGTTACTCAGAGTCGCTCTAAAAATAGAATTCTCAAGGTAATGAAAACAATTCCACCGATAGATGGTGCTTGGGAAATCTTTCCTGTTTACATTCCATGGGCAAGACAATCCCTATACCCGGAGGCTGTCATACAGCCTCCGTCTAAAAATCAGAGAAAATTCGAATTAAGTGTAGAAACGACTAAATTTTCTGAGTTAATCTAAAAATCTTGGCACCCTATTATATTTTTTTTTATAGTTTTATTACACTCAGTTAGATATTCACTCATTACTTCTCCATTTTGAACGACATTAAGAGAAAATTAGAAAAATTGGATGTCCGCCATTTTGAATCGCCATTTCGACCCCTTTAACGTCATTTTCATGAAGGCCAGCATATTTTTTCGGATGCAGCATACTCGAAATAGATTTTAAAAAACTATGCTGGACCAAATAATATTTATTTGCCGTTAGAAGTTATTTCTAGCCTTCTTTTTAAAAATCAGGACCAGACTATATAAACTAACTTGGAATGACAAAAGTTTGGTTAAACAATGTATTTAAAAAATCACTACTAGAGTAGGCGAAAGTGACTAATCTAAGTAAAATTAGATCTTTGATCCGTTCCAGTTTGATCCCTACACAAAGTTTAGCAATCAAACTGGAGCGGATCAAAGATCCAATTTTAATTAGATTGCGAAAGTGACTATCAAATGCGCTATGGCTCTTTACAACACATACTCTCACTTTTGATGTTTTTTTCTGAATAGTTAAGATAACTTTGACCTATCCGATCTTGGAGGTGTATATCTAGGATTCTGTTTTTATATATATGCACGAAATGAGCAAGGTTTGATACTTGTTGATTCAACCAAAATTCTCCCAGACCCTACCTAAATAAATCAAGTTTTACGTCACGCACCCAATTTATACTTCTAATTGTGGTTTATTCCCACTTGGCCAAAATTCTGAATTTCTTATTCCCATATAGCCAAAATTGGGATTTTCACACCTGAGTAGTCACCTGAGTATAGTCTGTTTTAGGCTTATTACCTGTAATTATGACCTGTGGTGTATCAATATAAAAATACATATCATAAATACTTGTTTTATAACATATTAATGAATCATGTTCTACATATTAGCACTAAGCTGAACTAAGAATGATAACTCTAAATGTTGGTATCAGGAAGTGGTTAATGGCTCTTTTTAGAAACAAAAAGGTAAGATCTTTTTATTTGAAATATCATGCATATTAAATGGGACCAGAATGTACTAATAGTGTTATCAATTTACTTGTCTTGTTTTTTTTCACTTCTGAGTTATTGAAATCCTTTGCAAGGGGTGGATGTCGTTCACTTTATCCCCCAATCGCTTAAGGCAAAGTTTTAACATCCATCTGATTCTTTTAATCCTTAAGGTTTCAAGTCTGTGGCCAAACGCCTGGCATCATATTTCTCAGAATCCTACTTATGAAACTATGACGCAATTTCGTTATCAAAAAAAATATGACCTTATCAGCAAATGTAACTTATGAGTCGAATTTTGGTTGAACTGTTTCTTACCAATATTGTTAGGCTTCGGTGGTTTTGTTGTTGTTTTGTTTTTAATTTGACTATGGAATGTTTCCTCTACCTGATCAAAGCAGAGAACTGTCGGCGGTTTTGACTGGAATGCTTACTCCTCCTAAGTACCCGGTCACACTGGAATTTCCAAAGGTCCGTTTTTTATGATTCTTTCACATATTTTGTTGTCTATATTTATTATTTCGGTCATTTTTCGTTATCTTCACTTTTACATTGAAAGATCGGGAGGGTTTAAGCGAAATGTTTAAGAAACTTCCATTGTTTATCAGACTCTAAGGAATCTTAACTTTCTATAGTCCTCTTCACTATTAGCGATACATATATTCACGTTATTAAAAATATTCTTATATTAATTTAATTCATATAATTGTTAGGTCATGATTCTTACAATGAATTGTCTATAGAGCGTTCTGTTACCCCATGACAAGTTATGACCGGTAGATAAGTGATACTTACTCCTCTATGGCACCTGATCGTACTTATAACTGATGTTTTAAGATGTTCGTTTTATTTCTGCTTGCAATTTGTATTGCTTTACTGGACCTTTGACCTTTTTTCTCCTTATCTATGTAAATAATATATATTTCATTTACTCATGGATGCTGACTTTCTCTACCTCTTCCTTATTCTTTCAAAAAGCGCTTCAATGAAATTTGAAGTAATCAACCTTAAAAAATTTTTATTGGGACCTCACGAATAGGGAGCACACATGGACTTCAAAATACGTCAGGGTGAGATCAGGTACCATATAAGAATAAGCATTTTGACTCATATTCTCATCTTGAAATTTTGTTATCTCCTCCCAACAAAGTAGGAGGGATAGAGTAACGAGGTTCAGTATGTTTGTTAGGGTGTGTGAGGGGGGGGGGGGGTATGGGTGTTTGTTGGTTTGTCCTTATGATAATTATGTCCTTTCCGAAACGTAGATGGCTTAAATTGCATCGAGAATGTCGAATGCTGCCTTAACTTTAAGATATGAGCTTTGCAAAGGGATGCTTCACTCTGCTGTGACTTTGTTTTATTCAACACAGATGTGTAGACACAGAAATCTAATTCTACTGGGCCATTTTAAAAAGAGAAACTAAGGGGACTTAAAAATCATACTTCTGGGTAAATTGCTAATATTTCTATTTTAGCGATGGTGGTTCAATCTTAAATCCGACCATTATAGCTGATACTTGCATGGAAAAAGTAAGATCAGGTCTTGAACACATTGGATATTTGTGAGCATCAAATTTAAACTGTGCATCACGACCAAAATACTCAAAGGTGGTGGCTAAGAGGTGCAACAATATTTATTTATGTGACATTCACTGAGTCATGTTTGTCAAGTTCAACAAAATATAATATATTTGAAATATGATTATTTTTTTTCTTTAATGTTCTTCCCAGAAGAAGATAATTCTATGTCTAATCATGCATAATTTTCGTCAATCATTCTCTTTAGATAGTCCTCGTCAATAAGTTGTGTGCCAGATACATTTCTTCCTAATTTCTTTGCTTCTGCAGCCAGCTTTATTTTCTTTTTTGTGTACTCCTTTTCTCCGATGACCAGTTCACTACAAAACAAGTTGATGTTACAGTTTGACTTTCGTAAAAATACATGTTAAGTGACAAAACAGATTAAAGGGTTACTGACGAAACTTCTCAAAACTGTCTTGAAATCATTTGCAAGAAAATACACTACTTATTTTTTTCTTCAACCCAGAAGACTTTAAATCATTTTTTCCCATCAATTCTGATCCCTTCATCACGAAAAACAAAACTGCTAAGGGAACAAAAAATTCAGGATTCATGAAAGTTTTTCCTTGCAACACATACTGCTTCAGCATGAAAACATAATACACATTTCATAAATGAATCGGTCCTCGAAATAAAGTTAAAGATAATTGAACAAAAACAACAACACGTGTTAAAAACAATAGTTCTAAGGAAAAAAAGTTAGTTTGCATACATATCTAAAAAAAACAAAGGGTTAGATCCTTGTATTAGTATTAAACAAAGACTTCTAGAAACATGCACTTTAAAATAAATGTAACTACATGTAATATACTAAATCAAGAACCATATATCTCTAATTATGTAATGCGTAGAAATTAGGCATTAAATCTATGATAAGAAATAGTATAAAATATTAATGAAAGGGTTTTATTTTCTTAACGAAGAATTCGTTTCAAAGCAAATGTATGAGTCAACTTGAAGCAAAATTATTTACATGCATGTAAGCTACTTCAAAAGCAACCCAACCGCAAGGAATATAAACGGAAAGCAAATTTTGGAATCAAACATTACCTTTTGCTCTTGCAAGCTCACTAGATTTCATGCAGAGAAAATAAACACATATAAAATTGCATTTGCTAACAAAAATACATAATTGTAAGTAGAAAGAAGTCTATAGATGCACTTGCAACTGCCATGCATCTATTTATAGAGAAAAGCTACATGAATGACTCTGTTAAGTTTATCGATGTATGTCGAGATTAAAACATCTAAACAAAAGCTTTGTTGTGCTGCTCGCCGTGAAATGCGCAGAAATGAAAATTTATGTAGTGTGTGCGCAGCTAATTATCTATTTCCGGTGCTCTCTAGCAGATTGCTAAATTTTTGCCTGCAGTGCTACGCAATAAACTTACTCATTTTCCTTCTTCAAAATTTAATATAGTACTAGAGAAAAAGCACATAAACATTAAAGTAACTACAAATTGATAACTTAACATTGATTGAGGAAGTACACAGTATAATATACATTGACATAACGAGTTTCATTTTGAAGCTTATTACATCGAACGCCATTTTAACAGAATGTGATGACAAAATTGTTCACACACTTTGTTAGATTTCACTCCTCAGATATAATATTACTGTGATAAAATTGTTGCAATTTAGAAATAGTAATTTTATAAATGCCGACACGTGTATGTTTATTTAAATTCATGTCTGATTAGATACATACCTGTACTCGATGGATCCATCTTTGTTTATATCCAATCCCTCCATTAAGATTTCTAGTTGTCGAATACTGATCTTAACTCCAGCTTTCTAAAATTTGCATTTTCATAATAATATTATATTCCAAAGAACTATTTTTTTTTTAAAAAATATTTACAAGTAAGGTCAAAGGTTAAAGGTTACGTACTTTGATCCCCATGATAAATTCTTCTTTAGAGATTAAGTGGTTCCCATCCCTATCGAAATCATTGAAAAGGTCCAGTAGTCTGTATCCAGCATCTTTGCAGTATTCAATGAGTAACGACATGGGATCGCGACGGAATTCGCAGAATGGATCATATCGAATTGAGCTGAAGTCGAACACTTCACCCACAATGTTACCATAATAAACAGTCAGGATTCGTTCTTTTTCTAAAGTTTGTTGTAACTCCTTAAAAGCTGGTGTAACCAGGACATCCTGAATATAAGAATCATTGAATTATTCAATGCGATTTTCACTTTTTATTTATATTTTTATTACATGATTTCGCAGCAGTTTTTCATGAAAAATTTTTTGGTTTAAAAAAAAAACATGGGCATACTTTAATCAAATGTCCAAAATCTAAATTTTTTAATAGCGTGCTTTATCGGACTTGCATTATTTATCAACAATGATACCAAATCCAACAAATAATGTCCACTTATATTATTAAGGTAAGAAGCATTAACATATAACAGTGAAAAGGCTTACGGTTAGATCTAAAACACGGATCTCACTCATATCATTGTTAGAAATGACATTCAGAAGTTGAAGAGGGCCATCACCTCCCAAAGGATTGGAAGCCATCTGTCAAAAAAAGATAAGTTTATTGTTAAAAATTTACATATTGATTTCATCAAAGAATAAAATCACATAAACTTATCGACAACTTCAATTTTTTTTATACAAGTACGCTTTTCCTTGGAAAGTAAATTCCAAAATAAAACAAATGATGTTTTCTTCGGCTCATTGTCTCCCTCACCTTTACTCCAAAAAAAATTATGACGTTTTCCAGGCTTTTTACGATTTTGATATTCTACGTGTCAGGAATCGAAATCGCTAAAGGCCTGGAAAACTTCGCATTTTTGGGACTCCCTTACCCTGAGAACCTTGAGGGTGTCGTTATGTTGTAAACCCTGACTGATGGCGGCAGCCCCGGCCTCCGGGATCCGGTTATGACTGAGATCCAGCTCCAGTAAAGTCCGGTTATTTTTCAACGCTTTACCCATTGCCTCACTTCCGTCTTGTGCAAAGCCATTCATAGCTAGATTCAGTACCCTTAGACCATAGTTTTCCTGCAAATTTTAAGTTTTAAAAATATATGACTTACATGTACATGTATAGATTCTTAAAATTAACACTTTGTATACTTTGTAAGATAAAATTTTATGAAAGAACAGAGTACTATTAAAAACTTTTGCGTTTTGCATGACTTATAATAATCGGTTTAACTTGACCAAATATCAGAAAACTTTCAAAGGTCTTGGGGGTATAAAAAATTACCTGCACCCCCTCAGCTATAGCGATGGCCCCTCGGGTTCTAATGTGATTCCAGCTGAGATCTACAGTTTCCAATGTTTCATTGGTGATCAGCACCTCTCGAAGCCAACCTGCTGCCCTTTCCTCAAAGTTATTATTGGCAAGGTACAAGTGTTTGATCGAGGAATTTTTCTAACAATAATAATGATATAGAAGTAACATACTTTGAATACAAAACCAAACGACTTTGCAAAAAAAAATGCTCAAATTCCACATATAAGTATGATGCATACTTACCAATAGCATTCTACATATTTTTTCAGCACCATAGTCCTCGATATTATTCCCCGAGAGATCAAGGGAATATATCATGTCGTTTTTATGCAGCATATCACTTATTGCCTCTGCTCCCTCATTGCCTATTCTATTCTCAGCTAAGTGCTACAAGAATATGTGAATTTTTCAGTCAAAAAAAACAAAACAAATGAATTATCAAATAGATTCAAAGTATGCATTAAGATGATCTTCGACAACCTTACCAATTCTGTTACATAAATATTGTTTTTCAACATTTTTGCCAGGTATATGGATCCCTCAGCTTCAATCCAATTGCCTTCAAGGTTAATTTTCTCTATCTTTTTATTTGTCTGAAAAACAAATATAGATAAATTTTACCTTTGCAAAAATATTAAGTCTTCCTAATTGTAACGAAAAAATTCTATAAGGGTTTTTATTAGAAATTATATCTTGAGGTAAATATTTCAGACACACGTCTCTGTACCAGTGAAAAATTTTCAAATCAGACAGAAAACGAACATACAATCAATCTATTTCTATTTTTGAAAGCATTGAATCATACAGGTAATGAAGATGTAAATTAAACCTTTAGAGGCCAGGCTATGGCCTTAGCACCATTGGGACCCAGTCCGTGATACTTCATGGTAAATTCCTTCTCCTGAATATTATTGAGGAAATAAGACGCAGGAATGACTCCTGTCTCCTCACAAATGTGAAGGTATTTCTTTTCTCCTGTTTTGTCATTCTCGATTTCTCTTTTTTCCTCATTAATCCATTCTGCAAATAAGAATTGCACATTTTTGTCATACTATTTCATCTTTAAATTTAATTTTCTTATCAACGATTGTGAATTATCTAACTCAGTACACAATACTTTTCCTTCAATTTTTTTTTTAAAATACTGCGTAAGTCTTTAGTAATAATTTAGAATCTTCACTCGTACACCTATAAACAAACAGATGGCAAAATACAAAGGTACCATCATAGTCCATATCCAGATCTGTGTCATAGTCATCTTTGGAGACTCGCCCATCTTCCGGAAGTTCATCAAAGTCGTCATCACTGACGTCATCTCCAAACTCATCTTTCAACGTATCGTCATCGTCTGCGTCCGATTTGCTGTGTCTGCTGCCTTCACCATTTCGAAACTCAGTAATAAGTAAACTGTCTGACAGCAAGGCATTCAATGCCAGCATTTTGTCCTCCATAGAACTACTGCTGTTAGCAGCAGAGGAGACCCGTTTGAATTTGGCACTACCCCTGAGGGAGGGTCGTAATTTACTGCTGGAAGAGGAGGAATCCATGGAGACGTTACTGCCTCGTCTTTCATCTTCCTCATCTGTTTCCTTTACAGGATCTTTTTCTACAGGCTCTGTCATCTGAATTAAATTATTGTAACTGAGTCTCAACATAACAAGGAACAAAATGTGGAGATGTAACGTTAAATACGTAGGACTTGAAGATGAAGAAAGGAAGGAACAAAGCCATATATGAAGATTTTTATTAATGACAACAGAAATTTCAGGAATATAAGGTTTCTTTGATTTTATTTTGTTTTAATTGTAAAAATTAATATAAAATGTTGAAAATATTGCATCTTTTAACAAGGTCATTTTTTCAGAAGTTCTGCTCTGGAAACTAAGGTGTGAAACAGAAGATAAGTTGAAATTTTAATTTGTTATTTGTATTCTTCGATGAACTAAGACTATTTATATTGCAATAAATTCATTACTGCTTGCAATTTTCATTGTATAAGAAAAGAGAATTCAGTCTATCTATTGAAGCTTACTTATATTATGTTCCAGTTTCAAGAAATGCAGTTTTATAACATTTAATCTGGTCCACGATTAAATCAGACGTTTTCAAATTGGGTCAAATGTAAACCTGGCTGCCAAAAAAGCATTCTCTTGCCGGACGATTTCAATAAAATGCCCTTATTAATCGTCTTAAGAAAATTCAAAGTTCATTTGAAACGTATTATTCGAGTGACACATGAGGGGTTTATCCGATTGTTCACCATACAAATCAATGCAAAGAGTAGCACTGAGGACAAATTATGATTACCATGTGAATGTCAAGGACCCATGGCAGTGTAGAGAGGATAAGTCCTACAACCGCTCAGGTGGTCATAAAATGCATATTCACCTGTGTTTAATTTTCATCTTTCTTTCTTTGACAAATAAGTAATTTATACCTGGTTTCTTCGAGTGGTTTATGGGTGCTTTACAGAGCCAATAGAGTGTACTCGAACGCACATTTTCTATCGATATTTGTTAGAAGTCTGTAAATTAATATGCGCTTTGTGGTCATTTTTATGTATTTAGTTCGCCTCGTTTTCATTTAATCATGAATATTTGACGTCATGTTGATTTTATTATAGTGGTTTCAAGTCACTGTTATAAAGGAATTATTTCTTAAATTCAAATTTATGTAAAAATTTGCATCATCCCAGACATGGTAAAAATAAAAAAAAATTATAAAATAAAAATAAACATTTTCTTCAATTTACGAATAAAAAAGACAAATAAGGGTTTTATTTAAAAGCAACGGAAAATAAATTTCAACAATGAAAGTATTGACATAATGAAACCAATTGCAATCTATCTCAGAAAGTTTTTTAAAAGAAAATAAAACAAAAAGAGAGGTTGTTGTTGTTGTTTTCCAAATGTTTCTTGTATTTTTGTTGTCTCATTGTTTGTGTTGACAGCGTAATCTATTATTACAATTAAATTATATACGTATTTTAATTCATAATGTGGAAGATTTTGAATGTACGTGTAGATAATGGAATACAATATTATGTAATGATATTTTTCAGGTTTTGTATACATGTATTTACAGAAAAAAAATTCTTCTTTTACATAATTATAATTTCCTTAAAAGCAAGGTTACTCAAACAGATCTGTACATTTTTTTCAATTCATTTTTTTGGGGATATGTTTGAATACAGGTAATGAACATTATGGTATAGAATTGTTCAGATTTTGTGAGTGTACACAACCAATTGTTAAGAAATTCGTTTTCTTTTTAATTAAAAAAAATTCTTCATAAAAAAAAGTAATAAAAGAATGAAATTAAATGCATTCTATATTAGACATGGCCTCTTTTCTGCAATCTCCAGATGTCATATTTGCATTCCAGGCCTATTTTGGTAAATGGACAAATTTTAGCATGCCATTTTCAAAACGTTGAATTACAATACCATTCCACATCTCGATGTTTATTTTATTTAATAGCAGGTATAAAACAAGTCGGTTTGAAAGCATTGTAGATATTTTTTGTTTGCTTTGGTCTGGATAAATCTTTAATGTTAGCCTCAAAATAATTAGATATTAAATGGCGGTGGTTCTATGGGTCTCCTGAAATGTCTGAAACGTGAAACGTTTAATCGAACAATTGAAGTGTTTATCGAGGAAACTGCTGTCGGACAATTGTCTGTCAACCCCAGTACGGTCTAAGGAATAAACAGTCTGTAGTGACAGGCTAGATATAAACTCTTGTACGTGTATTGCATTAAAAATGTGTATCCTTCATGAATGTTTTGTTCAGCAAGTGTTAAACTTTCATATTATTGTCTGAATGAAAAGAACAAGGCATCCATTTTCCAAAAATAATATACAGCACAGAATATAATGAATACATTATGAAATATGTAAACAATATTCCAAAAACGATCTCTTTAATTTTTTTTATCACTAAATTACACTGTAAAAAGTTATTTTAATTATAAATAATTCATATAAAAGACATTTCTACAGATTAAATTATACAAATAAACATAATGAAAATTGTATGTGATTCTTAAGAAAATAATCAAATCGATATATATTGTAAACTACTTACGACAATATGTTGGGTTTATCTTATTGAGGGGGAAAATAGACAGACCCAAGCGCACTCATCCATTTGTTTGTTCTTCTTTCTATCACAAATTTCCGTAGTCTACATATTCCTTTGAAAAAGTAAAGTTCCGTTCCCCCCTTGTGTCTGGCCCGAGAGTTCCACAGAAAGAAAGTTTAAAAGATCTGCAATACAGAACACAAAGCGATTATTTACCATTACCGCCGATCAGCCTTCTGTGTCATTTAATCTTTATTGTCATTAGATTAACACAGCTTAACATATAGAAATCCACGCCATGCAAACCTGCATTCTAAATTTTAATCCTTTGGGTTCAATATTACATGCACGCGCGTTTGTAACTATGTTCAACTATTGCCTAAATTGGGATTTTTCTTTTCTCTGCTTTTGGCAGGATAATAAAGATATTTTTCTTCCTTGGGGACAATCGATTTCGCTCAGTATTTACTCTACCCTTTTATACCGCGTGAATCCAATTTATTTTCCTATTCTATGAACAAGTGATATGTATACGAGAGAATGACAAAAGATATTAAAGGGTATAATGCTCATTACGCAACCTGTGGATATTTAGGGATTTTGATTGAACCGAATTTGGGGGATTGTTTGCAATATTAATTTAAAGTTAATTCATGGGTTATTTCGATTAGACAGGTTCATTTGGGACTTTTTTTCTTTAACATGATGTAATAAATAAGCTATAGATATACACTCTGCCAACAAATTAATAAAAAAAATATATCAAGGAGCGTCATATTGGCTCACACGAGAAAAATATATTAAAAACACAATGAAAAAAAGGTTTGTTTTAAATATTAATGGAATTCAGAGGAATGTTCGACTTGATTAGTCAATACAGTCTCTCCTTTATTTATTTAAGTTTACTCATGTTCTTAAAAAAACATCAATTAATTACTTAATTTTCCGTGCAAGGTATGAAAAAAAAGAACTATTTTACTCTTATATTTAATACACTAAAAAAAATCTCCCCACAATTAAACTTAAATTCCAGTTGCAGCAAAACGTTCTTACTTTTTTGCACACCTTTGCTGTTTTACAACTGTCTTACGGTTCGAGCAAATATTGAAGTCTAGGGAATCAAATACAAACCTTCTCAGACAAATCCCTTCTTAGCTATCGTATCAGAAACGGCAAAGTGACTGAGTTATACCGAAATCAATAGCACTAGATGGCGAGAAAATTTCTCTGTTCTGTGGCTCCTCTTAGGAACAGCTGATTTTGTTACCTCGGCGTTCTAGAATTATTTTATGTTCAACTGGAGAAGTTTCCGTTTATGTTTTATTACTTTCTTGAACATAAAACGGGAATAAGGTGTCGAGAAATATTGCTTTTTAATTTGCATTGATTGGGCTACTTGCTATTAAGAAAAATACATAGAAGCAGGGGATTTTTCTTTAAATAGACGAACTTCGCTACTTTTGAATTTATCATTTTGTAAACATCAATGCATTTTTTAATATTTCTAAAGAAAATTACATGGTATGCATGAAATATAAAGTATATATGTACAAAGGGCAATGTAACATGTAATTTAGGTATCAGGAAAAAATATAAGATGCGGATATCCGATTACCCTGATGTTTACAATGGCTGACAGTCATTATTTAAATCGTTTAAATATTACAACTAATAATATTTCAAATGCATGAGCAAATAGTTTCAATAATATTTTTAAACGATATATACAATTCCTCATCTAGACGAATCCTTCAATTTTAAAATATTGAATTTCTTACTTGTTCGAGCGTTCCTGTATTGGATTTCTAGCTATGATTTGTTTCTTTGAATCGGGACACCAACCTGCTAAATCTAAGACATTAAAGACCAAGTCGATTTTACTTTTCACAATACGTAAAGTATTAAATCTTTTTTACCTGGCCCACTCGCTAGGTAGATGCACTTTTAAGAACGAGTGGATGTTTTAATTCTGTTTTGACAAATTTAAGTGTTAAAGTTTATTGAACGTCGAATAGCCTATATACAAAGAACAAATGATAAAAGAACGGCATGAAGAGTTTATTGATTGTCAATAATTTTGATATTTTTTTTTCTTTCTTGCTTTTCAACACCCATGTGTCGTTTAGAAGGTTGATTATTATCGAGCATGATTTCGACTTCAGAATGGTTTGAATTCATTCAAATCTGTTATTGGCATCAACATTGCACTGTATCTTATCAGCCAAGGCATTTTGCAACAACTTGTAATAAATCCCCATGAATATGATTTTTTTTTTATAATTATGAGCCAATTAAGAAACGTAACAGAAATCAAAACGAAAAAATCATATATTTTGCGCACCACCTTCAAAAATCTTTTAGAGCGATAATATACGAAACTCAATAGAAAATATATGTAATTATTTAATTATAAAATTATCTCTGATTTGGATTTTTATGAAAAGATTAAAACATAATTTTCACACACAAGTGAATTATCCTTATAAAGAAGAAATTTCATTTGGGATAAATGGGGAAAAAACATAAAAAAAGATTTAAAAGAAGTTACACTGCTAGAAGTATACATCAAAAGATTCCATCTTGTTTTGCAAGATTTGTAGAGGGGAGGTACTAAAAAATAACCTTCAAACGTTTTCCTCGGGGAATATCCGGGGTGAGGGTACTAAACGCCAGAAGACATGCCGATCTCGTGCAATAATTTCAATTAATGAGACATAAAGGGGATCTTTAAGGAATGTATCTTCTTTTTGTTCCATCAAAAAAATCGACGCGTCGCCCCCCATCAAAGGTGATTCACTTTGCGAACATCGACCAAAGACGGTTGTTAAGAAACACAGACATCTTGCTAATTATTTGACATGAAGCAGTTTATTTAATGCATGCAGGTTTTATATGTGTGTATCCGAGATTTTTAACGAAGATTTAACACCAGTAAAATAAATAAAGCTCAATCTACTATGGAAAGTGCGCCATCTACTGCTCGGCAACCGTTAAATTTACTGTCTAATGTTTTGTTAATGTGATAGATGCTTTGAATGAATAAGGAAAGTGTATAAATGTGGTAATAAAAATAGGTCTGGAGTAGACTCACAAACCAATTATCACGAATCCCTCCTTTCCCCCTCTCCTTCAAGCAAAAAGGGGAAGAAACTGAGTGATATCTGCAGCGCTAGTTTCTAAACACAAAAAAATTCGACTTTGGTACCCAAAGAAAGGCTATGCCACTAGTAATACATAAGCAGTATGAAAGCCATAGCTCCAATCAAACTTAACAAAAGTTATGATCAAGGTTATGAACAGGCAAAGGGACAGACAGACATGAAAAAAAATCCCCGAATCTTTTCATACGGTGGCATAAAATTATTATTAAAATTATTTTAATGCCTTTTCTCATTAAGTACCGTTATTGCATAATAAATAAATCCCTCTAGTCCAGTTAGAGACAATTACGCAAATGTCGAAAAATTAGGTAATCTTTTTTTTTTCTTTGGTAATTTTCACTTGAATTACATTACACCAAACCCAAAGAAATATTAATTAACACAGCGTTAATTAATTAAAAACATTTTCATTATAATAATAATATTCTGTTTATTGAACCCCTCAAATGTTTTACTAAATAAAAATAGTTCAATTCTTACCATAAGCTTCATATCCAATTAAGATTTAATTTCCCTCTCAAATCATTTGAAATTTTCGTTTACAAAGGAGAAATATTTGAAACAAAGAGTTGCAATTATTGAGACAACATAGTTATTTTTCTAATATATGTCTACTTATTAAAGTTTTTATCTCTTCTTATGTCAACAATTCTTGTCATTTAATCCAAATATTCAAAGACGAGATTTGCTGAATTTTTTCTTCTTTTTTTTAAATCTGAATATATATCCAGAAATAGATAAAAGAAAATAAGCTTCAAAAGATTAATGATTATATTTGATAAATTAACAACCAAAGATGATTTGTGTTTCAAGAATGTATAGGCATGGAGTAACATTTTCCGATTTACATATTTTACCTATTGAGTCTAAGGATGGATACTTTGGTTTGTAAGTGCTGAAACGTCTGTACCACTTTTTTGCGTTTGCTTACACTGGTTTGATTGCCTTGATCTGCACATAAGAGATCAAATAGGCAACAGAACTAAAGCGAATGCAATTTTTTTTTTGTAATCTCAGTTATATCTACAATGTAAGATAAAAAAAAACGACAACAAATATTGATAATGTTGGTAATTTAAATATTTTAATTTATTGGTGTGCTGGAACTATACTTTAGTTGCACATCCAAATTATGTGGTTTTGCTTGTGATTATTAATCCCAAAGCCTTCTAACATTGATGAATAAAAAATTGACAGTTATAATTTGCCACTTTTTAAAAAATGAAATGTAAGTATTAAATGCTAAAAGTCCTCTTTTTTGTACATAGGTAAATTAGTGGACATAATATTGTCAAGTTCTCTTTAAAACCAATCCCAGGATTGAAACGAACCCTTTTTACAGGACTCCACAAATCACGTGTATATATATCTTATATTCTATCAAATTCAAAAATTGCTACATAAGTTCTGAAAAAAAATTTAAGAAGTTGTGGAAACCAGGGTTTTGAAGAACAACTTCGTATTTCGATTTCCTATTAGCCTCACGGTTAAAAGGGAAAATTGGTCCGCTCCATTCAAACCTCGGATGTGATTGGTGGACGTTCTTTGAAAATGTACGCAACAGATAGAACTTACAAGTACGTATTGCAAATCTACATAACACTAGCAACCATGCATGCACCAAGAGATGATATGGCTACATTGTGTAAAATACTAGAGTGGTTCTATTTAGGAACCAAGGTTTCGCAGAGAAATGTCTTGTGGATAGATCAATGAAAACACTGTAAAAATTATGCCGAAATAAGAAAAAAATTATTTCACACCATAAAAAATTTCAAAGGATAGACCTTTGCATAATTCTATTTGGGAACCCAAACTAAGGTCAACAAGATAATATCAACATTGTTGTTAAACCGTACATAACTATATAAAAAAATCGAAAAGATTTTATGAATAACCAGCGTAACCATTTTGTATCTTTTATATCCCCTTCCTTCTTTCTTTTGTCTCCTTGCACTGCCATTCCCTTCCTTTCTTATTTTTCTGCACCTTTTTCTTTTTTTTTTTTTTTGCATTGTAAATTTGTTGGTTGTACATCACGTGTATAAGTTTTTGTCAATCTGTTTGTATTGGAGAGGACAAATCAAGTTGGAATAACTTTTGTCCAATTCCATTGATTTTGTTTCAATAAAATATGTTTAAATCTTAATAATTTAACAACGAAAGATGATTTGTTTTCCAAGAATGTTAGCATTTTACGCTAGCCTTTACATATTGAGTTTATGGATAGATGCTATAGTTTGTAATGCTAAGGATAGATGTTATGGTTTGTAATGCTGAAACTTCTGTACCACTTTCTGGTTTGTTTGCCTCCAGTGAATGCATTCTTTGGTAATCGTCGTTAAATCTACAATGTAAATTAAAAAATGACAACAAATATTGATACTGTATACAGGGAAATTTTCGCCCTCGTTTTATTTTCTCCACTTTCGCCCTACCTTTATTTTGGTGAATTTAAAGCGGGGCGAATTCCAAAAATACACCATAATTTCTTAAATAAAACTATGACTGGGTGAATTTAAAACGGACAAAATTGCCTGCAAGCGTGAGAGGGCGAAAATAACCCTGTATACATTAATGCATTGGTATAATTCAAATATTTAATATATTTGGTGTGCTGGAACTATACTTTTAGCTGCACATCCAAATTTATATGGTGCTGCTTCTAATCATTTATCCGAAAGCCACCTAACTTTAATAAATAAAAAATTTAATATTATATAAATTTACCACATTTTTATTTAATTGAAATGTAAGTATTTAAAACTGTAAAATGTCTAGGTACCTAGGTAAACCGGTGGACATATTATTATTATAAAGTTCTCTTCAAAATCATTCCCAGGATTGAAACGAAACCTTTTTTTTTTTTTTTTTTTTTTTTTTTACAATTTTAAGACTAGGACCCCACAAACCTAGTGTAAATTTCTCTTATATTTTATCGAATTCTAAAATGGCTACAGAAGTTCCGAAAAAAAAGTAAGGGGTTGTGGGAACCAGGATTTTGAAGAACAACGTCATATTTCGACCTCCAATTAGCCTCACGGTTAAAATGAAAAATTGGTCGTCTTTAATTGTACGTATTCATATCTACATGGCACAAGCAACCATGCATCAAGAGATGATATTGGTATATTGCGTAAAATGCTATCTGAGTGCTTCTATTTAGGAACCAGGGTTTTATAGAGAAATGTCTTGTGGTTAGATCAATGAAAACCCTGTAAAAATCAAACTGTAATAAGAATAAAATTATTTCACACCATAAAAAGTAACAAACGAGCAACAGACCTTTTAATAACTCTATTTGGGGACCCAAACTTGGGTCAACAAAATAATATCAACATAAGTATGTAAATAAAAACTTCAAAAAGATTTGTATTATAACCAACATTTCCATTATGTGTCGTTTACAACCCTTTCCTTCTTCTCTCCTTGCACTCCCATTCCCTTCCTTTCTTATTTCTCTGCACCTTTTCTTCTTTTTTTGGTTGTACATCACGTGTTACAGTATATTTTTTTTTGTCATTTTATTTGTGTTGGAGAGGAAAACCCAAGTTGGAATAACTTTTGTACAATCCCATTGATCATGTTTCAGTAAAAGATGTCGTTTTTCAACCTTTAATTGCCTCAGGATAAAAATGAAGATGTTGAAAATCTTATTCCATATACATGTATACCGGTACTTCTAAACAGGAGTCCACCAGTCATTTCCGAAAACATACAATTGGCTACTGGTGGAGTTCTGGGAATCAAGACTTTGTAGGCCAACGTCGATTTCGATCTCAAGGGTGAAAAAATCACACATTAACAGAACACTACCGATTATATTCACAAAAATCAACTCTGGCTACTATTTTTAATGTAAGACGAGTTTCCAGTTTGAGAAAGAAGAAGGGGTGACAGACAGACGGACGGATGAAACAAATGCAATACATATGTACAAACGGACGGACGGATGAAACAGCTGCAACACATATGTACCCAATTTTTTTTTTAATCTTTTCAAAATCGCTACATTTTTTAAGTTTCATAAAAAAGGAAATTTCTTTCTCTTTTTTTTTAAGTAAAAAATATATCCAGTAATAGATAAAAGAAAATAAGGCTTTAAAAGATGAATTATTATTTTCGACAATTTAACAACCAAAAATGATTTTTTTTATAGAAAATTTGGGCATATGGAGTAGTATTTTACGCCTTACATATTGAGTCTAAGGATGGATGTTATGGTTTGTAATGCTGAAACTTCTGTACCACTTTTTTTTTTACCTTTGCTTAGATTTGATTGCCTCCAGTGAATGCATTTTTTGTAATGTCCGTTAAATCTATAATGTAAAATTTTAAACAAAACGACGACAAATATTGATAATGTTGGTAAGAGCAATATACGATAAGTAACTCAATTGGCCCCTTAAAATGAATATCTTAATTTTACTCTATATATAGCTTTAATTTGTACAGCTATACATGCAACCTTTATTGGTCATTTTCAGTTTGATCATTATGTCCTTATTTTAGAGATATGATATCATAAAGTTCATGTTTTCCCGCCATTTAGCACATTTTGCATTAAACTGCTTATTTTCAAGTACTTTTTCTTCCAGAAAATATAGAGCGCAGCCTTGAACAAACTTCATATTTTTACCAAAGATGTATCTATCCAATACTAATTAGTGACAGAAAAATTATGTATGTTCTACACTGCGCTCTATGTTTCCCATAAGAAAAAACATCAGGAAAAAGGTATATTTTTGGCTCTTTTGTTAGATAGCAAAAATAGTGTTACTTCTCATGTCATTTACAGCCAGTGAGTGCATATAGATGTGAAAAATATATTGGAAATGTTTCTAGTATAATCTCTTCTACAAAATAAATATCAATTAAATATATCTGAGTATCATTCTAGAATGTTAATTTTAGGGGGCCAAAATTGGCTCTTACCATATATGGTCCTTTAAATATTTAATTTATTGGTGTGCTGAAACTAAACTTTTACAATGCAGTTGCACACCCAAATTATGTGGTAATACATTGTAATACTAAAAGCTATCTAACTTGAATGAATAAAAAAATTGAGGTTATGATTTACTTCTTTTTTCATTTAATTGAAATGTAAGTATTTAAATATGCTAAATGTTCTCTTTTTCGTACCTATGTAAACCAGTGGACATAAAATCATTCTAAAGACACGGAGAGGGTAAGTAAGTATTTATGTAGTTCTATTGAGGAACCAGATTTTTTAGAGAAATGTTTTTTTTTTGGGTATATATACATATCACTAAGAAAACTGAGCATTTCTTCTTATACTGTGAAAATTGTACTGAAATCAAAACAGAACAAAGAATGGAGGCGCATAAGGCAAGCACAATCCCCCGCTCTGAAAAAAGACATTTCTCAATTCTAAAAGTTATATTTTTCAAAATTATATTGTTTATATCATCTTTTACACATTTGATTCTGTAGTTCATTTCTTAATATTTTATTAATAATTTATTTTTCACTCACTTTTTAAGATATGTAAAAACAAAAAAGAAAAATCTTCTCGTATGATTCGAACCCTCTCGAGACCGACTGCTTTAACCACTAGGCTACGTGTTCGTGTTCAAAATTCATTGTTTATAGCTCTAATAAACCCATTTTCCACTAAATATGCTTAAGTGTCGACTTTGAAATAAAGATTATCAGACAATAAGTCGTTCATTAAAATAAAATGATAAAACTTTGAAGATGACATTACTGAGAACATGATTTTATAAAAATATATCATTTCTGTGAATTTTGAAAATTGAGAAAATTGAGAAATATTTTGTCTCAGAGCGGGGGATTGTCCACGACTAATACGCCCTCATTCTTCACACCATAAAATATAACAAATAAGCAATAGACCGTGACAAAATTTTATTTGGGGAACCAAACTTGTGTCAACAAAATAATACTAACATTGTTAAAGCCGTTCATAAGTTTTTTTTTTTTTATAAATCGAAATATTTCTTTTTTTTTTCAATATATCTTGCATTCTGCATTCATAACATACCATTCTGGGTCTTGTACACCCTTTCCTTCTTTCTTCTCACCCTACACTCCTATTCTCTTCCTTTCTTGTTTCTCTGCACCTTTCTTCTTCTTTTTTTTTTTTTGCATTGTAAAGTTGGTTTTACATCACGGTATATGCTTTTGTCATTTCCTTTGTGTTGGAGAGGACAATCTATGGAATTACTGTCAAATTCCGTTGATTATGTTTCAATAAAATATGGTTAAGGTTTTTTCATTTTTTCAACCTTTAATTTACCCCATAGGATAAAAAATGAAAATTTCGAAAATGTTATTGCATATGTTCATCTGGACAGGACTCCACCAATCATCCCCGAAAACATAAATTGGCTTCTAGTGGAATTCTTGAATTTAAGATTTTTTTTTTAGGCCAACATTGATTTCGATCTAGGAGATGAAGCCTTATTGCATATTTACAGAACACTACAAATTACCTGTATATTTTTAAAAATCAAATTTTGTTCCTGTTTTAAAATGTAAGACGAGTTTGAGAAAGAAGGAAACATGGCAGACGGACAGGCAGATGGAACAGCTCTACAAAATACATGTACATGAACCCAAACTTTTTCGAAATGTTTTTCTTAAATAGCGAAGTATTTTTTTTGAACGCCTTAAAATGCGATTTTCTTTATTATTTATCTCTTAAAGATCATATGCAAAATTCTGCAGAATCAAAACGTTGGTTTGACTTTCATCAAAGAAACATTACTTTGTCACATTTGTCGTCTCAAGGACCATATATGGTAAGAGCCAATTTTGGCCCCCTAAAAATCAACACTCTAGAATGATACTCAGATATATTTAATTGATATTTATTTTGTAGAAGAGATTATACTAGAAACATTTCCAATATATTTTTCACATCTATATGCACTCACTGGCTTTAAATGACATGAAAAGTAACACTATTTTTGCTATATAACAAAAGAGCCAAAAATATACCTTTTTCCTGATGTTTTTTCTTATGGGAAACATAGAGCGCAGTGTAGAACATACATGTACATAACTTTTCTGTCACTAATTTGTATTGGATAGATACATCTTTGGTAAAAATATGAAGTTTGTTCTAGGCTGCGCTCTATATTTTCTGGAAGAAAAAGTACTTGAAAATAAGCAGTTTTATGCAAAATGTGCTAAATGGCGGGAAAACTTGAACTTTATGCTGTCATATTTCTAAAATAAGGACATATTGATCAAACTGAAAACGACCGATAAAGGTTGCATGTATAGCTGTACAAATTAAAGCTTAACGTATCTGTGTAAATCATATTATAGTAAATTATTCACAAATGAAGATGAGTATATAGATTCAAAGCCAATCGAGGGCATTAATGTCACTGCATATATTTCTAACACAAATCGAGAATCCTTTTTGTTGAAAAAATACAAATGTCCTGAACAGATTAATTTATCAATTTTATATTTAAATCATGAAATCATTTTCTTTTTTCCATGAGTATGTGTAAGGGAAAACGTTGGCAATTAATGAATTCAACCAGAATAAATCTTACTTTTTCGCCATTTTGATTCAGTTGCTAATTATTAGTATGTTAATTCATTACAACCTCGACCGTCTATCAATAGTAAATAATACATATAACATATAACACATGTAAACAAGTGCGGGCAAATCCATATGACCGGCTATTTTTCTTTTGAAGCTGGGGTCGTTGCAGTATATATCTACACAGTAAAGATACGTACATGTTCATGGTGTATATAGGAATTCTGTTTTACATCATTTTGGAAGAGGATATCCGCGTCACAAAATGGCGAGGTTATCAGATAATGAAAATTGGGGATGGTTTAAAGCACCGGAAAAAATATACACCTGACGCTGTGGAAAAAAATTAATTAATTAGTTCCTGTGAAATTGATAAAAAATAAACTTGGCTAAAAATATAGATTTAGAACAATCCTTTCAAAAAGTTTAGAACACTTCTCGAACAGACGATGTAGGCGTTAGAGATCAATTTGTCCTTTAAAATTGTTATGGTGCTGAAATTGTGTTAAGATAAAAAGAATTTAGTATTAATTTCTAATTGAAATTTTTGTTCATGCAAAATGAAAAAAAAAAAATTACCTGCCATTCTTCATATATAACCTTTAAAAGAGAGAAAGAGGGATATACGAAGGTAGCCAAACTTCTTATCTGCACAAAGGTATGTCCTAAGCATGGACAACAATATAAGAGAAAATGAACACTGGAAAAACAACTTTTTTGTTTACTATTTTCTTCAGTTTGATAAAAGCAACAGACTTTATTTTACATGATAAGTACACTAGACCGACTTTTTCTGTAGACTCAATTAATTCAGTTTTCTTTTTTTCATAAGATATTCCTTAAATTACTTTTCTTTTGAAAAGTTTCAAATTAACTTTGTCTAAGCTGAGTCACAAAGTGCTCGATCGTAATTTCTTTCGTTTGGGAATCAGGAATGACGTCAATTCTTTGTAGCAGTAATTCCGCTTTGCTTTATTCCAAAATGCCACTCTATTGAATGTGTTCTTAGAGCAGAGTTGCAATCAAAATTATTTTTAAACCGATTGCTAGTGATTTAATTGCACTTAATGTTTTAATTTCTAAAACAATTGATATTGCTTTAACGATATGAAGATGGAAATTAACTATACTTATATTAGATAAGCTTTATTTTGCTCTGTCTAGGTCTCCTATCGTCGATGGCCAAAAAATGCAAAAATAAAAGAATAAAATACGTTCAAGGTCGGTTTTGCTTTAGTTACCATCGTAATTTGCGTTAACTTCTAATAATTTTCTGCTTTTGTCCAGTTTTTCTCCTTTGCGGGACATGTTTTAGTACATATCTCTGAAGCCACCAATACTTTACAGCTGATTCTGGTAAATCGCAAATATCCAAGGCCATCTTTTAAAGATTAAAAGTAGCATTATCCCCCCCCCCTCCTTCCAACCCTGGCCACAATTTGAATGCCAGAATATGGTTGTTCTGACCTTGCTTCCAGGTCAAGGTTGCTTGTGGACTTATGTCGTAGATTTCTTGCAGCAAATATATACTTGGAAATGTTCCCAAACGATTGTTATTACAATAGTACCAGTAATTCTCATTTAGACAGACTAGATCAACAAAGTCATATATCTAAGAAGCAGAGTCGTAGTCGATGAACTAATTTTATTGTCAAACCTGCATCTCCAGAGCCATAAAAAGAAGGTACTAGTAACCTAAGTAAAACGTCCTTACTCAAGAAAGGTAAGGACGATGACCCTATGGACTATTTAAAAAACAATGACTCGAAGCGCATAAAATTCACTACTGGATCAAAGTTATAGAGAAGGCAGAAAATGGACTGATACGACATTCCAGTACTATAAAAGAGTTTGCTTTTATATGGATTTTATAACTCTAGAGATTTTACGCAATTTTGTCTAGGTCTTTTAGCGATTATTTTAGGAGTATACTTTGTCTATAAGATAGATTTACATAAATGTCCTTAAAAATAATTAGACTAGTTTGCGTGGTAAAAAAAAATAAAAAAAAACTTGACGAGATCGAAAGAACAAAGAGGAAGTTTAATATTCCCTAAACTTTATAGTCTCAATAAAATATATATTTTAAACACTTCTTTAGTCTACTAATTTACAAAACACTCAACTGTATCTTGTCGTAATTGAAGTTTAAGTTCTTTCTTTGTAAACATCAAGATAAAAAAAAATACAGGAAATGAAATACGTTTGATGTATTTCTTTTTTTTGTTAATTGTTATTTTAATCGGAACTGAAATCTGAGCAAGCTTACGCATTATTGCCACTAATCTTTTAAAATCAGTTTTGATTTAGAAGTTTAACCAAATAAACATGACTAAAATTGACGACCCTGTTATCTCACTCCGAGTTTTCTGATTTTCTTTCCCCAAAGACGAAAACCATCCTCCTCACAAGAAACTGCACACTGATGTATCCCATAATTCAACTGCTGTATTCTCGCGCGTCACGTGACATTAATAACCGCTATAAATGTGTCAACAATATCGTTTAAATGGCTACTCTGGTGGTACCAAATGGAAACTTCTGTCCAGGTGGATTGTAACAGACAGACATAAGGCCTTTTAAATGTTCTTGACCCAGTATATTGTTTGGATAATCTTTTTTCCCAGAGAATTTATTGTACATTATTTTGATTTATTTTCTTGCAATGCCATATCAAACGTATGGACTTAGATCAATCATAATTTGTTTTTCATAATAGTTCTGGACTTCATATGAATTTCTTATCAATACCCATCGTTGTAAATTTTGAAGATGATATGTTAAGATTATATGACATCTAGTTTTCATTTAGTATTCATCAGAGTCTGTCATCTCCGATTTCAGACTTTCTGCCTCACAGCAGGATTTTCATTTATTTCATTTTACTATGAAGGATAGTAAATATTAGGTGGATTTATTTGTCACATTAGCAGTAATGAATTATTTAATAGGATCGTGATAGGTCAAATCCGCCGTGCTTTTTTACTACCCGACACCTACAACTTATCAGTAAAAGAAAATCTCATCGAACACGAGTCGCCATTGTCTGTGTATTGTATTTCTTTACGTGATTTTCTTTACGTTAGATCAGTTGGAAAATATTATCTCAAGATATTGTTTGATACCTGAGGTACCATGGAGATTATTCTATCCAATTTTAGGTCGTTTTCTAGGACTATTCTAAGTACTATATTTTTGCATGCGTGTATAGTTATCTTACACTGTACATTTTTTCTTATTAAAGATACCTCAAAGCATATGTCAGCATTTCTCAAAATGGTATGAAATTCTTAACAAACATGTAACATATTTGGCGTTGTTCAGTTCTCTTTTAAATTCTTTTCAAAATGAAAATGAAATATAAAAAAAACAATTTAAACGAAAAGTAGACAAGTCCAAGATTACAACTAATTCTAAAAAATTTACAAGTATACATGTACGTATTGAAGAGATTGTGTAGTTTCCGTTGTTATGTCAATGTTCCTTCTCTTAGAGTTATTTTGGTTTTTGTAGAGTTATTTTGGTTATTTTGTAGAGTTATTTTTTGGTTATTTTGTAATCAATAGTTAAAATAAAAACCCAGTGGATGTTTCTAACTGTAACTTTCATTTTCAGACTGAAAATTTGTCAAAGTCATATTTTTCTTAATTCGGGTTGCATTTTTTATTACATTAAAATAAATTTAAAATCCCACGTCTACATCATGCAAATTATACACTGTATAAAAATTATAAACGATGTATGGCAAAATACTTATTTCAAATTATCACAATGGTCAACATAAAGCCGGATAGCCTTGGTTCTTAACGTTAAAACATTTTCGTAACCCAAGCCCAATTCAAATCTGACAAAGCGGAGCACAGAAGAATTAGATATCAATTGCTATGATTATCTGCACACTTAATTTTAACACCTTTTAGATGTGAAATCGATAGAAAACCAGGAGACAGGAGAATGTTCACTTAAATGATGTCGAATTCCAAGAGCCAAAGAAGACCAACGTGCAAAGACAAATAATATTCTGGATTATCTTTTTGCAGGTTTTCTTTTGAAAATATGCAAATTAATGGAATTTAAGAAAAAATATTTTTGATGCACGACTTGCAGATCAATAAAGGTGTACAAAAATGATGAAAGAAATAGGAGCAGGTATATGTCTCTAAAAGAAAACAAATCTTTGTGTCTCCCCCTTAAGGAAAAAATAAAGCGGTGGAAGAAATTTTGAAGATGAAGAAGGAAAAAGGTCATTCAGACATTCTTGACCTTTCAGCTTTTTGTCTTAAAGTCAATATACATGTAGGAGTTTGTTAAGTTTATAGGAATTTGGTGACCCAGAGTTTCGTTGCAAAACCCTCTAGAAAACTTAAACTATTATCTGAAACTATGTCTGAAAAATATTTCTTTGACCCTTTAACGTCAAAATCAATATGGGTCTTTTTGAAGGCCAAAGGGAGTTTTAATATAAATTTTAAAGCAAAAGCTAAAATCTTTTTGAGATGTAGTCTTGAAACAAAAGTGTTACACAAACAGAATTGTATGTTTCATGTTCTTGAACTTTTGACCTTAAAATCAATAGGGGTCTTTTCTAGCAATGCATAGGGGATTGTTTTAAATGAATTTCATTAAAGAAAGCTCCAAGAAAACCGATATTATTATTTAAAATAGTTAATTGCAATGCATAGAATTTCTTACCTTTGACCTGTAGACCTCGAAATCAGTGGGGAACTTTTTAAGACCATAGGGAGTTGTGGTTTAAAATCTATTTCAATTGCTTTAATAAGGCTTCTTAAGCTTTTAGCTAAATACAAAAATGTTAAACAAAGAATTATGAATTTTTTATCTTGACCTCCAACCTCGTCACTTCAAAATCAATAGGGGGCTTTTCTAGGATTTGATGATACATTGTTCTGAAAAAAAGTCATGAAAAATAATATCATCATTTGGAAAATGTTATTTACAATGCAGGGAATTTCTGACCTTGATCTTTGACATCAAAATCATGACATGTTTCTGTATAGGCCCTAGAGAGCTGTGGTGTAAAATTTTGTAACAAATGCCCAACGGCTTCTTGAGATATCTGAAAACGAAAGTGTTGATGCATAAATATTTCCATTTCTAATTTTTCTCTCTGTGATAACTCTTTGAAAGTTAGCGGAGTTAATTTCTTGATAATTTTACCGGAATGTAAATTAGGCAGATCAATAGGTCAGGAGCTAAGGAGGCCTAATACGCATGCAAATCTCGTGCGCATCTGTCTCTGAGTCTGACGCTAAGGAGGCCAAATATGCATGAAAATTTCGTGCGGCTGCCGTTGTGTTTGACGTCAGTGGGCGAGGACTATTGAAATTGGGATGCGAATCCTCGTGTAATTTTAATCTATGTCTGCATTTTTAAAGTCTAAATCTACAATTTTATTTCACAATGAAATGGAAATATAAGGAATCACTGTCTAGTTAGTATAGTATGCCAGGGACATCAACAATAGTGGGAAACATGGGATAATTTATATATACATAACGGGCTTCGCCCGTTATGCAAATTATCCCATGTTTCCCACTATTGTTGATGCCCTGGCATACTATACTAACTAGACAGTGATTCCTTAAGTAATCTTGTTTTATGTTTTGAAATCGTAGTTCCAGTTGTGTTTTTTTTAAAAATCTTTAGCATTTACAATATTTAAAAGAGGAAAAGGAAGGTGTTCACTCTAAACACATAGGTTTCGTACAATACCCAAATGTTTAAAATTTCATAGCAGTGAACAATGGTCATTTGAACAAGGTCAAGAATATTGAAATCAAAAAGATTTGGTTACAACTGGAAGGTCATCAAAGACATCAAGATGATTTCAAGTTAAAAATGTAATTCACGAAAAGAAAGCTTTTACTTATGCTTATCATTGTGGCCAGAATCGCTAGATGAAAATGGTACAGCTTTGCCACATTTCTTTGTTGTGATTTATCATTTTCTCAAAGAAAAATATATATATAAAGATAGAAGGGGGAAATGGAAATCTCTTTGAAATTCAAGAGGTTGAAAAAAAAGGTTCTAATTAAGTATGCATTGTTTAATTGACATTTAGGAGTATAGAGAAACTGAATCCCACTACACTAGACAAGCTAGGCTTATAACAAAAAAAAATTATTGCAGAGAATGCTGATCGTTGGCGTAATTGAAACTACAAAAACAATCCCTCGCATCCTGAGACAGACCACCAAGACAAAAACATATGTCTTACTTACAAAATGACAAATACATTTAAGAGGAAAAATATCAGTGACGTTTTATGACTCAGTTATCCTTGTCCAGTGACAAAAATAATCATAGCGAACGTCTCAGCAGAGAGTTCAATAGAATAGCGTTGACGTCACACAGGGTTAAATGTGATATGACATTAAAAAAAATTAAAACCAGAAGCGGTAGGAACCCGGAAATTGCCCACGGTGCATAGTCTGTTGCATGCGCACTTTTCTTATTTACATGTTTATGTTGTGCAAAAGAATGCTTTCGCTATGAGGGGGTTAATTGGTACGAGCAGATCGTGCGAATTGTATATAAACAATTCTGGTGGAATTATGAACCAAAGTATTTACCAATTATCCCTGCTTATTAACAAAGCGTTTTTAACCTAAGAACAACAGGCCGGGTCAAGGGGTTTTGAAATGAATGCTATTCAGATCCTGTCCTATCGTCTTATTTAAAGAAACCTGACCCTTAACTTTTGATAACTTAGTTAATGAAGATTATTTATTTGTTGTTCGTGATATAATTAAGATTTCCTAATACTTTGGAAACAATACTGTTTTATTTCAAAGAACAGAAGAAGGGTTTTCTCGCCATTCCGGCTTTTTTCTGCCGCTTATTAGAAGATGCATTAAATGTGAGTTCCTTTTATATATTGAAGTAACTCGATTTGACCCAGATTGTCTCTGATAAAAATGGAGAAAAAAAACACAAACTGGAGTTTATCAAAGTGAATATCAGTAGGTTTTAGAAGCGGTAGAGTGGATGAATTCTATGGCATGTCTGATGTGATTTGTTTGCAAGCCTACGTAGGGTTCTAGTGATAAGAAGAAGATACAGAGTATAGGGATTCGCTTAGTGTCTGAGTTGTTCCGAGTAAACTGCAACGTATAGTCAACGGAGGAAAAAGAAACATTCAATTCCTCTCGCGGAGCAAAAGGAGCAAACTGACCGCCTCCTGTTTGTTTTTGTGTTTAATTCTTCTTACTTGGACTTGAATCAGCAAAAACATCGTTACATGTTTTTCTTTTTTCTGTTGGAGTTAATGTATTTAGGGTTCGTATATTAAAAGATTCTTGGGGTTAGATGGTGAAAGCTGTTAAAAACTACCCCTGAAGGTGTTAAGAAAAGTGACTTTTGGCAAGTAAAGCGTCTCGGAGCTGTGGATATTAACAGCCTTAGTGAATATTACAATTAATTAAGGATTAACAAGGAGAGGCCATGTGATCGAAGATTATCGTTTGAAGATCGAGGCCCAACCTTTACTGTTTTTCTACACACGTTTTTCTTGTAATTAATAGGAGAGTGTTTTATCGCCGATTTTCTTAATAATTCATCTCCGATGTAAATTTGATATAGATAAGGTTTCCGACATTCCTTCTCAACAACCAGTGGCACTTAAAGTAGTTACGCTATGAGTGCGCGGGCTCAAAGTATTTGCTGGGTTCAATATTTACGGAAATAACTTTCCTGAGTACCTCCGCTTGTAATGGGTCAGTAGCTTCGTGACATTGTTTGGAATATCTGGATTTATTTAATATTTTATTGTTTTAAAACAATGGACAGTTTGTTGACAATTGTGACTTTTGTGCTTTCGATTTCCGTATGGACTTCCGCAATAGATGTTGGACCAATCGCTAAAGCCCGATGTCGAGCAAGGTGCCTGCAAGAGGTATATACGACTTTTTATTTAAAAATAACAAACTTATTCTTTGATTAAATCGTAATGATTATTTAATTTTATGTGTATTTTAATTGACTTTCAAATATCTATTATAATTTATAATTACATTTTGGGAAAAAGAAATAGAAAAAAAAGCTGTATCATTTTAAGGATTGACTTTTGCGCAAAGGCAAAATGTCTTCATTTTGCGATTTATATCAAAAGTTTATTTTCTACTTTAAATACCAAAAAAAAAAATATTGTGATGTGTTTAAATTATAGATAGAAAATTACATATTAAATATATGAATAATGCTAAGGAAGCGTGTTCGAATGTTCAAGACAAACCGGAAAAAAATTAGTTGGACCGTTTTCATTTCGTTAGTTAATCTTCGAGGTCATCATCATCCATCATCTTGATCAACCAAAAATGAAAACTTGCTTGGAATAAGTTACAAAAAACTGTAAAAGACGTTAGTACCAAAGCACAAAATGGGGTGACGACAATTTTTTTAGAAATAGAAAAGGAGAAAACTAAGTAAGGCATTGTTTGATGATACGAGGAAGAGTCCAGGTGCGCGCTACAGGTACCTAAGGCCTGAGAGTGGAAAGATGTAGGCTGCATCTGTAGGAGTGTACGCAGGATACATGTATGGCTGTCCACTTTTATCAAGATATCAAGTGTCACTTGTGCGACTTCAACAAAATGACTGCAGAAATCAAATTTTGAATATTTTGGGAATTGAATCGATACATATCGTGATTTCCAATTACCGAATTAGCCCTAGATGAAGTGACTTTTAGTTCATTTTTTTACGAAAGGTTATGGGTGTTGTAAGTGCTTTTGGGCATGACAAATCCTCGGTGTCCAAAATTAACAGGTTAAAAATTGTGTTCCAAGTTGTGCAAGATAATTATATTGCTTTAAGACATTGCTGAATTAAAGGCTGCTTCCATGCAAAAAGTTGTGCAAGCACATTGCAGAAATATTAAGGTTACCTCTAGCTAATGCAGTATTAAGAATGAAAAGTTGGATTAAAGAGTTAATTTTATGATTGAAAGAGATTTAAGCAACGACACATACATTCACTTATTTCAGCATGTGCTTTATCTGGGGATGCCAAAATGTCCCCCCTTTTTCCTGGGTATAGGTGCATGATAATCTTCAAGAACTAATTAATCTTCTCGTTATTCCCCTTATGTTTTCACTTTCAATACTTTTCTTTAACAATGTTGTCATAGAAAAAAGAATTTATGTGGAAACATGTTATTATTAAGTTAACCAACCTGGAGACAAATTGATTAATTTGTTTGAAATTTTATTTGCTTTGGTGGCAGTTTTATTTAAACATGCAGAACACAGGTGCATGTTTCGAAATGCTTATTTGCCCCCCTTGATTCTTTTTCTTTTATAGACAAATCTTTAAGAAATTAAAAGATATTTATCACCCATGCAAAGAGGAGGAACTAAATTGCGATGTAAAACTTTGTATTTAAAATCTTCAGAGATAAGCTAATGGGACAAAAAAAAACCTAAAAAAATGTGCTCAGAAGTCCTGTATTTCCATAAGTATGAGCTGGCTAAAAATGTTTGACCAAAGACTAATTAAATCTCAAAATTTCATTTAAACAATATTTCAATGGAAGCATTAGCTTTTGAAGGAAAAAAAGTTCAGTGGTGCCTTTTGCAAAATAAAATTCTTACACAACTCCAAAAAAAAAATTGCAAAAACAGATGTATTAACAGTTTTGGTGTCTTTTTTTTCATTTGAGCATGAAAACCTTCATAAGTATGTTGATTGTTTTTATGAAAATTGAAGTGATGCACAAAAGTTAATGAAAAGATTGAGGCATAAAAAATTAATGATAAATTTGGAACTTTGGGTAATTTTTTTCAAAAAATTATACAATTGCTTCTCTTCATTAAATTTATGTTAGTATTTTCATGGTGTATTTTTATAAGCTATTGCAGACATCTCAAAAGTGAATAATCCACAAGGAATTTTTCCAAGAAAATATAATAAAGTTCCACAGAAACTGCTGAGATAGAATATATCTTTGAACATTTATTTTGCATTGATATCTGAATTGCATTTTTTTTGGACCATGTCATTTAAATTTTTCAAATGAGTAGCTAACACCAACTTTTATTTTTGTTTATTTTATTTAATACTTTCTTTTTTACTATCAGATAAGCATTAGTGAAATATCACTTTTAATAAATTTTTCCTTTCTTCACAGACATTGCGAGCTCCGTATGATGATAACTCCTGTTTCAAGAGGAAGAGCTGTGATGTGGTATGTTCATGTTTAATTTAACAAAAAACCTTGGCTGAAAAATATCACCCATCTAAAAGCTCTATAGCTATCTCACATTGTCCTTAGATTTTTTTTTTAATTCCACTATAATATTAATGCATGTCATCGCCTCTCAAACCTTTTAATATGATAATAAAGAACTCTTTTTTTATAACATTTGCTATGAGCCTAAAACAGCATTATGATGAAAGTATGGGCCGTTCACAAGGTTATTCATTAACCATGGTTATATGCAGGGTTGAATTTATAGCCACTATTTTTCACTTCAATATCCATTAAGAAAATGTGAAACCAGGCAAAGTTTAATTTCATTAAGATGAGTAGGGTATAGTTTTAGCATCCTTATATTTTACTGATCAATGGAAGGAAAATATAGCAACTCAGAATTTTCAATGAAACTATGATTGCATGTCTTTTACTCTTTGAATGGCATTGGTTTTCATACATATGATAACCAAGAATTCATATATTATATAGGCAACACCGTATTTTTCGGAGAGTTATATACTTGGTAATGATTATAGTAAGACAAAAATTTTATAAATCCTGGTTTTTGCTGTTAACTTTATGCTGAGGATAATATTCTCAAGAATAAAATTTTCTTGAGCATTGACCAACTCACACAATTAAGCAAAATTAAAGTTCTCACATTCATTATAAATTCATATTTTGATTCATTTATTTGTTTATTATTTTTTGCAGTGCTGGAAGATGTGTGAACCCCTCGTTCTGAGGCCTGAAATATTCTCAGAAATTTGTCACAATGGAGACAAATGTGTAAGAAGAAACATTTCATTTTAATTTCTAAATTTAAAATTTTTAATTTTCAAATTTCCAAAATTTTTATTGTCAGGGGAGACTACTTTGTTCTATATCTTTTATCCAAAAACTAGGTTATTGTCTGCTTTTATATGAATACTGTATACAGGGTTATTTTCGCCCCATTTAATTTTCGCCCTTTCACACTTGCAAACAATTTTGCCCCGTTTTAAATTCGCCCAATCAGAGTTTTATTAAAGAAATTATACCATATTATTTCATTTCGCCCTGTTTTAAATTAGCCCAAATGAGGGTAGGGCGAAAGGGGCGAAAATAAAATGGGGGCGAAAATTTCCCTGTATACAGTAGCCATTTTCTAAAACTCAAATCTGATGGGGTTTTTTTCCTGTTTGTAAATGTTTGATTCATCTTTACATTGAAATTATATTAATTAAAAGCATATGAACAGACTGGGTTAATGTGGAACTCTGTGAATCATGACATAGCAGGCAATATGTTCTAATATTTAGATTCTCAGCTCAATACAGATGAAGGTAATTGTAAAAAATTAAGTAATGGCTTAAATTGATAAGTTCCAAGTTTCTAGGTCTTCCATGAAATTTATCTCTCTCTTTTTTATTCCAGCAAAAAGGATGCAAAGTAGCATGTGATTTCAAGGCAAACATTTTGAACACAGGTAATTTATTAGGATTTGCCTTTGAATTCTTAGATTAAGTATAAACAAACAAGTATTTTGAACTTGTTGACTTCATTTAATGATAAATAAAAATATGAGTGTTTTTTAAGCCACATGTTTTATCACTATTTTATTTTTTAACAGAAATATATACATTTCTAAAGAAATATACATTTTTAAGCAAGTTTTATGCAATTTCTTTATAGTTTTTAGTATAAGAGTATACATGTATATTATTATTATTTATTACCCCATTTCAAGACCAAAAAAAAGTTTTTATTTCTCTTTTACATGGCTGTGTATCATCAGACAGACTATTTCTAAGGATTCTGTTAGAATGATCAGCAACAGTCAAAATGCAATAAAACTGGTCCCCCTCGGAAAATAAAAAAGAATACCTAGTCTCGTTAAAGTTGCCCTGGCCTCATTATTTGCTTCTGGTTTAGACTTGCCTAATTGGCTAGACTCTTTATGTGGAAATCTAAAGAGAATTAGAGGCAACAAGTAATTATTTCAGGAAGAGATAATCTTTGTGGATTTTATGTCAGTTAACCATTGTGTGTTTTGATGCACATCCAGAGGAGCCAAAGTCTTGAAAAACTGACCTTTGCTATTTTTCCTTGGAGTATATTCTTGTACCGGTACACACTCTCTGATTATGACTTGGCTATACACTGTAATTAGTTTTGATTTCCCCCCTCCACGTGTTGGCAACTCCTAGATTTTGGGCAGTTTTTGACTGCTACTAGAGATAGTCTCTGATAAGATAAACAGGGAAATTAAAACATCAGAACCTGTTACCAGGGACGGGCTGCAGAGTTGACTGACCAGGGTCTACCAGCTAGTTATTATTAATAACACACGGACAACATGCATATCATGTATTTATATCCCAACATTTGTAGGGATATCAAGGCCATCCAATACTTAATATTTTTCTTTAGATAGATTGATTTATTAGCATACACCTTATCACAGGTTATGCCAATTTATAGATTCATTGACTTTTTTCAAAAAGAAAATAAACAGTTTGCTTATAGGAACATTCAGGAAAGGTTTCCCCCTCCCCCCCCCCAAAGTACTCTCCCCCCCCCCCTCCCCTTCACATTCATTGGTCCATCTTAAATTTTTGTTCACACTTAACGAATAGATTATTACACATATTAATTACACCTCATTTTAATTAATGATTGCATTTATCTGAATCATTGCAGCATCTCCTAATACTGGTCAATGGATGTTCAGCATTGAACCAGTGGTGATACCATTCAAAAGGACACAGAAAATAGAAATAGCGTGGGACACCCCCACCTCAGAACAGGTGTCAGGGAATAGACAGGCCTTTGTTTACGTCCTTATGGCCAAGGAACCGGTGGGGACACCACAAACCAGGGCCTGGACAGAAGTCATACAGGTAAAAAATAGGGAGAAAGGGATGAGATTTAATTAAGCATGTGGAAACAGTGTTAGGTTAAAGGTTTAAATGGCCAATAGAAAAAGGCCAGTTTGTTACTTGTGTAATGGGAGAGGAGAGAAATGCAGCAGACTGGCCCAGGATTCGAACCCAGACCCCCTGAATCTCCAGTCAGGTGCTCTACTGACGAGCTATCCGGCCACTGGCAATCGATCCTGGCTGACTGCCACATTTGTTAAAAAGGCAATTTAAACAAAATTTAATAAAGAAAATTATGAAAGTTACCATCAGTTATCATATACCTGGTATTAAGAAGTACATTTACTTGCATGTACCGTATATACTCGCCTATAAGTCGGTATTTTGAGAGTTAGATTTTGATGCAAAAGTCTATATGTCCGACTTATAGGCGAGTCATAAAAAGATTGGTATTCATCTGGATTGCAAATCGTAGTATTTCATAAACATTTTCAACAGCTATAATAAAGTCTGGATTTATTATTATCATTTATGTATAATAAGTTATACATAAATTACATGTATTTTATATACATGTATTTAATAATTCTATTTTTTTTTCTTAATCATAAGAGGGCATTATTTATTTTTTTATGATTTAAAGTTAGACATCGACTTCATTTCTAAAAAAAATAATTGAAATCAGGGTAAAACAAAAAATAAGCATTTGATTCTAGCAAAAAGTTGTACCGACTTATAAGCGGATCAATGGCAAATCCCTTCCAAATAACCTCAAAAAACACAACCGACTTATAGGTGGACCGACTTATAGGCGAGTATATACGGTACCTAAAAAAGATGTCATCATTGTTGCTCTTAGCTTAGTGCTGATTTGTTGATTTTAAAGTGCACTGAAGGAAAAGTGCTCAGAAGTATGTTAATTATGACGGTCTGAAATTTTTGTGGTTTAGTGAAAGCTTTTCATGTCTTGGTCTTTTACGGGGCTGATTCTCTCTCAGTTTTGGATTAGTACTATCAAAATTAACTTCATCAAAGTGGTATTGATGTCAGTAAGATCTTAGACTCAACTTATCACCTGCTAAAGGCTTTGTTTACCCAGCTCTGGGGTCTTGATAATGATGAAATATGATTTAAAGGCTTTCTTTGGGTAATAGCTAATATTTCGCTTCTTTTAAATCTTAGCACATTTCAGGTTCAGTGTATATATTCTGACTAACTTTAGCCTAAATTGATAGATGTATAAGTTTGAAAAAAAGTTTTTCATAAGAGTGTATGTTAATTAATAACCTTTTATAATTTGCAGAAAACTTAAATTTGATTATTTAGACATATTTTAACTGATTAGATTTATTTGAAGCAAAGGTGTAAAATCATAATGTAATACCCTTTAAAAAGACGAGCGGAAATAACTATGAGTATTTATTCTGAAATATAGAATATCTTAACTTTTTTTCACTTTCAGCCATTCATTTAGCATTGTGTTAGACCTGTAGTGCATATGAACAAGAACCTGAAACATTCTGCCTTTTTTGCAAATTTGAAATAGCTAGATCAAACAAAACTTTAATTTAGACATAAAACTGTCTATGTAGCTTGCATATGGGGAAAAAATCTTGTCTTCTAAGTTATATAATTGTTATCAATATAGCTAAATCAAATTAATGAGAAATTGACACGACATCTATCACTTTCTTTATATCTATTTATCAGATTTGTACATAAAATTCAGGCTCTCAGTGCACCCATCCTTAGACCTGTATCAATATTTCTGGATCTATTTTTATCAGGCATATTATGAAAGATTTTTAATCCATAAATCAAATTTTTTTATTGCTATGCCGTGCAGAGTTAATATTGTGAAGGCAGATCATAATTTGTTCACATTCCCCGTAATGTGTCACCTAATTTTATCTGCCAGCTAACGATTAAAATAGGCTCATCTTGTTTCTAAACTTAATCTCGGCTAGGCAAAAAAAAAATGTATATGAGCGAGACTTCATCCCATATTGAATCTGACAGTGCGAAGGCAGTGAGTTTGTGTGGCCGAGCTTTGAAGCAGCATGTAAACTCTAAGTAATCACATGAATAAAATCATGTACATAAAATTCATTCGGGCTTGCTTTATTGAAACCAGTCAAACTTGGGTCAGACGAGTGCTCTCGGGGAAAATATCTCTCACATGGCTCAGGGTATATGCTTATATCTACAGTGTTACCTTTCGGTAAATTAGTAGAAATAGGTGATGAAAAATGCCTGAGTCTCCCACCTGTTCTTGCGAGTTTTCGGGCTTGCTGCCTTCCCAGATGCTAAGAACAGCACTCGAAATATTTAGAAAACATACCTCTCTAATGTTTCGATACAGCGAGATCAACGGAATATCAGGCTGTTTTTATAACTGTCTGTTGCTTCTTCGCAGATTCTTCATATCAGAGTAGATACATACAGATAAAAGGGAAGGAGCTGGGACAAAAAATAACTCCTTGGACATAAGAAACCTCTCCTAACTCTGGGTCCCTATCTCTAATACAAGTTCCGGTAATCCTCTATAGTTTCTCTCCATTATTAATATATCTCATTAATGAAGCCGGCACTTGAAGTTCAGCGAACATCAAACTTCTTCACGGTACTTGATGTTGTAATCATAATAAAAATCGGACTTTTGTAGAGATACCACCAGCAGTGATGGATTCGACTGAGATTTTATTTCCTAGAAGTCTTTTTTTTTTCAAAACTTAATCAAAACTTCAAGGCCAAATTGAATATTTGGTGAAGCTTTGACATTTAAGCAATTTTTATTTAATATAGATTTTATGGCACAAAGATACAATATTTCATAATATACGCTGAGGATGATCTGTTTGAAATAGAAAGAAGTACTTCAAAAATTATTTTTGATCCTCGTATAATTTGTCTCGGAGGAGTTGAATGGGGGGAAGGGTGCAGATGATTCTTATAGGGGAATGAATTTCCCATTGAACTGAATTCCCTCCAATTCTGTTTATACTGACGTGATTTATGCAATAGCTAGACATAATGCCAATGCTCAGATCAAATTACATCAGAAAAATTTAATAAATTGACAGATAAATTTTGACTAAGCTAGCAAAGTTTTTTGTGTACAAAAGCTTTGTAAAATACAATTACTTTAATTGCCATTCATAATCCATACATGTATTATATGTTTTTATGGGGGGAAAAACCAATGAGTATTTTTTAGAAATATAACATTTGTCTATAAATGTTAAATCATTGAAATATTTACATGTATTCCAATAATTTTATTCTAAGATCTCAATTTTTTGAGATGTTTTAGTTACTCTAAGCTCTAAAGTTAAAAAAAAAAAAACCAAAACCCCAAATCAATAAATCAAATATTAAATTTTAAATTCAAAGGGGTTAATTATTTAGTGCAACCTTGTAACATTTTTTGCTGAACCCTATAGTGATTGCCAATTGTATCTTTGCTATTTGGAGGACGTGTGTATGAGAATTAATCCATTCTACCGCATTGTTACCCGGTACTCATAAAGAGCTACTTCAGTGATAATGGTAGTAACTGGTATAATTGGTTGTGCCATCTCTCTGTTGATTTGGGAGATACTATACGGCAATTAACATAAGAGTAAGTCTGGCACAGATTACTCCAAGAGCAATGTAACCACATCACACTTACTCTCTGCCAAGGTGCACACCCTTAATAGCCATGGACATGATGATCGCATGTATTTCAATATAGTCCGTAACAATATGATTCGTAACAGCTATAATTCGTAGCAGTATAATTCATAACAGTATAATTTGTTATACTATCATTCATTTAATTCACACTGTAAAATTTGTAAGTATAATGTGACCTTCTTCTATTTCATATCTCCCCCAAATGTATTGTTCATAAATTGTCTTATGGTATGTAAGGGATGAGGAGTATTTATTTTCTTGAATTCTTTCAGCTTTCGGGTAATTTATGAATTACCAGTATATCAAAAAGGATTAAAATATCATATTATCGAAATTTGCAGATGATATATAGTCCGAGTATTTAAAATCAATTTTTATATTCAGTAATGTAATTAGCTTAAATACTATGGTATTCAAAATTGAATATTTTACATTAAATACCATGCAGATCTCATCAATTTTCGAAAAAAAAAAAATTAAAAAGTGATTATCAATTTACAAATCTTTATCATTTATTTATCAATCGACTATGAAATTAAATTTTGTTCTACTGCATTACGTAACTTTGTTCCCATTAGCAAGAAACCCACCTTGCAGATTGTTTACATGGGCACAAAACAATTTGTACACAACATTAAGTCCTTTACCCAAAATAAATTGTCTGAGAAGATGTTATACAATAAGAATCCTTACCAATAATACTTTGTAAGAGGGAAAAGTGCTAACCAATCGTAATAATGTTTCCTGAGAAATGTGACCCAGTTCCTATTAATGGAGAGCTCTGCTGGTTATGTGTCTGTTTATTAATTGTTTGACAACATTACTGTCTAAGAGTTGTAACTTGAAAATGATAAGGAAAAAAGATCATACCAGGGTTCGAAATTCACTATATACAACTCGCAAAATGCAAGTTGTAATATCTAAATTGCGTGTTCAAAATTTTGTAATTTTTTTGATTTTATGCATCCTAAATTTTACCTGGGAAAAAATATTTGTTTCACTTTCTTTCTGTTTAATTCTGCATATGTACAATTTTTAAATGAACAGGCATATGCCATGTCCGATGATCATGCAGGTAGAAAATTATAAAGTTTTTTAAAAGATGGATTGATGGCGGGTTTTTTTTTTAAAAAAGCTTTTGTTGCAAGCTGTCTTTTGAAATTGTGTGTTCATTTCTTTGGTACTGGCAATTATCTACAAATTGTAATTTTAGGGGATTAATATTGGTTTCAACCCCTGCATACTATATATATATATATATATACTAGTATATATTGGTTTTTATAATAATTACTAATAGATGCAGGACTGCAGGTTATGACCATCACGCAACTGTCCTTTTTGTTGTTTTAAAAAGTGAAGATTTGAAGTATATGTATATATCTTTTGAATGATTTTAAGGTTTATATATGTATATCTTATGAATACAATTGATCAGTGCATATAAACCAAATATTCTATTCACTCTATCTTCTGAACATGTACTCCATTTATATACTTTGTAACTTTTACATTATCTGGATTTAAGTATAAGATGAGAAAAATTATATCTGAATGCTTATAGATACAACTATAAAAAAGAATTGAAATGAAGGACCATTTACTACGATATTGTAATTTTATACAATACAAAAAAAATTGACCTCTTATATTTGCACTTAGTTCTTTTTATGAAATATGATTTGAAGAGCAGTATACATTCAGAATTGATAGTGACATTGGGGATGAAAATAGATTTGTGCTTATACAATGAATGTTTATGATGTTGTTTTTGTAAACCTGATGACTGAATGAATTTGGTAAAGTTATTTTGGCACAGATCGTTTCTGACTTCAGTGATACAAGTTTACATGTACAAATCTACGCTGCATGAAACAGTTGTTTCTTCCATTGCCGCTGTCATAATACGATATTTTGGTTCCAAGTTCTATCTGTGGAGCTCGACATGAAAGAAAATAAAAGCGGAGTCATTATGATTTAAGGATTGTTAGTTTATTGAGACTTAAACTGAAGAACAAGGGTTAGAATAGGGGGAATTGGCTCGTGTTGATACGTAAAACACGTGTAAAGAGAGGATTTGTCACAGACGAGTGCCGAATCACACCTCATTACGGGCCGCTGATGGACGAAGATTTTTCTTTTTTCTGTTCTGAAAAATTACCTGCTTCATTTGATGTGCAGACACCTTGCGGTCCGAAGCTTTAGAAGCAAAGCAGTCATAGGATCGGTGCTCATTCCCTCTTGGTTAATTTCTCACTGTAGCTGTTTTTTTTTATATGCAGAATGTAATTGATAAAACTGCCTTCAAATTCTTCCAAGATCCATATATTCTTTTCTTAAAAATATCTAGAAACAAGTGCTTTCATTAACTTTTTTGCAGGATTTCTTTTCTCTTTTTTTCTGAATGTGATGCAGATATAAATTCCCTGTAGATTATATTGTGCAAAGTTCAGCCTTAATGTATAGATTGGTGGCAATTTTGTTTTATTCTTATTCAATTTTTTTAATATTGATTTTGAATTCTTTTTTCTTAATTTTATTGATAAACTTTCATTTTCTGCTTATTTAATGTTCTCCGTTTACCAGCTAGTACACCATTTACAATCTCCGAGATTCCTGTCAATTTATTGCTGGAGCCAAAATAATTCATATTTAGTCATAATGGGATATATTTCTTGAGTAATTTGATCAGGCCCAGTCTTATCAAAGCATATCTGATGGAGGCCAAAAGAGTTTTATGTCATAAATATAAAACAAAGAGAGTATATTTTGAACATTCTTTATTTCAAATGCTTGGTCAATAACAATTTGATGGGTTCACTTTGGTAAAAATCTAATATATACTGCATATTCCGCTGATTATGTAATCCACTGGTCTTTTAAAATTTCTGTGTTGATTTGCTCCATTCCAAAGCAAAGGACATAAAAGATTTATCCAAAGATGTGCCGGTGAAAAAACTAAATCTATCAGCCTTATTATTTATATCAAATTTGTTGTCTTTAACCGGGATTGGATGTTTTTATGGAAATAAATGATTTGATTTTCATTGCTATCTCTTTAAATTATACCACTTGAAAGTTAGCCAAATGTGTGGGTTTTTTTTTTTCATCTCAACCCAAACTGCTATATGAACAAACTTAAAGATTACCTAAACGCACTTGAAGATTTTTCATTGTTCTCTCTGTTGGAGAATTGGACAAATTAGTGGAAATGTGTATTTTTTTATGTCTTTCCAGACAGCTGGTGTTAAATGTAATACTGTGAAATCTTTTTTTGGGGGGATTGGGGGGGTATTTTTGTTGTTTTCAAGGTTTGGATTGAGACACCCACAAATTTATGACCACCACGAAATGATATTTTTCAAATGCAATATCTACTACTAAACATTTTCAAAATGAAATCAAACGCCTAAAATCAATATATTTATCTCAAACCTTGAAAATTTCACCCCACAAAAAAACGTTATTTTACAGTTTGGGTATTTTTTCTTTTCAGACAGCCTCTAGGAATGTGGTGCTGAAGAGAGAGATCCTTCTCCACAGTACCGAGTTCTGGCTGGTCGCAGTGACAGAGAACGGAACCGCAACTGACGTCCATTTCCAAGAGAACGACAAGCTTATCTCAGGTTCTCGTCAACAAAGACATTGTTATCCATCATTTATCATTATAATCATAAATCATCATTCGTATATACGGTTGAAGTTACATGGGTATTGCCAACATACTGAGTACCTGCATGGATACGTTGAAGTGAGTTGGAAGTTCCAACCACTTATTCTTTTAGTGCTTTTCTGTTTAATATCTTAAACTCTCAGATATATCAAGGTTTTTTTTGGTCATGATAACAAGGGTTGACTGTAAATACATGTACAGTCAAACACATCTCTAACAAATATTCTGATGAACTCCTTCATATAGGGTAGTCAAGTTTTATCACCAATGTTTCTAGATACTAGTAGATAACTTGTTGACATGTGGAAGTTGAAATTGCTTGGTGTTTTCTTATATTAAAGTTTGAAATAGCAACAAGAATAGATTTGTATTAATGAAGGGATGCTAAATCCTAAATCATGAAGTTAATATGAAATGTAAATCCAATTAACTCATTGCAAATAAATTCAATATTTTAAGATCATAATTGATAATGAGCTAATGAAGGCTAATTAAGAATACTTTTTTTTATATAGAGGTGATGTATCCTCCATCAGGTTCCTTAACTGCCAGTACAAACCGTGGATCCTCGGTCAACACCCCCCTCCAGGTTAACTACACCATCACTGAGGACCCCCTAGATACCACCCTCTCCGCTCTCGTCCAGTGGTCCAACCCGCCCCTCCCTTTGGGGGAGGGGGACGCCTACACGGTGACCTGGTTTATGGAGAACTGTCAGATTTGGGAGTACTCCCCACCTTGTGATCAACCGGCTGACCATTACTCACACACTGTGTTTTATTCCAAGGACAAAGAGGTACCTAAAAGGGGGCAAACACAAAATATGTTGTTGAAAGAATGAAAATTTTTTTGTTTAAAATGATGGTTACAGCAGCAAATTGTAATATACAACATGTATAGCTATAAAACAGCTACAATCACAAAAGAGTTATGATAAATTTGATCTACTGATATGAAAACAATTTTTTTTAAGGTCTACTTTGTTTATTATTTTATTCAAAACAGCTGAATGCAGGACTTTTACTAAAAAGTATTTTTGAAGAAAACAGTACTAGCAAATATATTAAAAAGAAATTATATCCTGACAAATTCAATCAACAATTCCAAATGATTTTTTTTTTTCAGTGTTGAAACAGTGCCATTTAACGTTAACATTGTTTTTAATGTGTCTTTAAAACTTTAAGATTTGTTCTGACTTTTTTCAGCCCTCTTATGTGATCAAGTCCCTGATGTACAACTCACTATACAATCTGAGAGTGGACCTTAGCCTTGCCAGTCGCAATACGAAGAAAAAATGGTACGGACAAGTCGAATTTAAAACGGAACTCTGTGAAGATGTGGACACGAAGACATACACGAAATGTAACCATAACTACGTCGTCAACAATGGATCTGCTGTCACAGACTCGAATAAGCCCACCGGCGCAGACACAGTGGATGATGAAGAAGGTAATTATAGTGTAACCTGCCTAAACCAACACCTGTGTAAACTGATTTCCTGTGAATTCCAACCTATATTTTCATTCCAATTTTAATGTTTTTCCATGTCATTTTACACGGTACACTCAGAAAATTTGTGATCCCCTGTGCATGTCTGCTTTGATTCCCATGTACTACTAAGAAAGAATTACCACACAAATTTACAGTTGTACAAGTCAAAACAATTTTCTGACAATTTGTAGAAAATTATGTTTGACTATATACTGTAGATCACTTAATTTTCGCGACACCTTATTTTCGCGAGATAGTCATTGGTTCTTTATAAGCGAGACAAAATTTTCACGAATTGTGGTCATTGTTCTATACAATCATAAGGAATACTATTATACGTGAGAAATAAATTTTCGCGAGCACTTACGCGAAAATAAAGTTCTCGCGAATAAAAAGTGATTTACAGTAGCTGCATGCATATGAGACCATTTAAATAATTGTGGTAAAATTTTAGTTAATATATAAAATTTTTATTGTAAAAAAAAATCAATGGAAGATACCTGGTAGTTCACAAAGGAGAGAACAAAAGTTCTTTACAGAATATTCATGTAATATGCTGCTGAGATCTAGCAAACACCACAAATTTTTGTATTCTTCCAATGCTTGAATTTTATTATGGTTATATCCCTCTCTCTCTCTCTCTCTCTCTCTCTCTCTCTCTCTCTCTCTTCAATCTATTTCCCATTATAGGTGTCAGCTATAAGTCACTACAGTGCAGTCTGGTGGTAATTTGTTTGACCTGTTAAAAGTTTAATTATTTTCTATAAGACTACATGCCTTATCACCACAGAGGAAGCGAAGGCATCAGATAAGCCCCTAGTGTAGAACAGCTCACTCCACACAGTAATTACCCAGAGCATTTCATACAGGATATTTTTTTTGAATCCCTTTGCTTCATCGCCTGTGAAGATAAGACAAAGTCCCTGTAGCTAACCTCTGAAATCCCAGCCAAAATCTAGCACCTTGTTCTTGTACCCCTTCAACAGAGATTCAGATAAATTTTCCCGTTTATCCCTAATTTTCACTAATTCCATGGGAGGGGTTGGGGATCTTTGGATAAATTGCTTAATGCAGCTTTTCGTTTTAAATCAAAACAAACAATTTTGTTTCTTGGAGATCTTTAAAGATGTTTTCCATGTTTGATTCAAATCTGAAGAAGTTAAGGGAGTAATGGATGGGAAAGGTTTTTCTTCAGAAAGATCAGATCAAAACTGAAGTACATGTACCTGCATCTAATGAATTGTCTATCTCCTGCAGGTTTCTTGCATCAGTGCTGTTTTGCACATTCTAGGAAATATATCTGCATACTCACGTACAAAATTTTAGAAAAGATTTTGCAACTTAGGTTAATTATTTTAAAGATTTTAAGTTATCATAAGTTCTTTTAAAGATATTGTATATTGTTATAGAAATAACCATGAAAAGATTTTTTTTTTCAAAAACAATATCACTTTGCACTATTTGAGTGTGCCAAAAATATCAAACCAAGTTGAGAACTGGACAATGCCTTTTTTTTTTTTTTCAAGGGAGACAATCAATTTCGTTTCGTCCTCATGTATAAATGTTCTTTTCAAAGAAAGGACAAAAAAAATACACATGCATTGAAGGCGGTATATTGATCTCTCATAAAGTCAATAAATCAGTCAAAATATCTCATATACAAGACAAGTCTTGAGGGAGGAAGTAAGCGGTATGTGAAAGTTATTCAAGTACACTATTAGAAATGATGTATACACATTGTCAGTATTACTGTATTACGTATATTACGTACAGAGGCGATAAAAAACAAATAAAGCACAGCAAGAAAAATCAACATTAATAATTAAAAAACTCGGTTAAGTTTTCTCCCTGCATCAATCACTCGATCGGCAAATGAGGAGGATTTTGTATACGTTATTGTAAGACGAGAAACGATGCTTCATCTAAAGGGTATTGCTATGATTTCAGTAATGCCACCTTTTTCAACCCTTCTTATAAGAATCGTTGATGGTACCTCTGATGTTTGCCGCTAAACAATCTCATGCGTAAAGAATATGTGATATAAAAATCTAACACCCACTGAGGAAAGAAAATAATATTGAGATCACCATCAATTTTTGGCACCTTCTAAAATAGCATTACGTCAGTGGTACTGTATATTGTTTTTATAATGATGTACCCCTTCCCTGCAGATTAACGTCGTCTGCAAAAATCTTTTTTTCTTTCCATTATTTTTAATATCGTAAAGCGGGGCTTCTGTTTTGAAGATAATAACGGAACATGGTTGAAGCTTAGGTAAAGGGGAGAATAAGAATGTATGTTCATAAATAACTAAAACCCTGTCTAAGCAGTTGAAAGGGAATTCATTTCTCTTATCTGATACCAAGGAATTTTCTTCTTCAAGGAAAAGAATCAACAGAATACATTTTAATGACGTAGCAAGATTCAGACGGCATTTAGGGCATCAAAATCACTTGATTGCATGCTAAACAATAATTCTGCATAAAGACTGTAACTTTTGTGAATCTCAAGGCATTGCTAATATCAGAAATGTAAATACACACAATCAGACCTATATAGTTTAGCTCCCCCCTGTAGATGCCTTATCGGACTTTGTCATCTATTATTAATTATTTTATCTCCTTGAATTCAGTGAAAATGAGTCCCACAATTCCATGACAGCTTATTTTATTGCAAGTCATCTGTTTTGGTTTATGACAATCTTGCATGTTTGGATTAGCAAAATAAATGCATGGGATTAAGGATTAGAAAACTTAAAGATTTTTAAACCTAGTGGCCCTCGGTTGCATCCTGTCTTGATATGATAAGTGTATTTATCTGTTGCCTCCTTAAAAAGATCGTTCTCCATCTTTAGACCTCAATTCCAGTGAACTCAAATGACGTAGAAGCCATCATGAAATCTACTCACATAGACTTCCTGTATACTTATATTGCACTTCCTCCCCCCATTGTTTTATCTGATATTGCTCTTTAAGCATGATCATGAGTTAGATTCTCACTTAGAAAGGGAGGGTTTTCTGCTTTAAAGTACAATATGTACATGACCAAACCCCTGATATTGTTCAATAGAAGATCTCTACTGGAATTTCTTTAATGGTGATACCTATATATAATGAAAAAGTTGGTGCAAAAGTGAAGATTATAAGTTTTAAATCAGTTATATTAATTGAAAATCAGAATTTATATAAGTGGTATTGATTTAAAATTGCCTTTTCTGGTCCTGCCCAATTTTTTTTTATATCCAAAGTCGTTTATTCATGCAGTATATGCCACAGCAATTTAGGGTAAAATCGTCAACTGCAAATTATCCTACTACAATTTGCAATAACATCTCTTCTTCTTTTTCTCATCAAAAAGATCCTACCGATAGCTCTGATCCGTTACTGTAATCAAATTTTCTTGAACACATTTTATTGAAACCTGTTTACATAATTATGTAGATAATTAGAATAGAGGAATTTATGAATATAATTTTTGGCTTTTTCAGACCCTTTGGTTTGGTACCTAAACATTGTATCCATGACGTATGACATAGATACAGATCGCGTCACGGCAAACGTCTCCTGGATGGTGCCATATAATACGTCATACATCCGCGGCTACTCCGTCGCCTGGAAACTCGTAGACACTGACTCCTACAAGCTGGACTCTAGCTACAAGCACACAGTCACCAACCACAGTTTCTATGTCATGTCCTTAGACCCCAATAAGGAGTATGAAGTTCAGGTATGTATGTTTTTACTTATTTTTCCTCCATTTCAGTTGTTTTGTAAAGGTCAAAACATTGGAAGCCAAGAGTGAGAAAAAATGGCTTATGACCTAAAGATGTGTCATGACTGAATTTAGATCATTATGTCAAGGTCAAATTGCCTGCAGAACAATTTTTTTGATTCTAACTTGTCCATATTTTGTAAATGGAAGGGAGAAGGGTTTTTCTTTTTTTTTTTTTTTACCTTTTTGTGAGTTTATTCATAGAACTTTTAGGGTTTTTTGTGAAAAATGAAATGAAGACTACATAAATATTTAAGAGATCTTTGTTATGACTTTGATTTATATATATTTTATTTCTAGGTGGTACCTGTTTTCAAGGATAACAATGAGGGCTCCTTCATAGGAAACAACCAGGAGAGTGAGCGGTTGGTCTTTAACACTACATGGTACAAGTCCATGCCTCCGACACCCAGAACAGGCATGAGAAGAGGTACGGTCACACACAGTTATAGGGAATAGGCTTAGAATAAATCTACTGTACACTCGTAGTGAAGTAATTTTCATACCCCTAAGTTTTTGAAGATCCTCATGGTGCACACAAAGTTTCATAACACACTAATGCATGTCATTTAATTTGTTGGCAAAGCCATCCATCTTATGACAGAATAAGAATCCAAAATTTGAAATAAGTGCTGATCTGATTATTATATTCTGCATTAATTACCATTTTTCACATTCTTTGCTTCAAAATGGATTAATTTCGCGCTGTATTTTACAGATCAACCAACAGTGAAGCAGTCCAGAATGCAGGGGGTCCTGGACAAGGTGATAATCGGGATCGCGATGATTGCCAGTATCACCCTCCTCGGACTCATCATGCTCTTTGTGTACAAGAAACGCCACAGCTTCAAGGACATCATTATCACCAAGTCAACCGTCGCCAAGAGCAACAGCTACAAGTCCAATGTGGGATGTAAGGGTCTTCTTCTCACTTATATAGTTTTGATACTTTAAGTCATTGTGAATGTATCAAACATTCTGTATGTGCCCCAAGAAAAGACTGGCATGAGTAGGACATCCTGTAGATATACTATTTTCCACGGGGTCATAATTCCGTGGAATCTTGATTTCTCTTGAATCCGCGGGTAGAAAATTACGCAGATTTTTTTAGACTCTCACTATATTCCTTTCAAATGTTTTGAGTGTGATGAGACAAACGGTACCATATAGCATTCAGGGTAGAGCAGAAATTGATGAAATGTATGACAATTGGATCAAGATAATTATACATGTATACTTAATCATATTCACTTAGAACATGCATCATCCTAAAAATTACTGAAATACTTCTATGAAAAATTGATTTTTACTGTAACAAATGTGGAATTTACTGAGTCCTGACACGTATTTACTTAAACTGACTTAAAAGTTCACACTTTGAGAAGTAAACAAGATAAAGGCAAATCCTCTAAAGAAGAATGCATCAAACTTCATGGCATGCTTTCCTGTATCTCAGAAATATTCAGTGTATGTGAGGCTGGTTATTTATGTTTACACTGTAGACATGCTATGGAAGACGAACTAGGTTTCCATCATCTACAATTGATGAGTCTGCTTTTGAGCCTTGATATTTTCTTTCTATGTAAATTAGATGATGGATTTTAAATTTTTAAGAGCTATTAATTAGGGATATTGATGGCCAATCCTAGTAGTTGTATGGATATATAGGTGCCCTACTTTAATTTTGAAATTCATATTTCATCCTAGTTTTAAGAGATTTTTTGGGGGAATGTTTTCATCAATTCAAACAAGTTTTTTTTGCAAATGAGAAGAAATTATGAAATCTGATGAAAAGACAAAGGTTACAGAAAATGTCATTGAAATGATATCAGACAAGGCATATCATTCTTGGAAGAAAAATTGAAATAAAAAAAAAAGGCCAGAAAAAATAATAGAATCATGCTAGGTAACAGTAAAAAACAAAGGAAATAGAAGGATTTTTTAAAAAAACCTTCAAAAGTCAACACTTCGATCATCACGCGTCTACAGATTAAATTCTGGTTGTTGACGAAAGACCTGATTCTCTATTTCTGTGACAGACTGCAGTCAGAAAGACATAAAATTTCTATTTCTGGAGCAAAGTCTCAGGTGCTTTCTCTGTTGCCCCGTGTTAATATTTTTCTCATTGAGAGAAAAAAAATGCGAGATTCCTTTGTTGTAATTGAAGTCCCCTCGTTCTGGGATTGTGATCATTCTGTTACAAAAGATGCAACACTTCAAGCATCTAAGCATAGCCAAGCCCTGTTGGTTAGATCATATATTGTGGCAATTTGAGCTCAGGTTCTGTTGAAGGAATTTTCATTTTTTTCCCATACATCCATTGTTTGTGTGGGGCAACAGATTGTCTTACAAGTTTTGTTCTCTGTGTTATTTCTTTTTCATCCTTTTTTCCAAATTTTTCATTTTTTTTTTTTTTGGTGTGGTCTTTTGAATATTCTAATGAGAGAGTTGGCTTTCTTCAAAAGTATATATATGTATTAAATCCAAACTATTAGACATACACCTCATTAAAAGAGTATTTAATCATTTTTTTTTCATTGTTTTATTACCAGGGGGTAAGCTCATGTACAATTTTAAATTTTGGCTTGCACTGTATGGTGGTGGGCCATTGCATTATGCTCAAGAATTAGGTTATGTTGGTATATGATCATATCTGTGATTTTTTTTTGGATATGAATTGATATAAATTTACCTTACTTCTGTCTTGAAAAGTAATAATTCTAAGATTAAAAATTTCAGGGATATATTCTAATCTGACATTTTCTTGGTGGATAGGAGTTGGAAAATTTCATGTCTCACAACCTAACAAGATCAAAGTGTAGATTTCAGCAAGAAAGTATCATAGAAATTAATCTTGTGCCTTCATAAAGAGGATACAAATCATGTTTGTCATCCAACAAAATGGTTTTTGGCACAGGGCCTTATTAACAAAATTCAGGTGCTTTGGCTCTCCAGCTTTCTTTTTCCTCTCTGTAATTTTACGCCAGTTTAATTGTCTTGATTTTGTGGGATCCTGGAGAGCAAAGGAAGTTCTCGCTTCAGTTTTCTCCCTTTGATTTTGGCAGAGTCCTCTTAAGGTGACCTAAGTCACCTAGAAACATGTTGATTTTAGTGTATATTCTACTGAAAATAAAACGTTCATTTATTATGTGATAATTGAAACAGAATCTGCTCAAAACTTTGTTGTTTTTTTTTGTTTCTTCTTTTTTTCAACTTTTTACATTTCTTTTAATTTAAAAAAAGATACTGAAAATATCTAAGCAATAAAAAATAACAGGGTGTTTTAAAAAAAAATTCTTCAAAATCTTGCTTTTTGAGCAATTATAATCATGAAAATCCATGGGTAGTTATTTTTGCTTGTTAGAATCATATTAGAAACTGAGCATTACAAATTATTACGTCTGTCTCACAATTTGTTTGTTTGAAAACATGGGGGAAAAAATTGGAGTAAGCCTGGCACCTTCTCATTAGTTTCTTCACTTTCTTTCCTAATCACTAAATACCCACAAATGATTATTGGAGAAGCAGGAATGAGGGTTTTCATTTACGCAAGTCTGCTGCTACAACGTTGAAAAACACAAGTTTTCAGATCTTAATTGAGTATATGAAAGAAAAGAGTCAGCAGCAAAATTTAAGTAAATCCCACATTAATGACGTAAAGAAAAATACACGGTCATCATTGGGGTTAGTTGAGAAAAGCTTGAAAGATTCGATTCCATTACCAATTTTCATTAGTGAGTTAAATAGCTTTCAATAAGTAAATTGTATAACAAACTTATACACTAAATTTCTGATGATTTGTTGTATAGGAACTAGTTACTACCATGATCAAATTCAGATATAAAATTTTATTGTCCAAGTTTAAAACAGCTAGTGCAAAGAAAATATGTTGATTTTTTTCCTGTTAATATTTCCATGGAAATCCATCCTAACAACAACTCTTGCAACCTATCAAATACCTGGATAGATAATGAAGTGTACTAAGTAGCCTAATGCTTGATCAAAAGCAAACTCTTAGAATATAAAAGTTAACATCTACTTGATATGAAATACAGAAGGTGCTGTTTTTCCTATATTTTTTCTTTATTTTACAGGTAAGGTAGACTACTCCAATCAGTTACTGGTGATCAGTGATGAGTGGGAGTTGGATCCCCGTCTACTCAAATTCAGCAGCCCCATTGGTCAGGGGGCATTTGGGAAAGTGGTAACTGGTTACTATGAGAACCAAAGAGTAGCCATTAAATTAGTCAGAGGTAAGGCAGGTCATTTCAAAGAAAAAGCTCAGAATTTTTCGAAAATACAAGATCTGGTTTTAGAAAAGAAAAAAAATGTCTAGGCAGATATAGACAAGCACAATTAGATGCCTTTGGCTGTATCTTCCTCGCATACTCTTAACCTGCCTTGATACAGTAATGAACCTGTAGAACCATCTTTGTTCCTGAGGAATAAAAGTTAAGTTTTCTCAATGTATCTGCTCATTTTGTATATGTATACGCAAATTTCCCCACAAAATTGTATCCCACAATCTAATAATAGTTAGACTGCCCAAGACAATTGACCCCACACAAATTAATATGTTTCCATATGGTATACTGTAAATGTATTATATTTAGCGTGTACGATATTTGGCGGAAATTGGATTTTTAACAAGTTAGCGTGAATTTGATTTAGCGCGCATATCTTAAATAAATGTTCTTCTTTATAAGTATATGTACCAGACATTTAGTGTTGTACTTGAATTAGTGGACATTGCTTTCAGCCAAAGTTGCTAAAAAGAATACACAGCCAAATGTAATATGTTTACAGTAATCAGGAGATAAAAGTTTTTTTGACCATAGGAAAATAGAAAAAAAACCAAGCCATCTTTCATTAAGTTACTTCTTTTTTGCATAAACAGTTGTTTGAAATCATTGAGGAAACAGGTGTACCATTGGTAGAAACAAGATAGGGACGCACAGATAAATTTTAAATAAATGACATACAACACAGTCTTAATGATCCCGAGGAAGATTATAAACGATGATTACGAACTCGTAACCTGGACCATGTACCTCAATGCATTCATTCCTATCTTTCTTCTATTTTTTTCTTGTACAAAGATAAGAAAATCTTATCAAAGGAGTATTTATTGTCAAGTTTACTATTTTGTTGTTTTTATGTTTACTACCAATGAAAATAAACTTAGTTCAGGAAAACTAGGTTACAATCAAATGAATTTTTGTAAGCTTTTATTTGAGAAACTTTTAAAAGAATAATAAATATGTTTACTTTTCAATCATTATTATAAAATATCAGATAGTATGAAAGTACAGTTGAACCTTAGTATATATTAAACTCCAATATCTTGAATACCATGGATATGTCGAAGTGATGTGGAAGTTCCAACCACATATTCTTTACCTGTAATTATTTTACCCTAGATATTTCGAATCATTGTATATCTCAAAGGTTTTTTCTCATCCCCATAAGATTAAAATTACAAAGTTTGACTGTATAGGGAAAAACCATGAATTAAGAAAGTTGTATATGAAAGAAATACAGATGTATGATTTGTTCTTGATGGGTTTTTCACAAAACATTTTATTATTGAACTTGACAGACAGTGCACCCTTATCCTACAAAGAAGATCTTTTGGCGGAGATCAACTTGATGAAAAGAATCGGTTCTCACCCCAATATTGTATCCATGTCAGGGGCCTGCACTCTGTCAGAGCCCATAGCTTTGGTGATGGAATATGTCCCCTATGGAAACCTTCAAAATTTTCTCAAGTGAGTACCATTCAAGATTTTATTCAGAAATTCTAGCTATTTGAGTTTATGAATAGTTTTTCTTTTGTTTTCTTTTTTTTGGGGGGGGGGTGGGGGGAGGGGTTACTTTAGTGTTTTAATTAAATTATTGTTTTGCATGCAATGCAATCTTAATTGTTTATACCTATTTTTATTTTCAAAATGGGAGTTATGTAATTTTTTTCACAGAACAACATATGCTGTAAAATCATAAACAAATGCCTTTATGAGAGATCAGAAGGAATACAATAATGATGATTAAAAGATGACTTAAATGATGCTGACCATGATTCTGAAATAATTAAGCTTGCAGGATTATAAAGACAGTAATTGGACATGGCATTCCTTTTCAACAGACTACCTCACCCCGCAAATGTCCCACTTCAGTACTTTGTTGAAAAATCATCGCTAATTAAAATGTATCATTTGAGACCTCAGTGCACTCTAAAAAAGAGAAGCCACCTTTGAAAATGTCTTTGATAATTTCTGCCCAGAAGGGGGTCTCTCTCTCTAGTCAAAGTCGGGGGATATATTGGATGTATGATGGTATTGATTCTCAAAGGCAGCAACTCCAATTTGTTTCATAAACTGGGGTCTGAAATAAAAGAAACTGTAAAAAAGCAATAAGACCCCTGCCCAGGGAAATTCTTCAGTAGGGTTCAGGTGAACTTGGAGAATGTGGGTCAGTGAAGGTGATTGATGAGGTAATTGTAATTTGAACGGAGGCATTTTTAATTAAGCAAACAGACAGTTGTAATTCAAATTATCTGTTGTGCAGTCCTGAAAAGTAATAGAAAAAGTGGCACTTGCAGTAATTAAGAGAATGGAAACAAGGAACATGATTCTGTATTGGAGGTGCCTTATCTCTGGCAGATTACCCCACTTTCTTATATACCAGTATATGCAAAAGCTCAGCCACTGAAACCCAGGCTTGTGTGCAGTGCATTATGTTATAAATTTAAAGCAAACACTGGTTATCCCCTACTGTTTGAATGCTTCTACTGAGGCAGACAGGCAAAGAACCCTGCCTTGATGCACAATTCTGATATCAAAATAATTTTTAGCAGATACTTTACAGGATAGAACAGCAGATTACAGCCTAATCAGCCATATGATTATGCTAGGGGGTTTATATGGTGGTGTGCCGTTTTGGCTTTCTTCTGTTTTGCACTTGGGGCCATTATCACCACAGCAGGCCCTATCAGTAACACATGACCCTGTGGCTGATAATATTGCCCTCCCCCCTGCCGGCTCGGTGAAAAACCTGATGGCCATCTGATTTCTCCTGGCTTGAGATTTTTATATAATTGTAATTTTCAAAACACTTTCTCTGAATAATTTATGAGTTCTTTGACTGATAGAGGGTGGCTGCCATTAACTTTTTAGGTCACCTGAGTAAACTCAGGTGACCTATTGCTATCCGTTTTCGTCCGTCGTCGTGCGTCGTCCGTCGTGTGTTAACATTTGAACATTTTCAGCTTCTTCTCTGCAACCACTGAACCAATTTCAACCAAATTTGGCACAAAGCATCTATGGGCAAAGGGGAACAAAAATTGTGAATTTCATGATCCCTGCCCCCCTGGGGCCTGAGGGGTGGGGCCAAAACCACTAAAATTAATGCAATCTTTAAAAATCTTCTTCTTTACTCCTGGACATCAAGCAGTCAAACTGTTTGCATGTTTGTAATCAGCATTGAGTCCTCTATCAAAACTGTGAAATTCATGGCCCTGGGGTCAGGGGTTCTAGTGCTAGGGTGAGGCTAAATAAGTATATAGTGAAAATGCATTATTTCTTTGAAAATCTTCTTCTCTGCTCCTGGGTATTAAATAAACCAATTAAGTACATAGTTATGATGAGCAAGAGCGCCTCTACCAAAATTGTGAATTTATGGCCCCAGGGTCAGGGGATCTGGTGTTAGGGTGGGGCTCTATTGATTATATATAGTGAAAATACATGATTTCTTTGAAAATCTTCTTCTCTGCCCCTGAGTATTAAATAAACTAACTAAGTGCACAGTTATGATGAGCAAGAGTGCCTCTACCAAAATTGTGAATTTTATGGCCCCAGGGTCAAGGGTTCTGGTGTTGGGGGGGGGGGGGGGGTGTATTTATTATATAGTGAAAATAAATGAATTCTTTGAAAATCTTCTTCTCTGCTCCTAGGTATCAAATAAACTAACTTAGTGCATAGTTATGATGAGCAAGAGTGCCTCAACCAAAATTGTGAATTTTATGGCCCCAGGGTCAAGGGTTCTGGTGTGTGGGGGGGGGGGGGACTCTATTGATTATATAGTGAAAATGCATGAATTCTTTGAAAATCTTCTTCTCCGCTCCTAGGTATTATTTAATTAACTAACTAAGTGCATAGTTATAATGAGCAAGAGTGCCTGAACCAAAATTGTGAATTTTACGGCCCCAGGGTCAAGGGTTCTTGTGTTGGGGGGGGGGGGGGCTCTATTGATTATATAGTGAAAATATATGAATTCTTTGAAAACCTTCTCTGCTCCTGGGTATTAAATAAACTAACTAAGTACGAGGGTTGATCCAAAAGTAATGTCACAACTTCGATAAAATCGCTATCCGTCGACGTAAAACAACAAAATTATAAATGATGCAAGCTACATTTATTTCAAATCAGACCAGAAAATTTCAATTCAACATGATTTATACTTTTTAAAATATCGGATTATATACAACGTTCGATAATGGTAGTCGCCGCACCTAAATAACGTCATATGTCGGATACGCGCCGTCATACATTTAAACGCTTCCCTTCGTTTCATTGAAAAATATTTGATATTTGATATCCACGAACACATTAACAAATTTCACTTTCTTGCCCCTAGTACCCATCGTACACTCACTCTTTCCATAATTTATTCTGTCAAAATTCATTGAACAGTAGTAAATGACCAACTTAAAATTTCATATATCGCTCTATCCGTCTGTCTTTTCGACAACGTCACGCACCATTGAACATTTCCGTCCGCCCTCCCATTTTCCGGTTTTCTTGTCATCTGCTGAGTATTTAATGACCCATCACCCACCCAAAATCGCTGAAACCATCTAAAAAAGTCTGTTATTTACATTCTTTCCTCCGAAAGTCTAGTGAATCAACATAACTGTCTCTACTGGCGATTTCTTCATTTTGAAGCAAAAATGCATTACAGTTTTTTTGGCTTTTCTTGTCCACTTTGACGTTTCCTTTTTTCAATGCACCGGAATAAATCAACGATGTTTTTCATAAAAATAGCAGTGATGTCATATAATTTTCAATTTAAGACAAGAAAATGATGTAAATTTTTGTGTTTTAAAGTATTTTGTGTTAGGGCGCTTTTAAAAGATATTTTTTAAGTGTTTGTCTTTTTTATACTAAAAAAAGTACACTTTAATTTGTGACGTTCGGTTTTGACGCGGCGACACCCCCTATCTTATATGTTTTAAACATCTATAAAATAAATTCAGTTAAACATTATTGAATGAAAAATTAAAGTTTAATTAAATTTATATTTGTGCATCTTTTGGTATATAATATTTGAAAATATGAGGCCAAATATAAAGGATATGGACACTGTGACATTACTTTTGGATCAACCCTCGTACGTAGTTATGATGAGCAAAAATGCCTCTTCTAAAATTATGAATTTTATGGCCCCAGGGTCAGGGGCTCTGGTGTTGGGGCGGGGCTCTATTGATTATATAGTGAAAATACATTAAATCTTTGAAAATTTTCTTCTCTGTCTCTGGGTATGAAGCAGATGAACTACCTAAATAGTTATGATGAGCAAGGGCCCTAATCTTGCAGAATTGTGAATTCAAGGCCCCAGGGTCAGGGGTGGGGGGGATCTACTTATATACTGAAAATGAATTAATTGTTTGAAATCTGCTCCTTTATATTTATAAAACATGTATTTATTTTTTGATAGGCAATTTTAAGGGTACCTTTTTAAAATTTGTGCAATGTGTGGACCTAGGGTCAGGGGTTTATGTCACAGTGTTAGGGGCACTACTGATTATTGCTGAATATTACTGATTAGTTGGAATGCAATATTGTTCCCCTGCCCTGCGTATGGGTATTCAGTAACCAAGCTAAGCAACTGCTAAGTGTATTGTTATGATGATCAATGGTGCCTCTTTCAAAATTGTGAATGCCATATAGCATCTGGCTTAAAACATGAATCAAATTCAATAAGTGGAAAGTTGTTGCATAATGCTCAGGTGACCTATAAGGCCCGTGGGCCTCTTGTGTAGAAAGGGGAGGGGAGGGACTAATTAATCTGAACACTAAGAGGGAGGGGATGGTATTTGCTGAATTGCATGTAAAAGTGTATATATGACCCCAAAAAAATGTACATGCTTTATTTACAAACCTGTAACTTACAAAGTAAAATGGCCATTATCACTTTTATGTATTGAGGGTCTGGAAGTTAAAGAACTAACATAAAGAAGCAAAATTGGTGTTCTGTTTAAAAGTATTGAAGACCATTGATGTTAATAATTGGAAAATTATGTTTAAGAAATGCCAGAAAGTTATCAAGGCCAAATTGGGTTCTATGCCAAGAATGACCTTGTGCCATATTTAATGTTGAAGGTGAAAAGTGGCATGGAGTACATTATAATGCACCCTGTCATTTTCTGTAGGATTATCTAGCACTACCTAAAAAACACACAAGTCAGTCAAATCTTATCTTGTATAGTGGTGTTCTGGTTTCTTTACATTTGAGTTTTACTTCCTTCATTTCATCTTACTCCAAGGTCACTAATGCTTGTCAAGCCATCAATTTTATATGGGGAGGGTGGTGTAATGTAAATCTTCTGGGTAATTTCAGCTGCTCATAAGTAACATGGTACTTTTCAGTGTTTTGGTTGAAGAATTAACCGAAGAATTACCAGGGTACTTTATAAATACAAGTACGGCAATATCTTTTGTTGAACCTATGTTTATTCTGTGAAGAATGGGTTGGTTAATGGAATATATTATGAAACAGTATCCTGTTGTTTATGGATATATGTAAAAGTCTTAAATAAAAAGATTACATCATCATTGACTAGCTCTGTGTAATTTGTGAGCAAGATATTCCCCCCAGTTTTGACAGTAGAATTGGATTTTCTTCAGACAAGCATTTTTATGCATCTTTCGGGATTAATAGCCCTATCATTTAAGTCACGAATAGGACTGAGTCCTACATAGGAGTTGCCTTTGTTACTGATTTTTTAGAGTTTTATTTTTCTGTTGAGAGCAATTGGTTCTGCATTGATGTAAATGGGTTTATTAACAACTGAAAACTTTCAAATCTAACATTTTATTAAGGAAGTGCATGAAATTTGCATCCATACAAAAACGTAAACAGTTAACTAAAAATCTTTACGAAATACATTTCCAAATGTCATGCAATTCTTAAAAAATCCACTAAATTTTTTTTAAATTAAAAGTTCCAAGAAGATATAGGTGTCTGAAATTTGAAATGAGCTGTGTCTCTGAACATTTTGGTACAGAATGTCACTCGATCACAGAAATTATTTAGTATTGTATGCAATGAAATAGATGTATATGGTACATAAAATGGTGTGTCCTTGGAAAAAGCCAGTATCCATTTATACAAATTACATGTATTGGCCAGATATTTCTGTTGATTGCCTAGATTATTTAGAGTAGGAAAAGACTCAGAAAGTGTTTTAACTGAACATAAATTGATGGGATCAGTAAATTATTAGCTGTAGGCAGATGTACAGTGATTTGGCAGCCCTACCTGTTTGTTTGCGTATTTTGTCGAGAGGGAAAGTAGCCATCGTTTATTATATTCCTGTCATAATTTCGTCTGCAGAAAAAAAAAGTTTTTACGCAAAAAGATGTTCCTGCGTTATCTTTATAGCTTGTGATCATGGGAGTCCCTAATTTCATGCATAGTTAGAAATTATGCATTGTCTGTGGGGCTCCCCTGTTTTAATCAATCTGGTTCCAGAATCATTAGCTTTCATTTTACCTTTAACAATCGGCAATGTATTTATGGCCAACGAATTGGTTTTGACTTGTTTCAAAAAAAGTGATTGAAAGTATTTTTTCAGAACAATAATGAAAACGATAATGAAAAGCAAAAATGCTAAAGTAATTGTTCTTGAAGGTTCAACAAGTAATTAAGCAGGGGTAAAATTTTTTTGGCTAAACTCTCGATTTTTATTTTTTTAACTATGCACTTTAATGACTTTCTGCAGCCATGTTTTGCATGGTTGAGGAGTTCTGTACTACTACTCGATGACATATTACCAGGTATACCCTTTATCTGTTCAAAAGTCTGCACTTAAACTTAAGCTCTCGAACATGTGGTTAAGTCATCTTAGGATAGGAGCATCAGTGCACGGGGCTGATTTTGTTTGTCATGTAAGATGTAGTACAAGAACAAAACACATCTCAAATTCCTGATGCAGCAAATTGACTGTATTAGGACCCCCCTGTGTGGTTTATTGGACTCTTTGGATTGGCAGCTGTTTTGGGGGGAATAATATTTTAAAAATAGAAATATTTTTCAATCTAATAAAATGCAGACTTCTTTGATCCTTGCTTAATAAACTCTTCATATCAAGAGTGTATATAGCACTGAGCTATTTGGAACTTGGATTTTATTTATTATTGATAGAGATATTTTGAATGTTGCAAAACAGATCAATTATTTGCAAATCTTTTTCTCTTTCTAATTTTGACATACCCGGTATAAACATGCAAGCACTATAACAAATCATAAAATTTATCCTTTCAAATGTAAACAATATGAACATTCTTTGAATATGGGAGTAGGAGTAAATGTATAAGTATTTGACATTAATTAAAGAATCATCTTTGTAACAATGTTTTACCCTTATATTTATTGTTTTGTTTGATGGAGGCTGGGAGTTCTATATACCAGTAAACAAAGAGCCAGTACATCATTCTTCTTGTATACCCTAGCATCCCCCTTCTTGCTCATCAGCTGTCAAGTCTGGACAGTCAGCCAAGGGTAATAATCAAAAATTAACAAGACCCATAAATCACTCAAGCTATGGCTGCCTCTCTCTCTCCTACCTCACACTCGGTGCAGACTGAGGAAGGTGCGAGGTTCGCCTTTATGATATCTGATGGCTGGCACGAGATTCCTGTCAGCATACTGCACAGATATGACAAATAGGGGTGCTGAATTTCATTAGTTCCTGCTTCCGAGATTTCCGTGGCATGCAGAAAACGAGCCTGCGATTTGAATATGCATGTGCATCACTGCTTTCATGACCGGTTAGCATGTGGTCAAGCAGGGTACATATATGTATATTCTTGTTACATGCAGGTTGAAATAATTTTTAAATTGACAATTACTGGACTCAGAGAACTGAAGAGCTAACTTACTGGTTCAGGGCTTTACATTAATATCTTATCCCCCTTCTGGTCCCAAGAAAAGAATAGCTTCATCCCATTATAGTGGAACTCTTTTTCTTTAATATGAAAAGAATTTTTGAAAAAAAAATGCTACATCAGTGAAAAAGAGTTTTAAAAAATGTACATGTATAAAATACAAAATAATATGATATGAAGCAGCTATTAGATTCTTTTTTGCAGTTTTGCCTTTCCAGTTAATAAGCAAGTATCTTGATGATTCATAAAATGAAAGCCAAAACATTATTTGTTGCAGCAAGTTGAAAACTGCATATTTATATTAAACTTTGATAAAAAAAACCCAGAGTGCATGCATATACAGTTTAATGTTCCTGCTTTTAATTTGCTTAATGTGTAAAATCAATCCAGAAGAAATTACATTACAAAAAAAAAAAAGAAATATAAAAATTAAACCTGAAATCTATTAATTTAGTTACAAATTGAACAATAATTGCAGATTTGATTGAATGAATTTCTTTCTTGTGCAAAAAAAAAAAAAAGATAAGGCTTGAAGTTTTTCAAATGCAAGTCAAACTCCAGGGTCAAGGTCAAAATTGTTGATACCCAAATTAAGGAAGGCCATTTCATAAAGAATATACTTAATATGAAATATGATAGCCCTAGTACTTTGGATACCAACAATTTGACCTTGAAGTTTGACATAATATTTGAAAAACTTCAACACATGCTATAAGCTACTATATGGGGGCATCATATTTCACAATCACAGCTTGTTTTTTCATATACCAGGTAGCTCTTAAATCTTTTTTTAAAAGTCTTATTAAAATTCAGTGTTAAGGCAGGTAATTTGAAATCCACTTGTATATCCTTAAAACTTTATGTACTTGTAAAGAAAGGGACAAGGAGCTTTGGTAATAATGTGATATATTAGATTGCGTAATAATGAGCATGAATGTAATGAAATCTTTGAGCTCTTAAAGAACTTTATTTTGTAATGTTCTTTAATCAATACATCCCTCTTGAGTTCAAGTAATAGAAAAATTTGTCTAGCAGTAATTTGTTCCAAGGTTTTGGTATACATGGAATTGAAAACTGGAACAACCTGAAACTAAAAAAAAAATTTGAGCAGCTAGGTCAAACCGACGGGCTGAGAAAATCCTGCTCATTATCAACTTATTTTTGTAAATTATCAGTTGTTTACTTGCAGCTTCTAGATAAATATCAAAAGATTCCTAGTTATTATTTGAAGACGAAGTCATTTTAATTCTGAAGTTTTCGGAAATTTGTTTTTGTCAGACACTGATAATTTTCTGCCTAAAAACTTCAGCCAGTTGTACATTCTTTGATAATTTTTTTTCCTGTCTGTCTTGGCTCAGAATTTGCCAGATGTAAAAGATTTTATTTTAGAAGAATTATTTTTAATTACTGCAGATATTTATAATAATGTTAATCTAAAATTAAGACATTTTTTGGAGGAATATTATACCTGTTGACTCCATGCAGTCAAAATGTAGATTGAACTTTGAAAATGGGTGAAGCAAGTATATGCAATGAAATATATATAGAGATAATGAACAAAATTCAAGCTCAAAAGTCCATTTAACAATATAAATCAGATGCAGAGCACACAAGGACCTCCAAAACACCAGAGGTGGGATCAGGTGCCATGGAGGAGTGATAATCCCCTGCTGACCATTCATGTATGCATTTTGAAATCAAAGTACATGTATGCTCACTTAATTGAGGCATTGTCATATATTTTTGTCTTGCAGAAAGTGCCGCTTAGAAGGGGATTTCCAGAAGCGTATAGGTCGTCCTAGTGAAGTGGTATACTCTCTAATGGATGAGAGTGGTGGTATTGATAGTGGTGTTATAACTCCGGCAGACATGCTGTCCTTCGCCAGACAAACTGCAATGGCAATGGTTAGTTTATGTGTGTAATTTAATTTGAATTTACATCAGAAAATTATATACCTTGTCTCACATTCTTTGCATTGCATGTACAGATCAATCTAAGGTGTTCTTGGATATTATGAAATGATTAAGTTGAAAAAGTTAAGTTGCTCATTCATGAATAGTACATGTATGTCTCTGACTCAAATCATGTTCTATTCTTACATGGAAGTAAAATTGTCTTAGAATGTTGAGGTATATTTCTTTCGGAAATCCTTTATCAAAGTTTAACACTTTTAGCTGATTGACCTACATTCCATAACCACAATTTGTACGAACTCTTAAAAGAATTTCTCGACTTCACTTTATCTTGTCTTATTCTAATCTCAAAGAAGGAAAAATCTTCCTATTATCAAACATACTTCACGGGACCAAAGAGGACATGCAAAGCTCATCCATATCAGTGTGGGCTTAAAACGTAGGAGCTGGGGTGCTGTTGCCAAATTATGTCTTCAGCATTCTTAGACTTGTTTTTGCTTGTGATCTTGAAAAGTTTTACTATACATTTCTATCAACAACAGAGAAGATAAAATCAAAGCAATCAAAATACCAGGCCAGCTCTTCCCCAAACTCAACCAAAATATTGGACGGAGGCTGTTTCAACATGTCTTCCAAAGTCGTACCTGCCAACTGATATTACATATTTAGACTGTGTTTTATGTTGGAGAGGAATTTTATCATATATTTTTTTTTATCTAACTTTGAGTATCTTTTGTTTGATTTTATTGGGTTCGTGAGTTCATCGGAGAGATGTGATGGTTAAGCAATGAGCACTTTTAGATTCGTTCCTATAAGACGATAAGACAGATTAAGTTCAATTACAGAAACTTGTATTTGAATTAAGTGCAGTGAAATACATGTACATATTTTTTAGCAAAGGTTTTTTGTACTACTGTTCAGGAATTTCATTTTCAGATATTTTGATATTTGACGCTAAAACTAAAATCATGTTTGGGTTATATTTTACCCTCTTCTTAATTGAATACAAGTAACATCTGTTCTTCTATCTCTTAATGACTGTTCCTAAACTAGTACACAACTAATTGCCACCAAACAATGGAGAATACTTTGAAATTCCCAAAAAAAATTTTTCATCACCATTAGATATAAATATTCTTTGATCAAGTACTCAATCCTTTTGTTTCAGGAGTACCTGGCAGCAAAGAAATACGTTCACCGAGATTTAGCAGCCAGAAACGTTCTTCTGGGTTACGACAAAGTTGTAAAAGTCTGTGACTTTGGTCTGTCCCGGGACATTTACAATGACAACCAATACCATAAGATAACCAGTGGGAAGCTCCCCCTCAAGTGGATGGCCATCGAGTCTCTGAGGGACCGCATCTTCACCACCCAGAGTGACGTCTGGTCCTTCGGAATCTTGATGTGGGAGATCATCACGATGGGTAAGATTGATTGAATGTTGTTTAATTTCCCATTTGAGAAATTTCATTTATATATGGACGTCGATGTATACTAGTGAAGGGCTTCAAATATATAGACCTATACTTGAGACTCGGGTTTTTGAACTATGAGGATTCTTTATCATGCTTATACCTACCATGAAGTGGGATCTAAGTTTTTTAGGGTTTTATACAAAAGACCAGTGACATTAGGGTCTTATACAAAAGACCAGTGACAATCACTTTTAGTGCTGGGTGCTTGGCAAAAGAACAATTTTTTTTTGGGTGGGGGGGGGGAGGGGGGGAGAATTGTCACTGAACAGAGCTATGAAAACTGGTAGTTGTGTTTATCCATAAATGACTATTTTTACAGTACATACAGTGCAACTTGTCTCATCTAGATGTTATGTAATTCAAAATGCTGTCTATAGGGATGAAAATTTTGAGTCCATTTCTTCATTTTTTAGGAAGATTAGCCAGCTACTGTAGTATTTAATGCAATTAGAATTGTTCAATTATAAAGGACTCAGTTAAAAGGAAATCACTGTTATAAGGATTTTTTTTAGTACGTAATCCTTAGGCGTCTTTATTTCACTATGTTCCAAATCAATCAAATATTGATATCAAGAAATCAATAGAACTAAGAAAAAAACTTAAATTTGGAGTAAATTGAGGATTAAAGATAACAGGGTAAAATAAATTACTTAAAGAATATGTGGTTGGGACTTCAAGATATCAAAGGTATTAATTAAGATATCAATGTTTGAGATACCAAAGTTCAACTGTATATGGATATAAAGAATGTAATGTATTAAGAAGTTAAATTTCAAATCCCAATGACTTTATAACTGAGTTTTTACTCATGTGTATACATGAAAAAATTTCAGTTAATCTGTCTTGAAGCAAGCTAGATGAAGGATACATAACATTGAAGCTCTTATAGATAGTTTCTACATGGAAGTCATTGGTATACTGTAATCTTATGAGAACTGCTTATCAATGTCAGGTTTAATTTCCTTAACAATGAATTGTTTTATTTTTTTTTTTAACAGGTGGTTCCCCATACCCAAATATAGCATTAGCAGATCTTTACTATGTTCTAGCCAATGGTTACAGAATGGAGAAACCCAGTAATTGTTCATCAGAATTGTAAGTAAAATATATATATCTTAAAAAAACATTTCATTACATCATTCAAATCATTAGAAGCAGATGCTGGAGGTCATCCCTCATTATCAAGGTCAAATCCAGTGTTATTTGGTTCAGGCAGTGCATTATGGGTAAGAAGGCACCCTACTGGCCTACTATCATCTGAAGCATGTATTTTTATCTGTATCCTCTTTCACAGCTAATTGGATTAGGGTGTTTTTCAATTGCTGTGTCTTCAAACATTTCCCCCATCTGGGCTCACTGACTTCAGAGCTGGCGTGTTTACCTTGTCAGTCATATCAAACAGTGTATTAGACTACTTCAAATTAACTCAATTTGATTTTGACTGATGAAGATTTTGGCAGACATACTGACAAGGTGAGGGAACTGTATCCTCCTTCTACACAGGAAGTGTGATAAAATTTCCCAGCAGGTGTGGATCCTTAAACAGAAACTCAAAACTACACACGTATGCAAATCCATCTACTGAAAACTATAAATTGTCGGCCGTATTGTTCTTTTCCTGTCAGCATTAAAAAAAAATTTTCTAGACAAAAGCACCTTAATTATTCTTCAACCTTAAAATGTCACCACTGAGCATTTAGCAGAAATTATGGGTCTACCTGATGAGCCGTTATGGCCCTATTTTTTACTTTGTTTTGGCTGCCGTTTCAGCTAATTTCAAGCAGTTTTTCCCCCTCCCCTTGTCAAGGTCACCTCCACTCATCATCTTTTTGTACTTTTCATCTCTTATCACCTTTACAAGAAAACTTCTTCCTAGTTCTTCTATCAAGGTCTCAGTTTTTGGGGGTCCACTATGTATCAGATCCTATGCCAAGTAGGATGTTTTTTAAACAAGCTGCAATCACGTAGTAGTGTAATTTGGCACCTTGAATGTGCAGAAAGATTTGAGGTCATAAAGATAGTTGCGATTCATAAGATACATGTATGAGAAGGGGTTAACGGTGCAAAGATATGTATTTTATGATGATCAAACTTTATTACTGAAGCAAAACTGATAATGAATTCAATTTTTGTTATGTAAGAGTAAATGATACCACATATAAGCTTCAAATCCAGACAGTTTAAATTATAAAATGAAAAAAAAGAAATTTAATTTATATATGCTTCTAATTCTCTGAAAGCATCTTTGATCATGAGATATGGAGAGCAGATGAACAGTAAGATATTTATCGAAAAAGAAAATAATGCAGAATTGGTCACACCCAACTATTATTTTCATCAATCTTACAATCTCCGTTCTTTTCCGGTTTAAGATCTTTACGTTTTATCAGTTTTTTTTTGGCTTGAAATAGACTTCAGGTTGTGAGTTCGTGAGATATTTAATTGTAATGAACTTGTATCTCCACCAAAGCTTAGGTGAAAAACAGGATGTAGGTGTATATTGGATTAAGATAACATGTACATATACCTACATGTATATGATAGCACTGTTTAAAGTCCAAAACAGTCAAGCCCATTTATCCAGACACCTGCTTTGTTGCACCATCCTTTCTACATACATGTACTATTGCAAAATTGGAAAAGCTGAAATATACTACTGTACAGAAAACTGTCAAAGAATGAAAAGGAAATTCATTTTTTGCAGTGCACAGTGTATTTTGCATCTTGTTTAAAGCAATCTCCTCTCCTCCTCCTCCCCCCCCCCCCTTTTTTTTTAAACAAAAAATTGAATGGAAAAGAATGAGAGGAAAGAGAGATTGACTTTTTTGCACTCTTCAGATGTGTCAGTCATTTGAAATTGTGCAGACATGTCTAAAGAGACATAGTTGTTCATAAGATCAAACAGTTTATACTAAGAGGTGTTATTTTTCTTTATCTAAAGATACTGTTATGGTAACATGTTTGTATTCACTCACTCTGTCAACTGAGGGGAAAATTCAAGAATTTCAAAGATCTTTTATCTGATAAGGTGATATTTTTACTTTAAGAAATGTTGTCTGATAGTTTTACTTTAAGAAATGTTGTCTGCACTTTCATTATCAGTATTTGAATGAAATACTTGAGTTTTTCCCTTTATTTTTCTTACTGACAAAATAAGATATGCCATGGATTTTTGGGGGGTATTTGATGCAAAGCAACTGATCAAGCAGTAGGTATAGAATCCCAACAAAGAATTTCAAAGCACTTATCTGAAAAATGTGACAAATGCAGTAAAACTCAAAATTAAGATTAATCATTCACTGATCGAGAGCATTCATTAATTCTGAATTTTTCAACTAATTTTTGCCATGCTTGTTGTTTTTTCAGATATACGATCATGCGCCAATGCTGGATCGAGAGTCCGTCAGAGCGTCCTAATTTCACAGACCTGAGAGTTCAGATAGAACAGTTGTTGTCAAGGGACAGAAATTATTTAGATTTAGATAACATAGATGCTCCTTTGTCAACATCAGAAAGCAGTAGTTCTCCTAAATCTGATGATTCTGACACTATGTCTCTGCTCAACACACGACCGTCTGCTCACAGGGTAATTCCAGGGCAGTCGTCAAGGAGACCGGGAACCAGTTCACCGGGTACCAGTCGGTCTGGGCCCCAGAAGACAGTTACCATAGCGACAGACCCTGTGACTGTTGTGTGTATTGAGAACTCAGATCAGTGGTATATGAAAGGAGGGCAATCAGAAAGCTCATCATAGCCGTTATAAAAAATTCTACGTTTTCTGTTATGAAATATGAAAAAATTGAATGACACTGACACGAAACTGCACAAAGACAAGAATGGAGGAAAAATGTTCCTCCAAATGTGCAATGGTTGTCTTTATTGTTGACTCGTTGAAGTGAACTGCTCAATATTGTGCAGTAAATATATGGACTGTGATAGCCCAGTGTTGAGAAAACTGTGTTCACTGTGCCAGCACTATTGTGCTTAGGTGTGCTTCAAGCCAGTGTACCAGCACAGCACATTGTGTGTGCTTCTAGAAACACTAAGAAAAATGTCTTTAATAAGGCTTGCTGTGATTATGTTTATTTTTTTGAAAATATGTCATTGTTTTGAATTTACAATGTAGATCTGTAAATATTTATATATTTATATTTTGCAATAGTAATTTATTTTGTTGTTGGGGGAATGTTCTCCATATGATGTGTTTATTATGATAGGGCCAGTACATTTTTACACTACATCCTGTATTATTAACTGTATGGGTAACAGAATTTTGGCAGAGTTTGACCCCTTTCTTGTTTGTTGATTTGAGATTTTTTCAGAGACAAGATTAATGTGCTGAAGTGTAAAATAACGAACAAACAACAAATTTCGGAGCTAGAATTCAACAACAATTTAACAACATACCGGTATTTTAATATTTGCCTAAAAAATAAGTATGCAAATAAATAAACAATTATAACATATAACTCATGTACATGTATATGACTTCATGTACAATGTAACACATCCATCTTATTCATCTCTCATCAAAACGTACTTCTTGAGTCAATGGTTCCTAGTTTAAATAAAACTTTACGTTGAAGGGAATTGAGATTTTGAAAACATGTTTTTTTTCAAGTGGTGCTTAAAAGGGGTGAATATTTGCTAAGGTTGTTCAGAATTAAGAATCTCAAATACACTAATGAAGTTTGATTGTTTGAATGAATTTCTGATCAATACAACTGTAACTTTTTCAAACTAAAAAAAAAATGATGCTTTGGGCTAAAGAAGTTGTAACATTTTTTTTTTAAATTTTAGAAATGAGAACTCTTTTGAACTATTGAAAAAAAAGGGTAATGTTCATAGTGTCTTCAGAGTCTTTAAAGAATGTTGGTAAATAAACCCACCCATGCATTTGTCCAGGTATCGTTTATGTTATCACTAAGTAATTTATATATAATACAATTTGTATCATATTTGCATTAAAACACAATGAAAAATACCCTCAGGTAAACAGAGAAAAATATTTATCTTTTTGTAAATCCACCTATTTGTATGTTACATATTCTTGTATTTCCCATCACACCATACTTATACCAAAGGAATAAACTACATTCAAATCTTGAAACAATTTGATGGAAACATGCTCATGTAATTGTAATAGAGAAATGTTCTTTGTCGAGATTGTTTAGCCATAATATGGGTTTCTCTAAGAATTACATGTATAATTCTTCATATGTTTTATCATTTTCTTTTATTCATCATTTTCATGCATTTTAACCATTTCGTGCCATACAGACTATAAACTCAACAAATGCATCTCATCACCTGTATTTTCCTCTTTAACAGAGGAAAATACATTTACCCCCCAAAAAAAAAGGAAAAATTAACAAGATTAAATGGAAATGTTAAAGTTATTGTTTCAAATATGAAAAAGGACATACTGGATATTTTTTCACATTGCTTTTGGTGGAATACATGGATATGTCTTAAATATGTTAATCATTATCAACTTTCGTTTCATACAATATAAGTATTTCAAATTCAATTGGACCAAATCTTTAAGAAGTATTTTCATAGTTCTATGCTTTCTAAAACAGAAAATACCCTATGTGCTTCTTTAAAACAGTTTTTTAATTTTTTTATGCTCGGAAGCAAATTGGCTTTTGAAAGAATTTTAAATTTGGATGATTGAAGTTATGTATACTGCTGTATAATTAATTAGATTTTTTTTTTAATTTACTTAATATTTAACTTTGCTTTCAATAAAGAGAATGTAATTGGTCTAATGTAAGATTTTTAAAACCAAATTTTATTTTACCTTATTTGTATAGAATAGTGGTTTTCTCCGAGTGTGCTCAGATGGATTTTCTCTTACACCTATTAAGTTTATGCTGCCATTATTTTACCTGTGTGAGTGGACTTGATTGTCTCCCCCTTTTATATGACCGTCCACCATAATATTGTCATGATTGTAAACTATTTGTTTCTGTTAATAGTTATTGTATTTCATGCATTTGTAATAAAAGAAAAAGCTGTTTTACGAGTCTTTTTATTTTGCCCCCCCCCCCGAGAATCAGCATCATTCACAATAAAATACGCTTATGGCAGAGTGCCAGGAGTACAATTTGATTTGTCCTAACTGTTTTAAAAAAAGGTGACAATGTTTTTAAGACTAAGGGAATCTAAAATCACTTTGTTATAAGCAGGAATTCGTTATAAACAAGTTGGCTATAACCATTTTTACTGTAGCTAGAAATTTCCGAAGATTAAAATGTCCACCTTCAGAGAGGTTCATTATTATTTATTTATAGTTATACGAACTTGAAACAGGAAACTACCTAAATTATTGCCCATGTTTGAAAGATTATTTGTAGATTAACACATTTATAGTTTTATTTTACCAAAGGAAAAGTTATATTAATTGAATTTTTATATTTTCAGTTAAATAGAGAAAGAAATAGTCAGGGGAAAGAATCCCGGATCATAATAAAGATTATTGAAAGATACCGTTATATTGTACTACAAGTATTATGGTACAACATTTAATGTGTAGCTTGAATGGAAAGCTACTAAATTCAATGTTAATACAGGTCCTAAACTCGATGACAAAGTTTCTAATAATTCTCGTCCATATTAAAACGTGACGTTCAACAGTAGATGAATACATGTACCATGTTGAAAAATGCGGATGAGAAAATGGGAGCACGTAAAATTGAGATAATTGAGTCAAACAGTGCAAACGAGAGGTTCTGGACCCCGCCCTGTGGATCCGCCAAAGCATATCGTAAGTATGTAAAATTTTCAAGAAATAAAGAAAACGTGTACTTGTGGGCTCATTTGACAAAGCTAAGACATTTGTCGAAACTGTGGTATGTCCCGCTATGGTTTTCTCCGATAATCTAACTATTCTGCATTCACCTTAGTTAATTTAATTAATAGATTACGCTTTTACATAAAATAAGACTTTAAAAAGTTCCATGTCTTTGTGTTTTCCACTGATATTTCCGTTGTACGATTCTTTCAGAAATGTAGACAAGGCCAGGCAACTTTAGACGGCATAACTCAGACATTTGACATTTTTTTGCATTCTCAAATCTTTAAAGTTTGGATGTATGAACAGAAAAATACATTTTTAACGTGAAGGAACAGACATGTTGCATGCGTTTTTAAAGGGTTCGGCGACTAATGCATAAGTCGACATGGTGCAACAACTGCACGCACTGCACATTAAAACAAATTTTATTTGATTGATTAAGTTTTTATATCTTTTATGCGATTTATCTTCTTTTGCAAGAAAAAAAATCTTCTTTTAAACAAAAGGTTATGCTTGCTGTGAAACTTCCTGTTTTTTGGTCGGATGTAAAAGGCGTGTGTTCGATTGAAAATTCTTCCTGGGTTATCTTGTCAGCTGCGTTTCTCGAACTTTATATTCATCAAGAGCGTGGTTTCTTTAATTCCTGTAATATATAATGTCATATTAATTAGGTTCTTCAACAAATGTAAGATGTCTAGATATCTCAGAGCAACCTGTGCGATCTTTATCTACGAGACAAATTGGGGATGCTTAAAGATACAACCAGCTTACATAAAGGTTCCATGACATTTGCGTAATGTATTTTCGCGAGTTTCTTGAAGTAAACATTCGTCTGGATGCGTACTGATGAAAATGGATAGATAACAAGAGCACACGAGATTAAGAATTTCTCCTTTTCGATGGTCCGGAGATTAGGAAACACACTGTTTGATTTGAAAGTGACAGAAATGTCGTCAATTTTATAAAACTTTGATGTAAAATCTTCCAAATGGCACCGAAAGAATTGACGGCTATCGCATACAATATTGGGTTTTCTGGTAACGATAAGTCTGTGACACGTCACGAGATAAGCCCAGATAGGAGAACTGAACGGACGCTTTGGTTTGTCTGATCTACGATGCATGCGATATCGCTAGTCATCACAAATATATCTACGGTGGAAAAAACTACCGACATCTTATTTTGATTATTTTATTTCTGTTTTATATTTCATCTTGTTTCCCCATGTACTATTGAAATCTTTAACATGCACAAGATTCCTGCCAAAAAACGGGTCACTAGACTTCACTGCCTCTTGAAAGACAAGAACCAGTGTAGGATATTGGGATGTTTCTCACTCATCTCTATTGTTTTATCAAAACATTTTGATGAAACATTTCACTTCCTATATTAAGGAATGTTTTGGAATATTTACTAGTCCATGACAACATGCTAAACTTGAAGCAATCTTCTTTACTACAAAGTGTTACATAATTTATATAATTTATTTCATTGAAGATAGTTTGTAAAACACAAGCTTCCTGCTGATTTCAATTGATATATCATCTGATTTTTAACACAAGATCCAATATATTTCCCTAACCAACTGTGAAATGGTCTAAATCTGCAAGATTAGTTGGCGATTAACGATGCCAAAAGTACAGTTTAAACTTCTTGTCTGCCATTTCTGTTTTTCAATACATTGAAGATGAACATAACCTTGTTTTATAGACGGTATAATGGATTTGTGATTATCATGATTATAAGAATCACGTGACGTAGTATCCAGCATATTTATACCTATAAAGTTTCCATGATAAGGGAGGGTTTCTGGAGGTCTGCCTGTCTATTGCCCTTATCTGAATCTTCGTTCCACCCTTACCCATCAATATTTTGACAGATTTATCAACAATATAAAAAAATTAAGCCCCCTCAATCAAAACAAAGAGCGATCGTAAACGACGCAAATGACGTTGCATGCAGTGGGTGTTTTGCTTCATTTAGAAGCGCGTTTGTTTTGCTTTCTACTGCGGATGTTGACGATGTAGCTTGAATCAAGCCAAACGAACGATGATAGCGTTAATACTCCGTTAATATATTTAAATCAGCTCTTCAAGCTGGGCGCCAAATAGTGACATATATGCCCATGTTTCGTTTCTGATTGTATGTTTAAGATTTACATCCTTGACATTTAACTTTAAAGTAGATGTATCACAAATCTTTGTCGCTTTTATTCAAGACTGAAGAGGAACCATTACATGGTATCAGCAATGACTATAAATATACAGCCTGAGTAAGCATTTTGAAGTTCGGATGTGACGGGTGATAAATGTTTGCTTATAAAAAGACCTGGATATAAAGTATTTTGGCACTTTCCCTCTTTTTCAAACTCCCCGAAACAATGAAAACGAGAGGATACAAGATAAACTCACGACAAGATAATGAACGTCTTTCCATAAGTAACTGGAAAATGTCAAAAAATCATCATCAACCTTTAAATCAACAAACTATCTGGAGCAGGAAGCAAAAATTGTCTTGTCATTATCTTTTAAAATTGTCAAATCATTTTAATGTTTTATAATTTAAAAACAAGAATGAAAGAACAAAAAAAACACATATTGACAAAAAGTCTTTATTTAAACACAATCTTGTACAGCTCAAAAACAAAATGGGCAATTATAATCACGGGTTTTATTTTCTTTTAATGTTAAAACATTTTATATCAATGAAAAACGTGTAATGGTTTCATATCTAGTTTTGGTTCAAAGAGAGACAACCGTCCTACATTCTTGGAATGTAACATCAAAAGGCACTTCATTACACATTAATATCTATGAACTGAATTAATTGATATGCAAATATATACATGTAGTAAACAGTCTGCAATACCCTTATTGTTCTTGTGTTGGATATAAAGTTACAAAGGTATATTAAAACTATATGTATTTGTTCAGTTTTTTTGGTGTCAGCATACTGATGTGATCATACCGAAAGACCAACAAAGTCACTGAAATGATAATACTGTATGTCAGACATGAAAATTGAGAAAATTAATGGAAGCTCCAAAACCACGAGTCTTTATTTATCAAATTTCTCTTTTCTTTTCAAAGTGGCCACAAGCCAAACATCTAAGATAAAAGAAATTCCAAAAGTATAAATACACATTTTCTATGATGTTCAAAATGATCCCTTAATAGAATTTTCTTAAGAAACCTTGAAAAAAAAATGAAAACCTCATGTGGCTACACTTATTCATTTTACATGTACTTAATCATATAGTAAAAGAATCTATTTTCCCGATTATTGAGAGAAAAAAAGTTTTTGTCTGGCATTCACTCGTAGGATATAAGGTAATGATTCACAATGTAAGTTAATAATGAAAAATGTTTTTCTAATACACTCTTTCCACTTTGTACTTATATTAAATACTTTTACATGTAATTAAATGGGAAGTTAAACAAGTAATAACCTCCATCATAAATGGCAATAAAGTAATATCATTCGAATATCACCTTTTGAAAAAAAAAAAAAATCATATACCCAGTAACAATTTTTGTAGATTAAAAAAGTTTCAAAGTAGAAAAAAATTTCATAATTAAACATAGTAATCAATATACATATCTGAATTTATGATATGATGATCGAGCCAAGAAATTTGACCTCTACCCCCCCCCCCCCCCCCCCCGAAAAAAGTTAATCATATGTTTCAGTGTTATTCACAATCGAGTTCAAAATTTGAAAATTTCAACATGTGATTATTACTTTGGTCCAAGCATGTCATGTGGTTGGACTTTGAGGTCAAATTCCTCAGCGGTCAGTAGCCTCAGTGAAACAGCAGCGTCCTTTAAGGTGGTCACTGTAATATGGGCGTGTTTGGCAATCTTAGCGGCGTTATCGTACCCGATATGTGGATTTAAGGCAGTGACTAACATTAGAGATTCGTTCAGCAGTTTGTTAATTTTCTGGGTATTGGGGACTATTCCTTCGATGCAGTTTTTGGAAAATGATACACAGGCGTCTCCTATCAGGCGAACAGATTGTAAAACATTGGTGACGATCACTGGTTTGAACACGTTCAACTGAAAATGGCCATTACTTCCACCCACCGTCACGGCAACATGGTTTCCCATCACCTGAGCTGCTACCATGGTAACTGCTTCACACTGTGTTGGATTTACCTTTCCTGAAAACACATCAATGATATACAGTGTAATTAATTCACAGCATAAACATCTCCATATGTTTGATATAACAAGATTAAGGTACATCTATTTGGTATTATCTTTTTGTCTACTTTTATATAAAATATCTGTACCTTACTTAAAGAAATATACATTTTGATACGAGAATGTTTACGTTTCTTGTTATAGTTAACAATTCAATTGGTCAGAATGTCTTACTGTCATCTGATTAGCAATTCTGTGTTTGATTGCAATCCCTTGTTAATTCATACATAGAAATTAGGCTAACCGCTAAAGGCCGTGTCACAATGTCACGATTTTTGCTATGATTCCACACGACTTACAAAAAACCATAAATCGCCGACAATCGTCACGCTAGCCTAGTATTTTTTTGATAGAGGGTGTTTTTTTTCAGTGTGTAACGATACAACTATGATGTCCGCTCAATAATGTACGAGGCTTATACGATAACAGAACGAGTTTTGGTGAGTAATGTACGAACAAAAACGATCAAATAACGAACGCAATACGATCTTTATACAAATTTGTACGATAAGACACGATTTTAAACGATGCTTTTACGAATACCTACAAGTCTGTACGATGCATACATGATATTCCCACGAACAGTGATGAATTCTTACGAATATATGTGGTTTGAGTATACATGTATATATAGAGAGAGGGTTGCTTGAATTTTTAAGCATAATTTCGAAGTTGTATAATTATGGCAGTAGCTACCATGCGGAAGCTTCAACTGCTGCAATATTTGGGGGAACTTGAAAAGAAAATTGCAGAAAATGACAAGGCAATTGCCAATTTATTACACAACGGGTGTCCACAGAGGCAAAGAAGAAGATACTGGATAAGGCCATGGATCACCAGACGTACTCAGTATGGATATTTTGATCGATTGATGAAAGAACTTGAAACAGAGAATGTATTATCATTCAAAGACTTCCTCAGAGTAGAGCCAGGTATGTTTAGAGAGCTTGTACATGTAGACAGATTGAGTCCCAGATTACAAAAAACAAGACACATGGTTCAGAAAGGTTTTGGAACCTGGATTAAAGTTGGCCATTACACTTCAGTATTTAGCAACAGGAGAGTCAACAGAAGTCTGATATACGGATTTCGAGTTCCACATAATACAATTTCCTTGCTGGTTCGTGAAGTTTGTGAAAGTATAATAGTGGAATATGCTGATGAAGTAATTGCATGTCCAACAACTACAGATGAGTGGCAACAGTTAGCTGAGCAGTTCAGAATTACTATAGTAGATGGACCTGGACCATGTCCTTGGTGCTTTGGATGGGAAGCATATGGCTATAAAATGCCCCCAAAACGGAGGACTACAAAGGGTTCCACTCCCTCATTCTTATGGGCCTTGTTGATGCTGATTATAAATTCATTTGGGTTGACGTAGGTGCAAATGGTTCTGCATCAGATGCTACTGTGTTTAACAAATCAGAATTAAAAGATGTCATTGAAAATCAAAATATTGGATTTCCAGAAGCTGCCCCTCTACCAAATGACAACAGAAATATCCCATATTTCATCATGGGTGATGACTGATGATGCCTTCCCTCTCAGGACATGGCTTTTGAAACCTTTCGCAAGAAGGACTTTGACCCATGAGGAGCATATAGACTCAGCAGAGAAATGCGCGTTGTGGAAAATGCACTTGAAATACTCGCCAACTGATGGCAATGCCTCTTAGCTCCAACGCGCCAAACACCAGAAACTAGTTTTTCTGTTGTATAGGCATGTTGCTGTCTTAAATTCATGATTTGATGCGAATGAGATTTCCTAATTTCCAAAACGCGTACAATCCTACTATTTCGCAGTTCACTTGCAGGGTACTTGTATTGCACTTGCCGTCAATCGCCTGTTTTCGTATCATATTCGCACGAAATCGTACGGCATTCCTTTTTAGTCGAGAAACACTCGCAAAAACTCGTGTGATACTCGCGATAAATCATAGGAAACTCGCAAATTGGAAGTTCTACGAATTTTTGCGAGTGTCCTACGAATGTCGAAGATTTACGACGATTAGATGTACGAGTGTATTGCGATTGCTGTACGATCGCTTACGAATAATTAAAAATCGTACTGTGGCCATGATTGGTTTGAACATGCTCAAAACAATCGCCGCCTTCGGCGATTTGCTGCGATGAAACACGACTATCTCTACAATGAAAGCCGAATTACTGCAATTTTTTAACTCATACTCTATCATAGCCTAAAGTCTTGACAGTGTGACACAGGCTTAAGATCTTGAACATAGTCCAGTAGTTATTAAATTTTGGAACAAAAGTAAAGTCAAGCAATAAAAAAGAATAAATCACAAAATTATGTAAACATCACATGTTATACAAAATGTTAAGTAAGATTGCAGCACCATTTAGTGTTTATGTATATCAACAAAATTTAATGAAAGCAGACAGTCAAAGAAAACCCTTATAGATCATGGATTTAGAATTTACCTGGCATAATGCTACTCCCAGCCTCATTTTCAGGTAGAGAGAGTTCACCGATCCCACAACGAGGTCCTGACCCCAGAAGTCTGATGTCACTGGCTATTTTCATGAGACTGCAGGCCAACACATTCAGAGCTCCATGGAGTTCCACCATGGCATCATGAGCTGACAAGGCCTCAAATTTGTTAGGAGCAGTCACAAAAGGAAACCCTATGGATGACAAAAATAATTTAAATTGTTTTTAAACCAGTCATTACTAATCTCTAGGTTGTATATTCATAACGGTCTGTATATTCATAAACAGGCTGTATATTCATAAACCCTTAATTTACTTTCATTGTGAGGGTTACAAAATGATGATTAGAATTTTACAACCTGCATCTTATTTTTTCCAACACATTCAAGGTCAAAGATAAGGTTGATATTGATGATCATAAAATAACCTTTGCCTATGAAAATAATGCTCAGAAATCAGAAAAGATCATCATGTAAAATGATATTCTTTGAAAGGTGGAAGAGACTTCCTATCATGATTACAATGGCTGAAAATCAAATGACAGACAATCTTACCAGTTTCTTCTGCTATTCTGGCAGCTATTTTTTCAGCAAAACCAATTCTGGTATTTAGTCCTGTCCCTACTGCTGTTCCACCTTAAGAATCAATGTGTTCATGTTAACAATGAGGTGTATGTTCTAGCTCTTTCACCAAATTCAACCCATACTGACAAAATGTCAGAAATGTTTTTAAAAGAAGTAAACCAACATGACATTTCTTTATCAGTAACTTTAAACCATCAATCAAAATGTATTCCATCAACCATCTGCTTCAAGGCAACTTTTACAGGACCTATTACAATTAGGTGCAATAATGTAGCTGTCTCCAATCCCCCCTTTGTTCATTACTAAAAGCTTTTTAAAGGTGACTTTTTGAAAAACCCAACCATTATACTAGCAATGAATGATTAATTTCAGTTTTAATGATCTTGATCATTACATGTAATAGCGAGCGCAGCGAGCTCAATAGACTAACGTGTAAGAACAGAGGAAATTCGGAATGAAATCTGCACATAAGTCAGGCAAATTTCTCTGTAAAACATTTCTAGAATTCCTTTAATACCCTATGTCCATTGCGGGAATAAATAAATAAATAAATAATAACGTAAAGCATAAAAGGCTTTCATTTTGTAGAAATCTTTCAAAGAAACAAAAAATAACTCTGCAATGTTTTTTGACCAAAATTGCACTAGGTCTATACATAGTTTCAACCAGATGCTCAGCTGTCTCCGTAAGCTCCAACAAGCTCCATGACGTCGTTTGACGTCACAGCTAGTCGAGACGTCTCGTGCGGCTTGATGTTTGAAGTTGCTGATCAATTTTTCAAATGTTTTTGATTTTACAACTGCGCTCGCCCCAACGGTCACACCATAAATCATATTATGTAAGAGATTGTAATGCTTTTTGTCAAGTATGACGTAGCTCCTTGCTGCTCTTAGTTATTTCTTTCAGAATTTTATATATTTGAGCCCATTTTTTACACATCTAAACTGTGTGACTTGATATTGTGTAAATGACCTTAGTTTATGGTCATGACAAATCCTATGGTTATCTGTATACTAGTAATCTACCAAAATCATAAACTAGTGAAGGTTTAATTCAAACTCAAAGCTCTTTCAAGGGAAATAACTCTTCACATATTACAGTGGACCTTCAGATATCCGGACCCCAGATATCCGGATGCTTCAGTATCCGGACGATTTTTCATCGGGACAGAATTTTTAAATGTTAAAATTGTTTTGTGTAACTGGTGATTCAGGTATCCGGACGCTTCACATATCCGGACAAATTAACTAGGAACCAAAGCGTCCGGATAAATGAAGCTCCACTGTATATAGAGCAATAAATAAATCCTTACCAGCTGCTAGCTCATATATTCGTGGAAGTGTGGCATTCACTCTTTGTATTCCATACTCAATCTGTTGTACAAAGGCACTGAATTCCTGACCCAGGGACAAGGGGGTGGCATCCTGGAAAATCAACACTGTGACAGTATATATACAGACGTTCTTCATGACAGAATGACTGCATTTTGCAAATCCTGAAGATGTTGATTTGAATACAGTTATGCTAGTAATTTCTGTTGATTACTGAAAATTGTTTTAATTCTGGGGAGTTAAAATTTCACAATTTCTCAAAAAGTACCAATCGCGATTGTTTTAATTTAACACGTACTGCAAGAAATTAATTTAATTTTCTTAAAAGCATTTAATCATCTTGAAAAACTAATGATAGCATTCATGATGGTTTTAATTTCATGGAAAAATGATATATCAAAAACATAGTGAAATTAAAACCCATTTGCCAATCTACAGTACTTGCAAAAATGCTAATTGCTAGCAATGCATACTGCTGGCAAAACACATAAAATTTCTGATGTTTACGTAAGAAATTTTGTAGTTAGCATTAGAGCTGGGCAAAAATATCGATATTTTGGTTTAATTGTTATACCCTTATAAATATCATGCTATATATTTATTACTTATAAAAAGTCCAACAAAAGAACTGTTTATTAAAATACAGTGTACATCAGTCTAACAATTTCACTATTGACCGATCTTACATAAGAATTGTTAGACCGCAATGTCACTCGTCTGTTACGTCACAAGTAATTAATCATCGTTCAATAGCGGCGACGCAAAATTAGCCAAAGTTAAGAGCTACAAGAGTTGTTGCTAACAGCAAGGTAAGGAAGAAGGGAAGAGTATGTTTTGTGATAAATAATTTTTGTGATATAATAGATATATAACTGATTTTGTTCTTTCTCAGCTTGATGTTTTATATTTACTGAAGAAGCCATAATTTTCCATATAAAATAATTGATAATATAGCGTGTATTGATTAAATTGATCAATCTTAAGTGAGCAGTGAAGGGTATAACAAAACAGTTATAGACTGGGATTCGGCCTTGGGCAACATTTTCACCTTCAGGTCCAACAAATCATATGTTGCCCTCATACCCAGTCAATAACTGTATAATATTGCAATACAAAAAATATTGTAGTTCAATTCGTTTTTGTAATATTGATATATCGGCAAAATGCTTAGACTAAGGAATTTTATCATTGAATATAAAAATATATGTAAGAAAGGCTTGTTATTAAGCCAAACAGTAAGACATATCGCAATACAGCTAAAAATATCCCAGTATATCACAATACAAAATCTCTGGCCAATACCCAGCACTATTAGCAATACAGATGTACTGATTTTCTCTCATTTTCATAATTTTCTATATCAAAATTTATGAAGATTCTTCATAAGCGGGGGTAGCAAATGAACATGTAGCTGTAGCAGCATGAAAATAAACGTTTAAAAAGTTACACTTTTTAAAAAAAAAATCTAATACATCATGTCTTTGATAAATATTTCAAAGCAAGAACAGCAGTTGTTATGATTCACAGCTTACAAAAAAAAAAGAAAAAAAAGAAAAGGAAACAAAAGACTACTTGCCCACTGTTGTTCACAATTCCTAAATTTATTGGGATGTCAGAATTGTGATTTGCTTTAGGAGAATGATCTTTGAAAACTCATTAATTAAAAAAAAAACAATAAAATTAATTTTTTTGTCAGTTATTCTTTTCAACTGTCTGCCCTCCCAAAGTTTCTTGTCGTTTTCTTAAAATAATTTTTTTTCTCATTTAAAGGTCAAGTGCAACTACGCTATAATGACATTCAATAATCTTCAGAAAATGCAATCATTATCAAGCTTATCAAACTGTAGCTTGAACTGTAAAAACATAAAGAGAAGCAGAATATTTAAATATAAAGTTTAAAAATTTATCAAGCTAACCTGTAGATGGGTCCTGCCTATCTTTACAATGTCCTTGAACTCTTGTTGTTTGGTTGCTAGGGCTCTATGTAAGGTCTGTAACCCTGGTAACAACCTCTGGTGAACCTCTAGGACAACAGCAATGTGCATGGCTGTGGGGAATGTGTCATTAGAACTCTACAATAGGGACAGCTTTATTATATTTTTATGTCATGAGGCTTTTTAGAAATAAACATTTTTTTTTAAACTGAATTGTTCAATGGGAGAAGAAAAGGGTTGTAAGGAACCTGAAAATCTCCAGGTAACAAATCTTAAGATGTAGGGTATACATGTATTATTACAAATCTGAATATTGAAAAAAAAAAGCTTGAATAACATTTACACATTAATATACATGTATTCTTATATTTACATTTAATATTCACATGTATGTATTTCATGCAAAGAACCAGTTAACATGCAACACATGGACATCAAAACATTCCAATAAGTTTTTAAGTGTGGAGGAGGTGGGGGTGGGGTGGAAGTAGTATCATACCAGAAATCCACTTTATATGGAGGGAGAGTGAGTGGAGGAGTGAGTGGGGGTATCATACCTGGGACATATTAACATGGTCATTGGGATGAACTGGCTGTTTGGAGCCTATTTCTCCTCCCATCATTTCTATGGCCCGATTACTGATGACCTCATTCACATTCATGTTGCTCTGAGTCCCCGAGCCCGTCTGCCAGACAACCAGGGGGAAGTGTTCCCATAACTGACCGTCAATTATCTATCAACAGAAAGAAAATTATCTAAGAGTAAGTTTCTGCCAAAGGACTGGGGAGGAGTGGTCCCATAACTGACCATCAATTATCTGTCAACAGAAAGAAAATTATCTAAGAGTAAGTTTCTGCCAAAGAACTGGGGAGGAGTGGTCCCATAACTGACTGTCAATTATCTGTCAACAAAGAGAAAATTATTTCAGAGCAAGTTTCTGCCAAAGGACTAGGGAGGAGTGGTCTCAAAACTGTCCATCAATTATCTGTCAACAGAAAGAAATTATCTAAGAGTAAGTTTCTGCCAAAGGACAAGGGAGGAGTGATCCCATGACTGTCCATCAATTATCTGTCAACAGAAAGAACATTATCTAAAAGCAGGTTTCTGCCAAAGGACTAGGGAGAAGTGGTCCCGTTACTGACCATCAATTATCTGTCAACAGAAAAAAAATTTAAATCTAGAACAAGTGTTTGCCAAAAGATTAGCGGGATAAGTATACTCTGAATTTCATTTCAATATCTTGGTGGACTATTACCTTTCAGGAAGAAATGTCATTGTGTTCTATAATACACACCTCATCTGCCGCTTTAACGATGTAGCTGGCAATTGTTGTATCAAGTCCATACTCCTCATTAACCAAGGCTGCACACTTCTTCAGAATAGCAAACGCTTTGATGATCGGAAGCTAAAACACAAAAGTTTTAGTTTCAGCGTGTACATGCATTCCTTAAAATTTGTGAAATCAACTCTGCAATTAAAAAACTTAAAAATTGACAAAGCAGTGATCAGAAGTCATCTTATAAATCTAAGTGTCTCCTAAACTTACAGGCATCCTCTCTCTAGATCCACCAATGTCAAAGTTTTTAATAGACCTGGCAGTGTTTGCTCCATAGTACATATCACTGGGCACCTGTATCTCCCCAAAGCTGTCTGTCTCGGTTCTAAAGGAAGTCTGTAACAGAAAGAAGTCACTTCTGAAGTATTGAACATTGAGTTCATATTCATCTCACTGTAAGAAGAAGGTACGATTTGGACTTTATTGTGCCCTAAAACTTTAATGTTCTTAAACAAGTATATACTCACAAAACGTCAGAAATACTCAAGCTGTAGAAAGTCAATTAGGAAGTCATTAATATCCTAAAATGGTATAAGACTAGGGCTACTGAGTTCGATGTTCTGTTGAATAAACTTCATGTACATGAAACAAGATTCATATATTTTTTTATTGAATTTAATTAGAAGAAATATAATTAATCGTACTACTTTTTAAGATGAATTTACATGACACACTTTCGGGAATATTTTATAGAGCATAGTAACGTTGCCGTTTCTTAATTTAATGAAATATTTTTTTTATGTCTAATAGACATTTAGTATACTTCAAACTATATAGGTTTTTATATTTTTTGCTTACTGACGTACATCACATTCAATATATACATCAATCTAAATAGCTTGCTACAAGCTTGTAGAAAAGCTTTTCAAAGTGGAAGGGGGGAGGGGCTCTGGGCTCCATTAAATCCAGTCTGATTAAAATCAAACCTTCACTAGCTCCTTTTTATTGTTTTGTCGCGTGAAGCTGCAAAACAATAAGAAGGAGCTAGTGAAGGTTTGATTTTAATCAGACTGCAAGAAATCCATGTGATTACGGGTTCATCCATCGTTGCAAACCACATCCAAAATGTTGATTCTCTCCTACTACGGACCATGGCTTAAGACGATGGGGTTCATCTGGCTGAGCGGCATGTCCAATACATATTCCGTACGAATCCAAAAGAAGTTATATAGGGTCCGTTACCCAAACGTAGGATAATACGAGAATTTAACATTGATTTTGTGCTACTATTTTACTGTCACTCAAAGTGCACATCATTTGTAGGCCCGTGAAAAGCAATTTCAGTTGGGGGGTACATCCATACATTTTCTGGCCATGCATTGTAGAATTGTTAATGATGGGGTAACCTGCGTCAACTTTCAGAGTCTGCAGTGGACTCGTCCAAGGATGCTTTGTCGGTGATTAAAAAAAGTTACCTCAGATTCATATGCAAAGGAAAGCGCGAAATCTCTGTATAGAAACTGTTGCGGCTGCAGAGCGTCACTCATTGTTCATTCGCCATAGAATAGAATCCGATATTTAACACTTAATATCTTTGAATATACAGATGTTTTCAAGATAAGCTTCATTTTTGTTTCTAGAAATATTTTTATCTACAAAAATAATATATTTTTGTGTTTTTAAACTGAGTTAATCGATGACCTAGCATCGTTTTAGATAACTCAAGCCCCTCTAGGGCTTGAGGAAAAATTATGAAATTGGCTTTAACAAGAGTTGAGTAGATGAATGTGATAAATCAGGAAAGAATATCACATGAAGGAGGACCGTTCTGGAAATGTGACGTCATTAATTTGGTCCATTTCTAAGTTTAATGCAGAAAAGCCTCAGAATGACTCATTTCTGTGTTTATTTTCTTCAAGGAAATAGTGTCTGTCAATTTTTGGATATATTATGAAAACTGCTTTGAAAAATCACATATCATAAAATCTTTGTGGGCGACAGTGGCAGAGTCATAAAATCTTTGTGGGCGACGGTGGCAGAGTATGTTTTCTGAAAGTAAATTTCACTGAAAATTGATGTCTTCTGGAACTTTTAAAGAAAATACAGGGAAAATGCACAAGATAATGACGTCACAATTAGCATTTAGGAGGTCACATGAGAAAAACGATTTGTGTATTCTTACTGCATGAAATTCCTACGATTCAGAATGAATGAATTTTAATTTCTTATATCACTTTCATATTTTAGAAAAATACAGGGCTTAACTTGTATTGAAACTGTACCTTGTTCTTATCATTATCAGTTTCAGTCTTAATCACCATTTATCAAATGTTCATTTTAGCTTGGTCTAAGCACATCTTGGTTGACAAAGAAAGTATTTTGAACCACTCCAGGAACCTTTGAATTTCCCGAACAAAAATATTTTCAGTCTGTCCAATCCTTAAAAATTCACTCTCATTACTCATTATGACTATGTCAGACAACTTGAAACAATAGTTGAAGACTCTTAGATGCAGAATGACAGAGATAATTCAGACTAATATGTACACGTGTTGTTAACTACCGTTTTTGATGTTCATTAGATTCATTATGACTAATATCTTTTCTATAATTATACTTGCAATAAAAATGCTTCAGATACGTACCATTGTGGAATTCTAACCCCAATTCAATGTTTTGTTCTGTATGAATCGAATAACTTATCGACTTTCACTTTCCCAGAACAGAAATTCACGGGAGGCAACTCCAATGTTTACGTCTGCATTGGCAAGGAAGGTAAATCTTTTTTTCTTGACCACATAAAATTCTGCATTGAACACTGATTGACTTACAAATGCTAATCTGACATTGTACTTTTATAAACTGAAAAAAAAAAACATTTTTAAATGTAGAGACTGACAAACGTGTTCACCAAAAACAAGAGATGTTTGTAAAACACTTATGCCCCCCTCCCCCCAAATTGGAATTTTTTAAAGTCCAAATGGGCATGACCCTGTCAAAAATGGCGCGATCATACCAAAAACAGAACTTGGCCTAGATTTTTATCTGATATACATGTATCTGTATACCAAAGTTCATTTCAGTATAAATGCAAAGGTTGTAAAGAAAATTAACGGAAAGCAAGTGGACCGATAGACCGACCAACATAGAGCAGCAAAGCAATATGCCCGAAGGGGGGCATGAAAATAGCACATATAGATAAAAAAATCTTGATTTATTTAATCCTAATTATGCAATGAACAAAAATAGTATGACTCGTACACAAGTAACAACATGGAAACTGTACATATTTTGTAAATACAATAAAAATGTATTTACAGTACTTTAATTAAGATAAATATTTTCAACAAATAAATCTGCATTTTGTACATACACCAATTTACATATATTATCCTCTTTTATGTTAAAGCAATATATTACAAATGTCATGAGAATAAATAGAAATTGCACTAATGCATATCAAGAATGATGGATCTATGCGACACAGTTTAAAAATTTTGAGTGAAATTTCACATCAAACAATTCATTTTATTCACTTCGATCACATAGCACTAAACAAGTAGCCAACTTTGACTCTTGAAAGCTTTTTTTGGTCTGTTGCAAATAAAAGTGTCACAGACTTACACACTTTATATCCATTGGTATTAAAATACAATTGTATACATGTAGTACATAGTCTGAAAGTGGTTTTTTTTTTTTCTTAAGATACATGTTAAATACCCGGTAGTTTTAGAACAATTCATGGATCTAAATATAAGGAACCTGGCAAGACCATTAAAAGATTTTAGGTTTTCTATTACAAGTTTCAGTTATCAACTTGTGACTTAACTTTAAAACTTTGTGGAGAATGCTGACTCAATACATTGGTATTCATACAGAGTTCAAAATTCTGATCAAATATGTATGTGTACAAAGATGTGCCTATAAAATGAGTAAAATTCATATGCAGTACCTCATACATATAAACCACATAATGATTATCATGACTATCATGGCACAAAAGCATTTCATTATCTGCCAATTTTATTAAATGCATGGTTTGAATTAAGTTAAAATATATACCTCTACCAACTTGTATATCAAAATACTTCATATCCAAATCACAAAAGAGTACCAATATATGATATCATGTGGAGCTTTTTTTTTTAAAGACTTAAGTTCAGTATCAATACCAAATCTTAACGTTGGTAAAATTGTCTGAGAGAAAAATATTTATTGTTTTTATGCTACACGTATTAAAATATGAGCCAAAAAATGATCCAAAATAGAACTTTATCAAATTTCAGGATAAAAAAGAAAAAAAATCATGATAAATCTGTTAAATACAACTCATTTAAAAAATAATTCACCAAGTCTTAATAAAAATAACCAATAATTTTCACTTCAGATAACAATGTGTATACAAATTACATGTATTTGTTGACTTCTATTAAAAAGTTAAAACAGATAAACATTTTTAGTGTCAGACATATTATTCAAGAATGTTATCTATCACTCTCACTTGAGGATTTCCTGCAAACGGGTCATCGTCAACGTCACTTCGACCTAGTTTTGAGAATATCACAATACTTGTCAAAAATCCTATCACCCCAATTAATAAAACCATCAGAAAACGCTTCCTTAAAGTCAGGGGATCTTTCTTCCCATGTTTACTCTCTCGGGACCTAAAATGAAGAGAAAAAAAAAATTGGAAAAAGTCCAGAATGAGAGGAAATGTACTCTATAGTTTAAATATTTTTCTGGAAAAAAAAATACATATATGACATAAAGTTGCAATTTATTACAGAAAGGTAATTTTTCATTCCTAAATTGAACACAAATTGTGATTCCATGAAAAAAAATGTACTTTTGCAGTACTTAAATTGTAACTAAAAATATGTCCATAGGACATGAATGCCCTGCCGAGGTTATATCAGTAATGCAACATGAAAATTTGAATCTGTGTATGAAATTTCAGAATATCTTGAATAGATGCAGTTGAATTGCTTACATCAGTATGTATCAGCATATCAAGTTTGACACTCATTTAAGAAAAGTGAGGTCAAAGGTCAAAGGGAAGATCAAGGTCAAAAATGTTCATGCAGTTGAATAGCTCTCATCAGTATGTATCAGCATATATGAAGTTTGATAAACACTATCTTAAATGGTATATTTAAAACTGAACTAAACAGTCATTTAAGAAAAATGAAGTCAAGGTCAAAGGAAAGGTCAAGGTCAAAAAATGTTCATACAGTTGCATAGCTCTCATCAATATCTATCATCCTATGAAGTTTGATGGAAATATCTTGGATAGTTTCTTTGAAACTGAGCTTTGAACTGAGCTAAATGCAAAGTGTGATGGAAGGACAGAAGGATGGAAAGATGGAAGGACGGAAAGACGGAAGGACGGAAGACGGACATGACAAACACTATATGCCCCTGCCATATTCATGGCGGGGCATAAAAATACTTAAATTTGAGCAAGGCAATATTTTTCAGCATAGAGAGCCTGATTTTAGCAGTGTCTAATACCACATCCAATCTGATTAACATGAGATCTTTGTAACACTCACAAATTCTGATGGTTGCTCTATAAAGAGACTATCAGAATTTCGGAGCGTAACAAAGATTTGATTTTAATCAGATTGGTACCACACCTGACAGCTGTTGCTTTAATCAAACAGAGCTTACTTCAGCCATTTGGTGAGCCACTCCATAGCAGATCTTCTTCTATATTTATTTTCATCATGGTCCTGTGATGTATTAAATATGGAATTTGTGTCTTCTTTTGTGGAATCAAATAACTTTCTGGGATCTGTAAAATAAATAAAAATGCACAACAAATGTACTAGCTGATCTGTATTTATCACTGTGAAAAAAACTGAGAATGCAAGTGTTTAACTTTAGGGAGAAAAAATAAGGTGAAGGAACCTTGGGATATGTGTGATTTCTCTATATGTTAGTGATATTTTTTGAGGAGCTGTTAATACATATTGAATTAGAATGGGACAGTAAGATTTTGTGCAAATATTAACTCAATGAATCTCACCATCAGTTTTCTTGGTATTATGGAATCTTCCTGATGAAAAATGAAAATTTATCCTTTTTTTTTCATTTTACAGGTACATAATTCAAGACAACCGAAGCCCAATGAATTGAGCCCTGTCCATACCTCCAAATGAGAGTTTATCCTGGCCCCTGGCTGAGGTCCCCTCGTCCACGCTGATCACACTGTGCTGATTAGGGGGAACGTGCGCACTTGGTCTGTTGTTGTAGTTGGGAGGTGACACGGGGGAGTAAGAGTTCCCCATCTGGGGGTTTGGTGAGGCCCCTAAGGGGTAAGGAGAAGCAGCTGGTGTGCTCGAAAATCCTGTGGAGTAAGGAGTGGTCACATGACTTGGAACGCTGCCAGATTTCTGTAGAGTGTTCTGTGTGGGTAATGTGGCCTCGGACTTTAGTGGGGTACTCTGAGTCAGTGGAGGGGTCTCCTGTGGGGGAGGGAGGACTAGCTCTTGGGGTTCATCTATCTACAAAATGTAGTGAATAAAGTGAAATCAATGAATCAAAAAAATTTGCTATATTGAAACCATGCAAAACAAGTGGGACTTGAAATAAGGATTTTTCCCAGGTTATACATGATTAACTACAAACTTGGCTACTGAATTTTGAAATCTCTCATTGGATAAGGCACAGTGACACTCTTATGAAGCTTTGTCAAATTTACACAAATCTGGACATTAAAAAATATCATGGTAATACCAATAATGGAATGCAACTTTCAAAACATAAAGACGTTAGATGTACCAGTGGTAATCCCAGGCCTGCCCTGGCCCAGTTCACTGTGGAGAGGAGTGTTTTTAGTTTGTCTGCCACCGGTGACACCATGTTGGATGGAGGAAAGATTCCAGCACTGCAGGTGGGACATGTATAGCCAGCAGGTGCTGTATTGGCAGGGAATTGCTGGGCATATTGGTTCAGACAGGGCCAGTGAAAAATATCTGAAAAACAATAAAAAATAAATAAATATCTCCCAAGAGAAGAACAATTGAATTCATATAAAGACTATGTTCCTAGATGAATGTGGAACAACTACCCTTGTAAATTGTTTATGTCATTTTTTTCCCCTTGCAATAATCAATTGTATTATTGAACTTTTCACACCAGAGTGGCTCTTAAAATATGTCTATTAACCTTTTTCAGTTTTGAATTGCATTAAATTTTTGATGGAGATAAATGAAAATAACGCCCTTTATAAAATTTGATCACATAACCGACTTCATGTCATACTCCAATTAAACTCTAAAAATGATATCTTATTTCTTAATTAACATTTATGAATAGGAAAATTAAAGAGTGTATATATAAGTATTGATTTCTTGCTTTTAGATGTTGTTGCTAGTGTAACACCCTGTCCATGCCAAAAAATAATCTTCCAACAATGCTTATGCACTTATTCATTTTTTTTTTTTTTGGCATGACCAGGGACAATTACTGATAGTGTCTTTAATACAGCTGATAATATTCAAAAAATAGGAATTCAGTGCTTAATTGAAGGTACATAATAAAGATGGACTAACCATAACAAGTCAATCTAACACAATCTCCATACTGTTCATCGTTTAGTAATTGGTGACACAAGCTACAATTTGGGTTGTAATCACTGTCTTGTAACCACTGCAGATAAGACTTGATCACACACTGAAAAAGACAAAAATCAGAAAGTTATTTGCAATAATAGCATTTATGTGCAACTTCACGGGTAAATTCTTATTAATAAGAAAAAATGACTGATTTTTGTCTAAACAAAAATCCTGAAACATGTCAAAGTCCTTATTTAATTGAAACTTTTCAGATGTACAACATTTAGTAGCCAAAAACATTTAATATACAGTATTACAGTGCTCGAGCTCTGCACATAAATGTTTTATAAATATGCAACAATAGTCCAATCCACACTTTGCAAAAGTTGTTTCCCTTTGCGGGGTCAACCAAAAGGTCAAAAGGGAAAGAAACGTCATTTCTCCTCTTTATGCTACCAAATATTTTGGCGTGATGTGATAAATTCATTGTGTTTAATTTTATTTCTTTCAATGTGTGAGTAGCCCCATTTTGGGGCAATCAGTACACAAAAGACAGAGCTTTTTTTAAAGACGAAGTTGCAAACCTGAATACTACAAAGGCTACTGTGTGGATTGCATGGGTTTATGTCCTAAGATGGCAACCAAGGGACATAACTTTTGAAAAGTGTGGATTGGACTATATTTCTATGAAACAACTTATCAAGTCGCTTTTGCCCGTTTTGGAAAGCATACCTTTGCATGGTTTGCCACCAAACAGTTCTCACAAACATTTACTCTATGTTCGAAGCAGAAGAGATTCGTAACTTTCTTTTTGGGACATTTACAGAGCCCCATCCTTCTAAAACGATAGCAACTACGATTTGAGAATTTTTTTATTTTCACCGGAAGTTTGAACGTGGAGGACAAACTAGTACTCGAAGTATAGCCGGATGAAAATCCGCGTTTTAATTTTTTTTTTAAATAAAATTAAATAAATTCAGTATATAATAAATATAATTTATTTTGTCAAATATTTAAATCTAAGAATGTTTCATTCTTATGATAATATATCACTTTCGACACTGTCTTTAACTTCTGAATTTGTATGTTTATCCAATTCAAAGCGTTTATTTGATCCAGAATCTTTCACCACGTGGTAGACAAGGGAAAATGGCTGGTTCAGATACACTACTACAAACAGTCTGGAATAATCGTTCTTTGAGACCCCCGCCAGTAATATCTCTCTGCAACCCTCTGACAGAGAAAGGTAATCTTTATGTACTTGCTGATTTTAATGTTTACAGTATTTGACAAATCACACATTGAGAAATTTTAAGCAACTTGTTTCATGGCATTTATCAGCGTTGCATCTGCATATATTTACATTCAGTGTGATTTTCTTTATGAAATCCATTAGAAATCCATGACGTTCAAATCTCTATAACACACGCGAAACCTTGTTACCACGCGTTAGAATACACAGTAGCCGAGTAGGACTATATGCATTTTCAATACTTTATGGGCACCAAAATGTACATTGTTTGATACAATTTGATAAAAAAAACTTACCCCGTTGAATTCAAGTAAAAATACAACAAATTTGGATTTAAAATTAACCTGTCACTTTTTTTCCTCGCAATGTTCGTTTGCGTGATTTAACTTAACGACGTCACCAATTTCACAATTAACGGCTCTTATAAAGCACACTAGTTTTGAAGGGCGATAAATTCATATTAAAGATAACCAAAATAAACAATTATGAAGAGGAAAAATTAAAGAATGTAAATATAAGCATTGAATTCATATTTTGGGATGTCTTCTGTCCTACATGTATAACACACCTGGCCGTGCCGACAAATTATCATACAGCGCTAACGCGCGGTATTCAATTTGGCGGCACGGCCAGGTGAGTTATAGGACCGAAGACATCCCAAAATATGAATTCAATGCTTATACATATATATTAATCTAAAGTATAATAGAAAAAAATGACAATTAAAGCTGTGTCTCAAGGCAAATTTTTACTCTTAAATTCCCTTTAAGAGTATGATTTCAACACTTTAACACTGTACATGTGCATATACCATGTTTTGTATGTATATGAATCATAATTCTTAAAATGGCATTTCAAATTAAAGTGTATGTTTAAAGCCATATATGGCATAACTGATCAAAAAAATTTATTTTTGAAAAATACACAATTAAGTAAGAAATATAGTTAATACATTTAAATTAGACTTTTCATACAATTCTGAACACGGAGAACACCTTGTTTCATCTAATAATACGATTTTATCTTCTCTGTAATGTGTTATTTAAATCTTTTGTATTTTCTTCCGAGTCAGAGAAAATTCCGAGAATCCCAATTAAATTGTGGTATCTTTATAAAGCAATTGACTTAGATTTTGTAATTTATGGAAAAGTTCTATCTTTATATAAAGTAATGATACAAATAATAAGTTCTTATAATTTTAGTGTAATGATTTTCATTATACATATGCCATATATGGCTTTAAGTGTTTGTATAAAATGAGTAATCACCAACAAAGAACAATAAAACTTCATTTCATATTATAAATACAGGTAAAGTGAAAATGGTTTTAATGGCTCTGAAAGAGATGCAAATGGCTAAAGAGAAACAGATAGTCCTTTCCACAGAGGAATTTGCTCTGTGTCGTATCATCTACAAACTGAATGCCCAGTTGCGGAGTGAAAAAACTCTTCAGTTTCTAAAAAGGGTATGTTCTAATATTATGTTCACCATTCTTACAATTGACCTCTTGCTGTCTTTTAATTAATTTTTGTTGCATTTGTTTAGATTTTCATGAAATTCACACATTCCTTTTTTTCTTGTGTAGATAAAAGTATGTTTGGCAAAATTTGCTGAAATGAAAGTGGAAAAGATTGTGGACAATTTATTGCACATTCTACAGCAGTAAGTGAGCAATATCTTTTAAAGAATGGTAAACTAATTCGATGTTTGGCAAAGCTATGCCTGAAAATCAGTTTTTATAGATAATACAGTTACTCTATGCAGTATTAGGTGCCAACAATTTCTTTTTTATAAAAGAGGAATACTTTTTAAATTTTTTATTTTCCTTTTCCATTATCAGGAGCAATTTGATGGCCAGAAGTGTTTATCTTCCTTCTCGACAAATGATGGAGCACCTGCTAGTCAAACTGATGGGAGCCAAACAACTTTACAAACAGACAACCAAATACTGCTTCACAGCATATATGTATCCTTTCAGTGTGATAGAGGAAAAAATTAAAATGCAGTACATTGAGTAAATGCCACTGACTACCCGCAATTTACAATGAAAAAAACATGGAGTGAGAATTAAACATATTCTTTGATGTATTTACCACTTAGATTGAAAAAAAAACTTTGCAGTAACACATTACCTTTTTTGAGATGGAGAGATACTTGTAGAAATAGTACCGGAACTTATTTCTTAATATTACAAAAGAAGCCTGAAGGCCTAATGTAGTTACTGTATTTGTGCATAGCTAGCAAGATTAGATTCCATTACATATATTCAGTTACTGTAGACGTACTATTTTTCCACGGGGTCAAAATTCAGCGGAATCTCAATTTCGATTTAATCCGTGGGTAGTAAATTTTCTCAGATTGTCTCTGTATGCCTTACATTTACATTAAGTATGCTTGGACAAATTTCTGCGGAAAATTTGTGACCGCGTACATTGCGTAAATTAATACCATGGGGAAAAAAGTACTTCTACAGTATCTATTTACAGTGTACCTATTCATTGCTTTCTGTGCTAAATAATTAAGCCCCTTGACAAAATGAAGTCATTTGAAGCAACAGTTGTCCATTGGAACTTTGGTACCACAGAATCTGACATTAATGGCTCTGATTAGCAGGTTATGGTAGGTTTGTAGGGAAGTCCTTTAGGCTGTCTGTTGATTATAGCTTGTAGAATCATGGGTATTTTGCACTGATATTAATTTTTAAATATTCCTATTTTAATTACATGTACATGTAGAATTGATTACATTGATTATAAAAATAATAATTCCATTCATTTTAATATATATACATTTTACATGTATATCTTTGAAGCACTTTTAAAGAACATTTTTATAGGGAAGTTATCTCCCTTGATGATTTTTGATATGCAGACAAATTAAAGTGTTATGACTATCTGTTTGGAAAAAGGCAAGATAATGGTCCTCCTTAACTTGTTTTGTACTTATGTGTTGATAATGTTGCTAAAATGTATTTTAAAATATATATATATATTCAGTGCCCCAATAAGTAGGGGTATTACATGTATAATATAATATTTTAGAATTCAAAGTTATATTGGCCATATTTATATCTAAATCTTACCTTGCAGGCAAATTGTACAGTTTATTTTTTATTATAGGGTTCTTGCAAAAACCTGTCTCCTCAACTGTACAAGGTGGTATGGAGAACTTTATCCATCTCTGGGCATCTTTGCTCCTACAGTTCACCCTTGGGTTAGTATTACATGTATTTTACTCACATGAAAGAAATGTACTGTGAGGGTATTCCAATTTTAAAACAGATGCAGGACCTCTTGGCACAATAAAGAAGGTGCTTTATACAAATGTGTATTACAGTTAAACTCGTTTAGTATGAACACAGATATTGCGAGTTCACAGATATAGCGGTTATTTTAGATCCTTAGCTATATAAATTAAACAAATTCCTTATATACAGATATAACGAATTACGGATATAGAGAAGTTATTTTGCTGGTGCCAGTAACTTTGTTATATCCAAGTTTTACTGTATACTGATTCATATATTTACAAAATGCCAAAGTAATATATTTGGAGTCAAATATTGATTAAGGGCAAATTGAGTGTATATTGCCAAAATGTACAAACTACGAAATGCATGTATAAATTCTGATATTTGTGCAATACAAGCTCCAGGTTTACATTTACTCTTCATTTTAACAAGAAAGGGAGTGTAGTGATGGATTGGGTTCATCTTGAACAGAACTTTATCTTCATTCTTGATTGCAGTTACCAGATGGTGCAGTTTTACCCTGCACAATTGCAGAACCAGATGATGAGTCAGAACCATTAGACATGTATCAAAGGTTAGTGTAAAGTCTACTGAACATGCATCCCCCCACCAAACATTTTGGAAAGAGAATGGATGGTAGGGATGTGGGAATAAGTTTGCAAAAACACTATGTTTAGACATCACATGGTTCAACACTGAAATGGTCTCTTTAGAAGATACCTTGCTCTATCTCATAGAGAATTGACCATTATCTTATGAATTCTAACACAACTGTTCACAAGAAGAAAACCCAGATTGTTGTTACATTGACATCTTTCCTCTTGTCCTGTTTTGTCTCCTATTTGGTTTTACTGGTAAATCAGATACAAGTCGAGATTCAGTTGTCATAATTTGTTCAAACAAAATAAGAGTATATTTTCTGCGTACTGTAGATCACTAAATTTTCGCGACACCTTATTTTCGCGAGATAGTCATTGACTCTTGATTAGTGAGACAAAATTTTCACAAATTGTGGTTATTGCTCTATATAATATTAAGGAATACTATTATACGCTAGAATAAAATTTTTGCGAGCACACTGTCTCGCGTAATAACGCGAAAATAAAGTTCTCACAAATAAAAAGTGATTTACAGTAGTATTTGAATGCTATAAACCTAGACAGCTACTTTTGATTTGGTATTTTTATATATTTTATATATAAGATATTACAAAAAGTTCTAAAACAGAAGATATTACAAAACATTCTAAAACAGAAGAACTGAATTTTTAAGGTTAAATTATTTTGGGATACTGTAAGATTTAAGAATCATGCTACAGTATTTATCCTTTATGGTGTATTCTAAAAAGAGTGATAAAAATTACTGCATAGATAAGAAATAATACTTTAAGGACATATGGAACATACCTTATTTGTTTATTATTTTTCAAGATATTCTTAATTTAAGATTATATCGCCATCAGATATCCATAGACAAAAAAATCAGCATGCATTACCAGGGTATTAGAAAAGATATCAGATGATAAAAATTCTTGTAAAATTCAAAGAAAAATTTACAGTAATTACTAAGCATATATTCTAGATGTTTTGTTTATCCAAACTTTTTTCAAAAGAAGTGTACAACACCATATATAGACAAAAAAATGTAGCAAACAGTTCCTTCAAGTATTGGAACTCTTCAACTTCAGGAAAAATACAATAAAGTTCAAACTATGTTGGCTATGTCTCTAAGAAAAGTGAATGAAATCACTTATTCATTTCTTTTTTTATTGCAGTAATACTTATCAGGAGAAGTTTATGGAAAGTTTTGAACCAAAGAAGATGAAGTACTTTACCTTTCAGAGAGGTATGATCTCTTTACTCCGAAAAATAACTGTCATTTAAATTTTGGCTAAAATACTGAGAAATGCACTTAAATATATATATATTAAATGTATAGGTTGTTTATCTTTACAGAGATGAGAACTATACGTATTATTTTTACCTGATTTGTAGATATCGTCGAGGAAGATGGAGAAGGCGAATCGTGCGATGAAGATAATAACTGGCTTTCAGACACAAATGATGAATCTTCGAAAACACTGTCAGCAGGGGACAGAAGTAAAGTTGTGAGTTTACACAAAGACATGAAGAAAGGTGGCAATGATTGTGTTTCAAACATGCAGCAATCAGAAATTGGCGAGAATGAAGGGGAACCAGTTTCTAGAGTTCAGCAAAGTTCTAGTGAGGATGAAGGGGAACCAGTTTCTAGAGTTCAACAAAATTTAAGTGAGGATGAAGGGGAACCAGTTTCTAGAGTTCAGCATATGAGTAGAGATGAAACTGAAACACCTCTACCAAATTCAAGGAGAGATGAAGGGGAACCAGTATTTGAGAACATTCGACAGCAAAATGTAGACCCTCAATATCTAAATGAATGCAATTATACAGACCCTGGTCCATCTGCGAATGTACTAAAGAAAAGGAAGGTTTCCAAGGTCAAGAATGATCAGGGACTCTGTATATCTAGTGCTGTTAGTGGTAGGCCAGAAATCACAGGACCTAGACAAATGTTGAGTCACTATGAAGCTAAAGGGGGAAGTATGCCTCAAGTCTTTATCGATAGTAAAGCTGTGAAGAAATGCTCATTTGAGGAACTAATTACAACACTAAATGATCTGCCTCTTGTGCATAAAGAGGAAAAGAACCTGGTCCGGACTTACGTAAAGACGTTAAAGAAATTGAAACATGAATCCGATAAGAATGTGCATCCTCTCAGACAAAACAAGAAATTAAAGAGTGCTCGGAAACTTGTGATGCAATTTTCTTCAGATCTCGATCAGGTAAGAATGGTTTGTCAGGAGCAAGAGGAAGTCAAAAGGAAAGTGAAAGAGCAGCGGAAAATTACCAACCTGCCTTCAACATTAGTGGATGGAGACGTAGCTCAAAAATCAGGAAAGAAAAGAAAAAAAGATTTCGATCATGAGGAATTGGGAGAGAGTGATGGAAAGAACAAAAAAAAGAAGGTAGATGAAGAAGAAAAGGGACAAAGACAAAATAATTCTAAAACCTCAAAGGGAAATAGAAATGGATTTTTGAAACTGGCAAAGCAATGGCAGAAAAGTGTTGAGGTTTCTTCTATGGTAACACTTCAAGGATTAGACTATGATCTTAGCAATCCTGCTAAAAGAAGAAAATTTCTCAAAAACTTGAAAATTGTCAAGTGGAAGTTTTTGAACAGAGAACTAACAGAAGAGGAGAGTATAAAAGCAATTGATTCTCAATTAATTTCTTTATAAATGAACAGATTTTAGCTTATAATTGAAGATTTATTCCTTGTGGGTACTTTGATCATTAAAAAATATATTACTGGTCTTATAAAATTATTTCTTAAGTGCTTTATTTCTTTTTTAGTTCTACTGGTCAGAGATAGTAATGCATTCAGCATCCATCCCTCTGTCTGTCTGTAAACAATTTTTTGAAATGCTACTCCTCCTACAGTGTTGGTCGGATTTAAATATAACTTGACATGCAGGTAGACTACACTAAGATACATAATTCTATGCATCAGTTTTTGATTTTGATGAACAGTGTTGCCATGGTTACTGAAAATAGAAATTTCTGAAAATACAGGGTAAGGCCATCTTTTTTTCAGTTTCAACTTCTTTCAGTACCCATTTTGAAGCATTCAGTACTACATTTGCCGGATATCAATTCCCTGTAAAATACAGTGTGTGTGTGTGGGGGGGGGGGGGGGGGGGGCAACCAACCTTTCAATTAACATTTCCTAAAGTAAAAGTAAATCTCTTTGGAATGTAGTTTTTAGGTGCTTAATGTAAAAGCAAATCAGAACAGAAACATTAAAAAAAATATTGATTTGTTTTTGTTTTGTTTTGTTTTTTTTTTTCAAAGTGCCAATTTCTCCGAAACCTACGCGTGCGGATAACTTTAAACATAGAATTGACTTTGGACAGCCTAAAGTTCTGAATAAAATGTTCCATAGACACAGATAAACACATACAGGTATTTTTTGAATTGTAATTCACATACATGTACTCTTGCAAACTGATACTCCACTGATAGTTTAAAAAATTGCTTTTTATTAAAACACTGAATTGTAATGGTTTTCAATTGACCGATTTTAAAATTTCAAATTAGTTTAAATAAGATCTGATTAAATGTCATACTAGTAATTTCTTTTATGTTCTTGCAATTAGAACTTGTCCAAAAACTAGTTCTGGCCACGGGTATATTAATTTTCTAAATACATATATAGAATTTAAAGATCCCGGAGAAGACAGATTTTAAACGCAATCCTTTAGTCATTATGATAATGTTTCATTCCAAACATAAAGTATGGAAATCCTTAAAGCACATTAATTATTGACATTAAGATCCCAATTGTACTAAAATTTAACTAATTTATGATTTTTTACACATTATGTTAATGTTATTGTAGAAGTTGTTACGAAAGGAAATATCTAAATCTGAAGGGGGTGGGAGTATTCTTGACAGTGTGGTTGTGAAACACCGACATCCCAATTTCCTATTGAAACACTTTCATTTAATCATCCAGTGAAGAACTCGGGTCGTAAACACAGCAAAAAACACGAATCTCTGTAAACACCAGAAGTGGAATCAGGTGCCAAAGGAGTAGAAAGCATTCCCCGTCGACCGGTCACACCCGGAGTGAATCCATGATTAATTAAACGGAGTACTCAGTAATATGTAGTCTGAATTGTATTAAAATGGCCTACCAAAATTGTGGAAAACGTCAGACCCATTCGTCAATCGGAACATCACTCGGCCTTTTCCGTCAAGTCTCGACTTGACGGAGAAGGCCGAGTGATGTTCCGACTTGACCTATTCATAGTATTTATCTACACACAAGTTGATCATAACGACCATAGGAGTTCATGCTGAATTTTGACAAGATGACCGAAGACTCTGTAGCTTCAAATTATTTGCCAGTAGTCTGTCGATCTCTGTTTAAAATTTATTGTACTCAGTTTATGCAAGTGTGTTTGTTTTATCAGTATCTTTTAAAAATTAAATCCATAAATGATTATAGACTCGGATCTGTGATTATGGATATTGCATATCATAGGCTCTTTAAACCCGCACGCTTCACGGAAGAAAATGCAGCTAAATCAATCCGTCTTTTCCTTAAACTTCAATATGCCAACAAAGGAATTGACGCGGTTAATATAAGTAATATTCTTAATCACAAAAGGGTCCAGTCTTGTATTCCACCATATTTCAAGTTAAAGACTACACCTTGCATTTCCTACAAATATACATCGACCATTGCTTCCAAACTTTTCAATTACCAAAACACTTTACATGGCCTGGATACCGACTATATCTGAAATATAATCCTCCTTCGTGTTCATATTCCTCTTCGCCCTATAACTATAGTCCTACTGGACACGTTATTACAGGTGACGTAAATATAGTTCATAATGAGGACCTTAGATCACTTATTTTAAAAGGTCCTAAATATAGGGAACCCCGATCTTTCAACTGGCGTCCGAATTTCATAAATATTATGGATTCTGTGGAAAATTACGCCAGACGATGGGCAAGATATGAAAAAGGAGACGTTGACACCTTGTCAGAATGGATTAAATGTATCAGATCCATGTTATAGTCCCGTATTAAAAGATTGAGGGGCAATATGAAAACCATATATCCTTCTGTGTTCAATAAACCAGAAGTGAAAAAGGAGTTAGATAGATTACACGATCAGTACGTACTGGTTCCTGTCGACAAAGCAGGTAATAACATTGTCATTGTTTGTAAGGCTCATTATATAAATTGCATTCTAGAAGAACTTGGATTTAATTCTGCAAGTGGTAATCCTACTTATACTCATACTTCCCTTTCTAAGGAACAACTTCTTCAAAATCACCTGTCAGTTTTGAATACTTTTAATATTCCACAGAGCCAAAATGAATTTGAACTACCCTATATATTGGATTCCAAAACTTCATAATCCTTACAAACAAAGATACATTGCAGGTTCCAGTGAATGTTCAACCAAGCCTCTTTCGTTACTCCTCACTAAGATATTGACAGTACGTAGTGAAGGAAAAACTTCAAGAGTACTGTGCAATTATATATTCAAGAAGTTGTGTGAATCAGATGTGGATACTAAAAAATTCTAAAGAACTTTTGGACACTTCGAAATCGTAAGACTTTACAAAATCAACAGCTTAAAAACTTACGACTTTTCAACTTTATACATAACAATTCCACACGACAAATTAAAATCCAGGCTTTTTGATATCATTGACAGCTGCTTCTTCAATAAAAATGGAACTCGTAAATTTACTTACCTTGTCATTGGTCATTTGCAAAATTATTTTGTTAAAACAGATTCTGATTGCACACATAAGTACTCTGAAGTTGACATCAAGAAGATGCTTGAGTTTCTGATTGACAACATCTATGTAGTTTTCGGAGACCAGGTATTCCAATAGTCTATTGGAATCCCCATGGGTACAAATTGAGCCCCGCTATTAGCAGACTTATTTTTATATTCATATGAAGCAGAATTTATACAAAATCTTATGCGCGAAAAGAAGAAAACACTTCCTGTGGCCTTCAACTCGACATTTAGATATATCGACGACGTATTGTCAATTAATAATGATAATTTCCATTCCTACGTTGACACGATATATCCTGGTGAGCTTGAGATAAAAGATACGACAGAGTCCGACACTTCTACTTCATACTTGGATATTTTACTTGAAAAAGACACCAATGGTAATCTAACAACCAAGCTATATGATAAACGTGATGACTTTAACTTTTCTATCGTCAACTTCCCTTATTTATGCAGCAATATACCTTCATCACCTGCATGCGGAGTATATATATCTCAGTTGATTCGATATGCAAGAGCATGCTCTGCGTATGAACAATATCTAAAACGAAGTAAATTATTGACAAGCAAGTTGACGATACAAGAATATCAGAAGTCTCGTTTAAAGTCATCATTTCGTAAGTTCTATGGTCGATACAATGATTTTGTCAGCACATACAGTTTATCATTGAGTCAAATGCTGACTGACGTTTTTCATACCAATTGTTAGGCCATTATTTATACACTGAATTGACGACGGATTTTTCCCGTTATTTCCTGATCATGACAAGGAGCACACGGCTGATGTGACCGGTCGGCAGGGGATACTCACTCCTCCATGGCACCTGATCCCACCTCTGATGTTTCGGGGGTCCATGTTTGCTCTGCTCTTATTTTGTATTGTTTTATGGACTTTGAGATTGAATACTGTTCGTTATCTCCATATCCTTTTTCATACATATAGGCTTATATAGCTAACGTGTCCGCCGCGGCTATGAAATGCTAGCTTTATTAAATACATGGAAAATATAGAAATAGCCAAAGTAAACTGGAAACTTCACTTTTTTTTTATAAAGTATCGAAATGATAAATGCCAGGGAAGGGTTGCGCATATCATAAATCTTTTTATATTTATCTACATGTACATAGTTTTGTTTAGTTCTTTGAGAGAGAGAGAGAGAGAGAGAGAGAGAGAGAGAGAGAGAGAGAGAGAGAGAGACCTCTCATTCTCCATTATGACTTTTTATCAAGAAAAAAAAAACTACAGAGAAAAAATGTAAATAATGAGTACAAAATACAATATACTTTAACAAGACTCTCTGCTGATCCTTTTTTAATCTCCCAATATAGTCCCCCGTAGTACACAGTCGTGGTTATTGTCCCCCGCTTTCGCGAAAGCGAGGGGACATTAAATCTCATTCGTCTGTCCGTCAGTCTGTCAGTCTGTCCGTCTGTCAGTCTGTCAGTCTGTCCGTCACAAAAAAACTTTTGATTTAGTGGAGGTATGACTTTCATATTTCACATGTGTATTCTTTGTGACAAGACCTTTGTTTGGGTACCGCCAAATTGACCTTTTGACCTTGACCTTGGAGTTTGACCCACTTTCACACAAAAATTCAAAAATTTTACTTTGGCCATAACTTTTGAATGGTGGGTACTAGGACTTTCATATTTCACATATATATTGTTTGTGGCAAGGGTATTTCATTGGATAACAACAACCTTGACCTTTTGACCTTGACCTTGGAGATTTAACTTCTAAAAAACTTTAACCTTGACCATAACTTTTGAAATACACTAAGGCTTTCATACTTCACATATGTAATCCTTGTGGAAAGACCCTTCACTGGATACCAATAACTTTTACCCTTTGACCTTGACCCTGGAGTTTTAACTACTTTTAAAAAACTTTAGCCTTGGTCACAACTTTTTATCAGTAGATACTAGGACTTTTATATTTCACATAATTTATGTATTCCTTGTGGCAAGACATTTCATTCGATACCAACAACCTTGAAGTTTTGACCTTGACCTTGACCTTGGAGATTTACATACTTATGAAAAAACTTTAACCTTGACCATAACTTTTGAACGGTGAGGGCTAGGGCTTTTGTACTTCACACATGTAATCCTTGAGAAGACCTTTCAATTGATGCTGCCAACTTTTACCCTTTGACCTTGACATTGGAGTTTTAACTACTTTTTAAAAGAACTATAACTTTGGTCACAACTTTTGAACGGTAGATACTTGGACTTTTATATTTCATATATGTATTCTTTGTGGCAAGTCCTTACTTTGGATGTCAACAACTTTGACCTTTTGACCTTGACCTTAAAGATTTACGTACTTATGAAAAAACTTTAACCTTGACCATAACTTTTGAACAGTAAGGGCTAGGGCTTTCAAACTTCACATATGTAAACCTTGTGAGAAAACCTTTCATTGGATATCAACAACTTTGACCATTTGATCTTGACCTTGGAGTTGACCTGCTTTTAAAAAAAACTTTTTACTTTGGCCATAACTTTTTAACGGTCAGGATTAGGGTTTTCATCCTTAAAAAAAAATCAACTTCAATGTTACTTTCTAAATAAATGACATATGATAGGATGTTCATATTACACACAATACGTCATATAAAATAATACCTCACCCACAAAGACACCGAAAGCGGGGGACCGCAATTCTTTGAATTTGCTTGTATTAGAAGTAAATTTTCAGTTTTGCAAACAACGCTTTCTTCGCAGAAGCGTGAAGTTTAAATATAGTTTAGTATAAGAATACCTAGAAGTTTTGCTATTGACAACATGAACAAAAAAAGGTAAGAACATGCATAAGAAGGCGTTTTCTATGATGTATTACCTGACCCATGTGGGAGTATTATACAATAAAAAAATTATATTTGATTCAATTTTGGCATTATTAGCGAGGGATCTGAGATTGCTAAAATTGAATCTCTATAACAATTACTTGCATATTATTAGTATAAATTTTGCTTTAAAAAAAATAACCATAATAAAATCGCTAATCCTACCGCTCGTTAAAAATTTATACCATTGTTTAGATAAATCGCTAAATTTGCGTCTCGCTAAAATTTCAAATTATACAAACGGCATTTGAAACAGAGGATTTGGTTGTCCTCGGCAAATGAAATACAACAAAATTTAAAAACATTTTAAATAATTATGTTTTAAACTGAACAAACGTGAAATGAAGTTAAAATTGAACACTCGGTAATTATAGCTTTACCTACGTGAATTTTGCATGACATTGCTTTTAAAGACAAACATCAGTATATGACGTGATGACATTCTTGATAGATATCTATTTTTAAAATATTTTAATTACTGAAATTATACCGAACTATACCACTGCCATAGAAACAAGTCATGAAACGATGTCGGTCAAAACGATGTCGGTCAAAGATCAAATAAAATAGATTTTGGGTTTAGATGCGATTGGGCAAAAAATGTCAACTATTAACCATTGTTTAACTTCGGTTTAACTTCGTTCTTCATGGACACGTTTTGTCTTTTAGAGCATATTTTTATAAAACTCATAACAATATTGACCGATCAGTGCGAACGGGTAGTGACTTGCTCTTCAAATCAATGTAAATAAATATTAGCTGTCTTTAAATCTTCATAATTTAAAGACCTGTGATTTTGTTCACGTTTCTATAGCCACAATGTAATATTTAATGAAAACAAATAAAATGTGAAAGTCCATTAAGTATATATCAGTTTTTGAAATTTACGGATCCAAATTGTCTCAAAACTTAATTGATCAAGTCAGTGGCGGATCCAGAAATTTTGAAAAGGGGGGGGGGGGCGACCAGTTTGAGGTCAGGGTAGGGGCCCGTAGCCGCACCAAAAACATTGATTTATTTGATACTGTGTATTTTTTGGACACAAAGGAGGGGGGGTGGCTTGCCCCCCCCCCCCCCCCTAAATCCGGCAGTGCAAGTATAGCCCTTTTTATGAAGATTAAGAAATCTTTGTAGATATCCCACTATTTTCTCGAAGTATGAATTCTGTATAGTGAAAGAGGTACTATTTCTAAAATATTGGACGGTTTTGTTTGGCTCAATTAACAATAAATTTTAAAACTTGCGTTTCTTTGTTGATTTTTTTAAATTTTAAAATTTTTCAAAGAAAGAAAGAACAAAAGGCAAAGTTAAAGGCAATAGGACTCGCACTTATAGTATCAATAAAACTTTCATTTATGGAAAACTCACATTATTTCAATTTTGATCCCCATATATTAAAATGTAACGACCCGCAACGCATCTTTTTTTTTTACCCCCCCCCCCCCTTTCCGCCAAAGAAGACGTACAACCCCAAAACATTTTTTTTTAATTGGGGCATTATTGATAAAACAACAATCTTTTTTTTTTCAAAGTATTAACAAATAATTATTTTTGAAATACATTACGATCGTCGTCAACGAGCTTCGGAAAACAAAACATCTAGTTACTTGGTTTGTATTCTCACAACTTGAAGAACATGTAAATATTATTGATATCCTTTCCTTTCGTTCAAAACTGCATGAATATCAATATAGTACGAAGAGGTTGTTTATAAATCGATAAATCAAATATTGATTGTTTTATTTAAACCGTTTAGAATTTACAATGCGTGCAGCGTTGTTATAGTAATTTGGGTATGTTTGTTTTAAAGAAACACGTAAAATAACTTAGGAAGGGGGGGGGGGGGTTATAGGTGGGAAAATTGTTATTGACATTTACCACTGTTTCTTAATTGTTAAATTTCATATTGCATGTTTAAAAACACATTTCAAACATGTAATGAAATTGCGTCACTATTGTTTTAAGCTTAACATATTTAAAATATTTACACTTTTAATATTGACACTTGCAAAGGGGTCAATATCACATGCTTTTCAAATTAATGTAAATAATTGGTATTTATTTTTATAGAGTATATACTGTCGATTTAAAACACCGGGATACAGTGTTTAAAGACCTGTGATCAAGACTAGTTTTTGGACACGTTCCTATAGCCGTAATATTATGTTTACAAACAAGAAAAATACGGTAGTCGATGAAGTGCATGAAATGTTAAGATTAAGGATATACGCAACGTATAGTTTGAACTTTTTTTTTTTATCTTTTTCAATGGAGTTTTGAAGGAACTGTGTGCTGTATTTTAATATCTATATATATGGCGTTGCGTGTGCACTTCTAAAACAATTTTGGACAAAAGAAACACCAAGAATATATGTTTATTATTTTTTATATATTTTTCTTTGAATCATCCAAGAATTTTCATCAGTTGATATCTTTCAAAAACCCCTGGTAATGCAATTTTTTGTTTATGAATATCTGAGGACACTGTGCATAGGCGTCGGAAGCAAATTAAAAGTGGGGTGGCTCATTGAAAGGGGGGGGGGGCTATACCAACAAATAAAAAGAAAACCCCAATTTTAAATGTCTATGTAATGTCTATCTTTGCAAAAAAGTGTGGGGGACCCCCCCCCCCCCCGTTCCTACGCCTATGCTGTGATCTTAAATTAAGTAAATAGTACATGACTAAATGTACTCATTGGCAATTGAAAATTGTTAATTAGTGAAAGACAATTAAAACAATACAATTTTGTAAATATTAATTCTAAATATAAATTGAAAACAAAGTTTTCCTTAAGACAACTGTTTTATATGAACCGAACACATAACATGTGTATGGATGCGATTCAGTTATCCGGGATTTTTACTGTAAAATGATTTTATGTCCAACTTATCAGAGGATATCAAGCTCATATATATAATAAGGGGGGTGCAATGATTTTTGATATTTTAAATATTTCTATTTTATCAATTTTTTGGCGTGTGAAATGAATATTTAATTAAAGGGAATAACCCTTCATCATATTCCTTTTTTTAGTCAGCCACTGTCGCGGGGGAAGGGGGTTATTATATAAATGATTAATATGATTACACATCTAAAAGCACGCTGTTTCCCGTTTCCCGTACTACCCTCCGTAATCTATATTCGAAGTAACACCGGGAAATCCGGATTAAAATGACCAGACTGTTAGTTTTGCACACGTCCCTAAGTTTTACGCGGATTCAGTATAAAAGACGAGAATGTTAGTAGGTATGTAACAAAGTATTAAAAAGAACATAGAACTTTGCTTTAAAAGAATATTTGCAAAGGTAAGTTTCATATTTGGCAAATTACACCCTTTCTGTGTTAATTTAAGACCAGAGTGAAAAAGTATTTTTTTTTCCCTTTTCCTAGAAGCTTAGACACCTGCAGTAATTTTAAAAAAATATCATAGACACCCCCAACTTAAAAAAAAAAAAAAACCTACAGGTACGTACGTTATGTTATGTATTTATGTTAAGTAAATTAGATCTTTTTTTTTGAATAACAATCAAGCTGGGGAGTGCCTATGAGTATTATTATAAATGATAAAACAATATAAAAAAAGAGGTGTTGGACATACTTGCATTACTGTTTTAATTATGATTTTGAACTGATTTCTAGATTTCACCCATTTTTTTTTTTAGAGAAAAAAAATCTTCGATAAATAGATTTTACATGAAAATTCTTAATATTAAATGACAATGACATCCTTCATTGTTGTTAATTATCGTAAGAAATATATTGATAATTGAAAGCATTTTACAGATTCAAGATACCTTAAAGAAACAGAATCTCGAACATAAACTGAAGATTTTAAACGGAATTTTTGACGTTTAAAAGCTCTTACCAATATATATATTGAAATATGAGGTACAATAAAAACATCTAAATAATTTCCATGAATCTTTCTGAAAAGGGTAAAGTTAATTACTTGTCGGCGACAGAAGCAAATAGAAAGTGGGCCGGTGGCTAATTGAAAGGGGGGGGGGGGCAAAACAACGAAAAAAGGTAAGCCCCAATTTTCAATACTCATATTATGTCTATCTTTGAAAAAAAAGTAGGGTGGGGGTGGCTAGGCCCCCTCCCCCTAGCCCCCCACCCCACCCCACCCCTTACGATTCCGACGCCTATGACTTGCATCCTAATATGATTCAAGGTTCTTTGAAGTCTTAAAAACGATTACTTTTAACACCCCCAAAAAGTTTAAATTTAATCACAAATCTTTGAGAATTCGAATTAGATTTAATCTAACTTTGAATACCGATTTTTAAGCATGAAATGAAAATATTTACATGTATTTGCAATATAATAATTTTTGCCACAAAAAAAAATGGTATACGATTTCATGTTTTCCATATGAACACACAGGGGCCGGTAACATACAGTTTTTGATTTTACGTAATCACTATATATATACAAAAATCTCTTTTTGTATACATATAGTGATTACGTAAAATCAAATACAGTATGCTACAGGCCCCTGTGTATGAACACAAAAGATTATTTAATCAAATATATTTCGTTTATATATATTATAGTTGTTTTTCTAAAATATATAAAAGGAAAGGAACAGTGTGACATTACTTTTAGATCAACCCTCGTATAAGACCGCGCTTTAAATCCTTTTGATGAATTCAATTAAACTATGTTTAAAAATAATATAGATAAACATTGAAATAAAAAAAAAATAGCAGGGGTATATTAACATTGCTCGACCAAAAGACATTTTTGTACCTTACATGCATATCTGCTGGACTGATTTTCAAAACATGACGAGAGATCTACATTAAATAGTAATAAATACAAGTATTTCACCGTTATTAGACACAAGAGAAAATATTTTCTTCAAGACTCGTTTTTTTTTTTTATACAGAGTACAATGGCATGTCCAGGATGCAAAAGCGGCGGAGTAGCTTTTAAATGCGACAAATGTGGGGCTTTACAATGTAAGAACAAGTCCTGCAAACACCACCACGCCAAGGCCGCAAGCTCATGTGGATCCTGCGGAAAATCGGGCGGACAAAAATCCGTGTAGATCTCTTGTGTAAGTAACACAGATATTTTACGTGTCCCTGAATATATTTACTTGAATGTCCTTCTGATATAAAGTCTAAAACCTTAAAAGTTTCTCTTATATTCCCCTATGTATCGTGTAAATGTCCAATAAAAAGTCTTGGTTTTGAAGTTATCATTGTAATTACACAATTAATGTTAAAGATTAAAAAAGAAAATTAAGAAATGTGAATTTAAGATTATTCCTATACATGTGTATATACATTATCATGATTTTTTTCAGGCACATCACACATAGACAGGCAGCCCAAGTCCAATTTTTAGCAATTATAAATTATTTCTAACGCAAAATAAAGAATATTCTTGATGTTTCTAATTTTTATATTTGAAACTGATGTTTTCGAGTAAAAGATCAGAGCGGTCAAGTGATGAGCTGAAGATCAATAATTAAATCATATTTGATTTCTTTGAGTGATTGGGCCATAAAAATTAATTTCTTGGTCCCCCCCCCCATCTCTTCCAAGGGTGCCCAGTTGACCCTTTTTATTGCTAACTCAATGAAATAAAAAACAAATCACCTCCATCACTATTTTTTTTAGGTTTTGTACAATGTAAAAGCAGCCTCACCATGTTTTGGGGGGCAATAAAAAGTAAAAATAGTGTCCCCTTCCCTCATCATATTTAAAAAAAAAAGTCTGAGAACCAAGGAATTAATTTTGCATGGCCTTGCATGGTGACATGTAAAAACCTAAAAATTGGTTTATCCGAATGTGAAGGAATCGTATGACAAACACTAGCATTCATTTTCTTAAAAATCATGATGCTTACCAAATAACCGAAGAATGCATCAAATCAATTCATTACTCCCAGTGATTTAATTATGTCCACATACAAAAAATATGTATACTCATCAAGGCTGAATTAAAGAGAAAAAAATATGTATATCACCAAGGCTGAATTAAAGAGAAAAAAATATGTATACTCATCAAGGCTGAATTAAAGAGATCATTTGACGCATATGGATACAGAGTTTCAATTCTCAGGAGCAATTATTGATTTTATGCACGCATCAGTTCAATTAAATGCTCTTGTTGAATTCAAAATTGAAAAATATCTTTCAATTGAAGTACTAATTTAGCAGTCTTGTTGCTTGAAAATTACCAAGTAGTTTAAACTTCTGTAAACAACAATTCTACTTAAAATTAATTCTACCTTCAGTTGAAAGATATGTGAATCAATCTGAATTCACAGGAGCATTAATTGAATTCATCTATTGATCCCTTACTTTAAGTCAAGATATCTTAAATATATCATTTTGTTGGAGAAATAAATGCAGGTATCAAGTCTCAAAATGAAATAAGACCGCGGAACATTAACTGGCAAAATTGGAAATATACAGCTTACGTCATTTCTATCTGTTACAATCAAAACATTCAGTGATAGACAAGCGTAATGGGCGGGTACAATTCGACGCGGACTTTTGGAAAACATCGGATTGAAATTGCAGATCGAAATTCATTTTCAATCCACCTCAGCTACGCTATAGTTCGACGCGGACGTTTGGAAAACATCGGATTGAAATTGCAGATTGAAATTCTTTTTCAATCCACCTCAGCTACGCTCGAAGGCACATTACTGATTGATCCAAAAGACAGTATAATTTCAATTTTCGTCTAGTTTGAAGATAATTAATATAAATCAGAATTTTCTGTCAAGTGTTTCAAAGAAATATATGTAGGGACAAATATTTTATTTCTGCTTGGTAAATATACGTTTGTTTTAGGGGAGGGGGGGAGGGGGCTTAACAATTTAAATAAAGTTTTCCAACATTTTTCAGTGAGAATAAGTATAAAACTCATGCACTCTAATAATCCTAGAAATAAAATCTGTTGTCATGTAAACATTACATGTAAGTCATGACCTGACTCGACAATTTTTACCCCCCCCCCCCCCCCCAGCTTAGAATCAAATATCTCCTGAAAAATAATCTTTGTCTTCTGTCATCTTTCGTCCATAAAAATTATAAGCTAAAACTCGTATTAATGTGAACTTCAAACAAAATGTATTCGGGAGTTGAAAATAGTTGATTTTTGGATCATATATTCACTCTTAGCTTTGAAAACAGTTCAGGTGGATTGAAAAAGAATTTCGATCTGCAATTTCAATCCAATCGGCAATCCTCGGCTGACTCCGCTACGCTCCATTCAAACCTCGGATGTGATAGGTGGAGGAATACGCATCAGATCGCTACATTTCTCCGCCGGAAACTGCCTTGTCACTCATTTCATATTTCGCTCTGCCTAAAGTTCATAGAAAAAATTCATTATTTGTGTAATTTCTCGTATTAATTACAACCAAATGTTAGTATTCTTTGAAAGCAAGAACACAGTGTTGGGCGTGCATCAAAGTAACTCGGATTTCAAAAGTAAAATATTTGAACGAAATTCAAATAAGATCACATGACTGAATCAGCAAGATGGAAGATCACCGTTGACGTCCGAGGTTATGTGCGAGGTACGAGTCATCCGAGGAACTCCGATTGATTTCAATCCGATGTTTTCCAAACGTCCGCGTCGAATTGTAGCGTAGCTGGGGTGGATTGAAAATGAATTTTGATCTGCAATTTCAATCCGATGTTTTCCAAACGTCCGCGTCGAATTGTACCCGCCCATTACGCTGTCTATCACTGAATGTTTTGATTGTAACAGATAGAAATGACGTAAGCTGTATATTTCCAATTTTGCCAGTTAATGTTCCGCGGTCTTAACTGCTCTCTCACTCTCTACAAGATTTGTTGCTGCATAAATCAGATTTGTGACATTAAATGTAACTATTTTGAAAAGAGCAATAAATAATTATTGCGCATACCAATAGAATTAAAGAGCTCGAGCCACAAGATGTGTTTGTAAACACTATGTCCCTGGTACTAACAAAGTTTGAAAAGGCTATTTTTAGCAAATAGGTCACAATCAAAGTCACAAGGTCATTGCCCTTGGTGTCATTTGAAAGAACTTTATTAGTGGAGTATGCATAACAAATATAAAGTCTTTATCTCCTACGATTCAAAAGTTCTGGCAAAAGTCCATAAAAGCTATTTTTAGTACTCAGTATATAGGTAACAGTCAAGGTCACAAGGTCAAGTTTTATTGGATTAAAACTTGATATTTTCATTATATGCACATATATTTTATAATATTTAAAAAGGTCTTCAGCGGGATAAATTCATAACAAGTCAGTCAGGGACCTAATATGGAGTCATACAGGGTGTGAAATGGAAATCCATATTGGGACTTGGCTTGGCATCGCCAAATATGGATTTCCATTTTACACCCTGTATGACTCCCAATACGGATTTCCATTTCACACCCTGCATGACTCAGTATTATGTCCCTGAATGACTGTGTAACTTTAAATACTCATTGACAACTTTCACAAGGAAATCTACCAGAATTATTCATAAATGTTTGAAAAAAGAGGGAAAAAATCATTCATTTTCTTTAGCACTGAATGGATCTATCTCCCCTATTTAAAATAAATGAAGTAATGCAGTAAATCCTAATTATTTTACTTCTACATGATTCTCAAGTACCAAGGTTCAAATTAAGGGTGGTTAAGGTGGGATCACAATGAGTGATCCTAGTTTTAAATACAATGTAGATAGGAATACATAGGGAAAAAGTCTTTATGAATCGGTTCTGCTCAAGAACGGGGAAGCCATGATAAGTTGAGGTAGTGGAAATTCAAGTTTTGCCCCCCCCCCCATTAATTTTTCAATACTGATCCGATTTCTGTCTTTTCCTAGTCAGTGTGACAGATGAGCAATGTGACCAATAGGCTTTTTGTTTTACATATTTCTGTTAAGAAATGATTTCTGTACCCATATGATTAACAAAGTTCACTTTTATAAACACATTTCAGGAATCCCTTTCTGATGTGTGTTTCTAATGCCCCCTGTATTCCTTTCATCTCATTAATTCATTCATAAACATCAAGGATGTAACAAGTAATCACACTGTAATCAATTACAGACTGATTTGTAATCATTAGTATTTAGTTATATTGTATTTTCCTGATTACAAGCAATGGTGATGTAATCAATGTTGTATTCAAGATAACTTTTTGAAAACATTATGACTTCATGTTTTGATACTATTTAGTGGATATTGATAAACATCAACACACCCTTACGATCCTCCTTTCAGACAATTTATCTCATACACGACCAATATCAAGACAATACAGATACTGTCTGATCCAATCACTTCAGACCCAGCTAAATCTCATTTGAAAAAAGAAAAACAAAAACACATATTTTTTACATTTAATTTTGTATATAAATAGATCTAAATGTTCTACTGCTATCTATTGGGTTCTGATGTAAAGGAGGCTGAGAACTGAATGGGATGGCAGTCCTGAGTTTTGAGATTGACCATCACTGCTGTAGCTGTCTGTGAGAACCGAGGAACGCTCACCAGAAGAACCTCCTGTCCTCCAGGCCCTACAACAGCAAAAGTTAGGCTAAGTAAAAACTGAGGGATGGATCTAAAATGTTTAGTAGGGGAGTAGGAGATGCTCTACAAAAGCAAATACACTTGTATTTTCATTTAAGAAATGAATTTAATTTTTGAAGATTCATGAGGTTACGAACTACAACACTTCACGCTGGCATATTTCAAGAAGCATCATCCATGTAGTTCATATATCTCATGAATCTTCAAAAAATAAATTCATTCACAAATTCCCACAGAATTTAAGCAATTCAACTGTCATTTTTAAAGCAAAACAGTTTGCACTATAGTTTTGACGTCAAGTGCGGTATTATGACGTAACAAGGAGATATTCATGCTCATCCATGGAAGTTCATGAAAAAAGCAAAAGTCTTCCTATTTGCAAAGAGTCTTAAGGAAATTTATTTGGAAATGTAAATATTCTTAGATAAACCTATTGAAGATTCTGTATGAACTTAGTACAGTAAAACTCGGTTATAACGAAGTCACAGGGACCTATGAAATTACTTCGCTATATCCGTAATTCGTTATAACCGTATAAGAAATTCATTAAATTTATCACGCTGGGGATCCAAGATGACTTCGCTATATCCGTAAATTCGCTATATCCGTGTTCGTACTAAACGAGTTTTGCTGTAGGGGGTCAGAAGTCATTGCACGACTAAATCACACGCCAAGATGCCCTTCACCAGCAAAAGTTAGGCTGTGTGATTTTTTCTGGATTAAGATAGATTCTTGAATTGAAGGTAGAAAACTTCGAGTCTTAAATAATCTTCTGGTAATTCAATTGTTTAAATTGATATTTTCATGTGAGAAATGTGCAGTTTGAATGAAAACACAAATAAACAAACTAATATGAATGGATCATGTAAACAGCACAATTATACTGATAATTTTAAACTTCTACGAATAGAATCAGTGTACACTATTTTGGGGTCTCTACGTGACTTACCTCTGAACATTTTGGAGTCAAACTTTGTCATGTTTCCAGCAAACAGTATGTGTGGACAATCTTCAATAATGAAGGGGTCCTCTTTGTAAAAGGGATAACAACCTGGAAAGGATTCAAAATGATTCCAAACATTTAGACCTACATTTACTTTATAAAGGAACCTAGGAGAGAGTTAAAATAGGCTTTGTCTATACCCAATCCCAGTCACTTTTATTTTTGAATCAAACTATGTATAAATGTAAAAAAGAAACCAAAGTTTTCGTTAACTTTTTAATATTATTTAAGGAAGTGCAAATCCACTGTTATTGAACTGACTAAAATTCTCCAAAATGGCTACTACAGGCACAGTATTTACACCAATGGCATGACAAACAAATGAAATAATTTTTCATGAATGGGCGTACTCACAGTGTGAACATGGAAAAAAAAAAATAAACATGAACAAATTTTCAATTCATTCCTTCAATGATACTTTGTATTAAAACAATGTTGAACAAATGAAAAATTGCCCATGTTTTTTCCACAAATGAAAGTACATGCAGTGTGAACATGGAAAAAAAATCTCAATTCTTTTCAATGATATTTTATACAAGAAAAAGAATCAATCTACCGAGTGTGTCTGGAGCAGTGGGTGCTAGATGCCCCCACTCCAAGTTCTTCTCTAGGATGTCGAGTGGTTCCTCATTGGTGCTGTATTTAATGATATCCTGGATCGGTTGGCCAGATGTTCCAAGTACCCTGTAAACGAACAAGAAAAACAATTAATTTCTTAACCTTTACAGAAAATCTTAATTAGTAATTACACGATATTGCAAATTCATAGATATAGCAAAGTTATCTTGGATCCCCAGCTATATATAAAATATTTAATGAATTCCTTACATGGATATAACGAATTAGGGATATAAGGAAGTAGTTTCATAGGTCCCAAGGACTTTGCTGTAACCAAATTTTACTGTATATTATTCAATGATTTAAATACATAAGCTTAAAAAGCTCATCTTGATATCATCATCAATAAGATAGAATCAGATGTCCCCAATTCTCATTCCCTAATAAATTTCAACTAATTTATACATTACCCAGTATGTTCAAAATTGTATTTTTCTTCTGCAATGTATATATACATGTAAATGGTACATATACATTTTCATCTCAAGATCTTTCACAGATTTTCCATTCTATATTTATTAAATTTCAAATCAATGTATGTTTACCAACCTAACCCCTTCTATTGTGAAGTCATAAGGGTTGGTCACAGTCTGAAAGGTGGGATAGCGTAATGCCTGGGGAAACATACACTTATGAAGTGGCTGCTGGGGTAGGGTGTAATTGGCAGGGTCGAATTCCCCTGGCATCAAATCAACATCAACTGAACTCTAAAAATAGCACATAATAAAAGTTTACAATAAATTGTTTGAAATTTCATAATAAATAAGCCAATTGAAAAATAAACTGTTCATACGAAAAATTCTGAGATTATGAACTTTAACTATGATATAGTATCTTTTTATAGAAGATTACATTTATTTAATTAAGCCTTGAAGGAACGAACAAGTTCCAACAATTTGTTTTGTAAAATTAACTTAAATCACAGAAAAAAATATTGACAATCCACTGAAAACTGTGAAGACAGCTGTCATCTAAAACAATGAAGATAAGCCTTACTGCCAGTTGTGTGAAGACATCATCCAGACTTTTTATGGCTTCCACGCTCCCAGCAGCTGATTTCTTACTAAGATATTTTGCCTGCAAACAAAAACAGGTTTAAATCAAGACCTAAAAATTCCTCTTTTTGAGACTAACATCCCTATATAACATATTTATGTGTTATACATGAGTATTATCAACATATTGTAGTTTAACTTCAGTATCTCGAACACTGATGTCTCAAATGTAATGTTAGTACCGGGGAAGATGCAAATGGGAAATCCCAAGCACTTTTTTCTATTCACTATCATAAACTTTTCCTCAGTCTTAACTTGTTTGAACAACATTTGATTGTATTTGTATTCTTCAGACAACCTAAAATTATGATCCCTTCATGTCTTACCTTTTGCAAACTGTCCTTGTCTTGTGTGCTAGAACTCAAGGAATTTCCAGCGACGACGATTCTGGAAATCTCCGAACAATGACCTTGTTCTTGGCTATTACCCAGCATCCCCGTTACCATGTCAACAAAGAGCTGCAGGGTGAAGCTCTGTTCCTCCTTACTGCCCAACTCTAGTCCTGAGATCAGGATCAAATACCTGAAAGAATAACATGAAAAATTTACATAAATTAGCAAAATAAAATGTTGGTAAGAAAACTTATTTTTTTTAAATCATGTGAAAAAGACTTTAAAATATAAAATATTGTTACTTTTAATGATCAAGAAACCAGTTTCTTTATAAGTTTTCTTTCTAAAATTTGTATCAAATTGTTACCCTCCACAACATTTAAGCTTAAGCTTGCTAAAAGCTTCATATTAATGACACACCAATGAAAAAAAAAAATAAACTCAATCAAATCTTCCAAACTGACAAATCAGGGCAAAGATTTTCAAAGCAGGGAAACAAGGCTGAAAAAAATCTTAGTACTTGTCTTTTTCTAAGATGGGTCTGGGGACCTGCTCTTTCAACATTCTGAAACAGTATTTTTCCACGTGGAACTTTCCACGGTCATCATCTGGCTCTTTACCATAAACAGCGATGATCACACCTATATCAGACAAAAATTATTGTAAAAAATTATAATGTTGAAATATTCAAATTGAAACTGTATAAATGCATTAAAAAAACTTTTTTTTTACCCCCCCCCCCAACTTTTTTCGCCTTCCAAGAACAAAACACTCTTAAAAGGCATTGTTTTAAATAAATTATATATATGGTAAGAGAATGAACACAAGATGCCATAAACTAATTTATTGTGTTCTATAAACAAAACATTTTAAAATTGCAGTAGTTTGAAATAAGTTCTAATAACATGGCAAAAATTAATAAAGTATTCAATAAATGATCATGCTATCATAACCTATCTAAATTTATAAAAAAAATAACCAGTATTCTTAATTAGCTGCAGAACTGTAGCTATCTTGTTGACATCAAACCTAAAAGCTACAGATCCAAGCATTGTAAAAACCTTCAATTTACGACAACTGTTTTGCTGCTACCTTTTTTATTACATATGCTTGGATCTGAAACTCTTGGGTTTTCCCAATAGTGTTTTCTTTTTAAAAGAAGAGAGCTACACTTCTGCAGCTATATTTTTAATGTACAAAAAAAGTTGCATGTTAATGTATTCTACATCTTGGTATATGTATTTTAGTAATGTTTAATTTAAACAGATTCTACTTTTTGTTATGTGTACATGTGATAACTCAGGACTTGAAACTATATCCTAACCTGTGACGGCCGTCTGAACGTCCAGGTCTCCCACCAGGATAATTCTCTGTAGCTCATCCTCCAAGTACAGCTTGTCTGAGTCATCCACAAACTTAGTTCTCACGGGCTGGGGCATTAAATTATGCTACATATATATAAATATAGTCATTAAAATATAAAATAGTCATTACTATTTATTAAAATACACATAAAAATACAAATATAGACATATTGACCAAATTTCTTACTATTTATCTTTTTAAAATAATGGAAAAGTTTATTTTTTTATTATCAATATATTAATTGTTTGTTTGGTTTGTACCTTTTTAAACTTTTGACATTTCTTTAACTATGAGCAGATACAGTGTACATGTATTTCAAAATATAGCAAGATGAAAGAAGAGAATTATAAGCTATATTTTACCTCCTCACTGATTTCCTGTAAAATGCTTGGCTTCAGTTCCATGTGTTTGAACAGAGTCCCAGTGACAACGCAGGTTTCATCACTCTGCAGTTCATGTAATTTCCTTATACAAATATCCTTTCCTACAAAATTCCAATTATCATAAATGAGAGAACATGCTACAAATGCACAGAGATTAAATCACCTGGACTTAAAAAAAGGTATTTGTGTTGAATGTATAGTCTTCTGTTTAGTTTCAAAATTTGACTAGTTCCATATAATTATGGGCTTCATGTTTATAAAATAAACTTAAAAGTGTTAACATGCACACATTTTTACCTATAAAAGTATGAAGGTTTGTTTATGCTTGTTGTCGCCTGAACTGAAAATCGGGGATATTAATTTTGGTCTGTATTTCTGACTTTCTGTAACACTTTAATTTCTTCAAGTAATCTCGAGAAGCCTTTGAGCTTTTGCAACAAAATTTTATATAACTCCCTACACCCTTAAATGAGACTCCTATTGATTTTGAGGTCAAAAGTCAAGGTCATCATTTCTTATAAAAACTAAGACAGTTTTAATACTTTTTTCTGCACAATATCTCAAGAAGCCTTTGAGCTTTTGCAACGAAATTTTATACCATAGCTCCCTACGGTCCCGTCCACTCCCCTTAAAGTCCAATAATGTAGATCAGTGCCTTCTCTTTTTGTTTTCTTATGTGGGGACTGAGCTTTAATGTGGTGTGATGTCACAGCAAGACGTGATGTCTCGTGCAACTTGGTGTTTGAAGTGGCTGATCAATGTCACAAACTTGTGTTTTTGTTGTACAACTGCACTTGCCCCAACGGTTACACCAAAAACAAATTATTTTCATAGCTAGCACAGTGAGCGACTTGGCAACACTCGTTTCAATAGACTAACATGTAAGAACAGAGGAAATTCGGAATGAAATCTGTTCATACATCAGGCAAATTTTTGAGTGAAACCTTCACAGAATTCCTTTACTTCCAGGATTGCATGCGATAATGGTGAATAAATAAATTAAATAAAAGGCTTTCTGTTTTTAAAAATCTGAAAAGCAAAAGAAATATATTGTACAATTTCTATAGTCAAAAATTGCACTAGGTCTACTGTTTCAACCAGATGCTCGTCTGTCTTCGTAAGCTCTGTAGAGCTCCATTCAATGGCATTAATCGATCATGTGATGCCACAGCAAGATGAGATGTCTTGTGCAACTTGACTGATGTTTGAAGAGTGGCTGATCAATGTAACAAACTTGTATTTTTGATTGTACAACTGCACACGCCCCAATGGTCAACCGTAAAACATATATCTTTATAGCGAGCGTTATCGCGAAGTGAGCTCAATAGAGTAAGAACAGAGGAAATTCAGATTGAAATCTGTACATATGTCAGCCAAATTTCTCTGTGCAACATTCCCAGAATTCCTGCACTACCCAATGTCCTTTGCACGAATATTGCCGAATAAATAAAATAAAATAATAACGTAATGCATATATCAGGCTTTCAGTTTGTAGAAATCTTTCAAAGAAACAAGAAATAACTCTGCAATGTTTTTCGACAAAAATTGCACTAGTTCTATAGTTTCAATCAGACGCTCGGCTATCTCTGTAAGCTCTGACGAGCTTTGTGACGTCGTATGATCATTGATGTCACAGCTAGTCGAGATGTCAAGTGTGGCTTGACGTTCGAAGTGGCTGATCTCAAGTGTTTTTGATGGTACAACTGCGCTCGCCCCAATGGTCACACCGTAAAACATATTATTAAACATACATCAAAATAGCATTATTCTCTGCTTTTATCATATCAAAGTTTATGAAGCAAATGGGTTACTTCTACTAGCTTATCATTAGGCCAAATGTAAAATATGATCAATACCCCATTTTTTTCTAGCAGCAATTTCAACTTTTGGACGAACTTCCCAAAGCCTTTCTGCATAAAGATGTGCATATTGTCTATTGAAGGTCCTATCCTTCAATAAAAACCTTTCAGAACAATTTGAAAAATTGCCCGACTGTCTTTCAAATCTTGTATGTGTTTGCTGAGGCTTTGACAATAAGTCACTAGAGTGGTCATGTCCTCTTTTCTCAAACATTTTCTTAGTTTTTCACTTCTTGTTAATGTTTATCTCCATTCGCGCCAGAACTCTTTCGTGTAGTGAGGTACAAATGTCAATGGACAAAAAAGTAAGTCGTACTATAGTAACTCGTTCGTACAAATCTTATTTAGGTCCAATTTCAGACTAGAAAAAATGTAGATAATACACAAAGTTACACATAATGTTATCGTATAGTGGGTTATGTTTCGTGCGGAACAATTATGTTGGAGGTCTTGATTTTTTGAATTTTTTTCTAAGGTTACATACCCGCATACATGTGATATGTACCGGCGGTACAGGAAATGTCCCGTTTTTTCGACCCCCATCACGGTGTCCCGGCGGTACAACAAAATTCACGGGAAATGAAAATGTGTACCGTATTTTGAAATGTTTACCGAAAACCGCCATTTTTCTTTCATTCCCGCTCTCGCAACACCGGAAATCTCGAAGTATGCGTGACTTACTGCCCTTGATAAATGTAAACAAAACAGCATGAACGAAGGTGTGAAATATTCCCGTAATAATTACATCGTAATTAGGAGATATCAAAGCATTTTGTTTGGCTGATTGCTTTTTAATAGGACAGGTTTATCAAGGATTCTTTTAAACTGTAATTTAGTAAAAGTAAAGACATTTTAAAGCAAACACCATTCACAAGAATCGGAGACACTTTGTGACAGCCAAACGAAAATTCATCCATTATTTGATCAGGCATTCGTATTGTCTATTTAAACACAGATTAAGAGAAATGATTTTTAGTACAATTTTAATAATGCAGCTGAATGGAAACGACCAGATTCATACAATAAAGTGTTTTTAAACACTGTACTTTTTACTAAGTTCTATTATTAATTTAGTTTTATGCCGAAATGAAAAATAATTAAATCATAATACATGTTATGCAGTGGTGCACCTGAACATTGATTTGAAATTTATTATTAAAAAATAAACACCTTACATTGTTTTTTGGTCGATATTTTGTACCGTTTTTTGGTTAGCAATGTACAGTATTTTCACCCAAATTCCAGTATTTTGAAGGCTGCTGTACAGTATCTGGGTCTAGAAATTATCACATGTATGTACCCGATACTACTGAGCTGCAGAACTCCGAAAAAAAAAAATGAACGGACACAGTGACAGATTCTCAGACAGATACTTTAAACTTCAATGCTACAGTTCTGCAGCTAGACCCCATTAAAACATTATTTTTGGTCATAACTCTATGAGGCGCCGTTTTAATATTAATTTTAAGGTATTTTCTGATATCAAAAAGAGATATTATATTTTTTGATATCAAAAAATAGATCTTGATATCAAAAATTCGATTTTTTTGCCCGGATATAAGAAAATCATTTAATGATTTCAAAATTCGAATTCTTGATATGAAAAAAAAATGATTTTATGATATTAGAAATTCGAATCTTTGTTATCATAAAATCTTCTTTATTTTCTGATATCAGAAATGTGAATTTTTGATATCAGAAAATGATTTTTGATAACTGAAAATGATTTTTGATATCAGAAAACGATTTTTCTTCTCAAAAAATCGAATTTCTGATATTATAAAATGATTTTTTGATATCAGAAAATACCTTTAAAATATTAAAACGGAGCCCCATTATGATTCTTCATACGAATACTTCACAGACGTATTCCTTGTGAGAGACCTTCCTTTGGATACCAACAATTTTTACCTTCATCTCGGAGTTGATCTTCTTTTGAAAAAAATTATATAGCCACACCTTTTGAACAGTTGGTGCTAGGGCCTTAACATTTCCAAACCCTTCCTCTGGGTACCATTAATTTCACACTTGACCTTGGAGATTGGCCCGCTTTTTAGAAAGTTTTATATCCTGTACATATAAACTTTTGAATGGTAAAATGCTTGGTCTTTCATATTTTTTTTTTTTTACAAATTATAGAGACAAGTCCTTCCTTTGGCAGAAAAACAATATTTTTCTTCCTTTGACCTGGGAGTTTGACTTGCAATTTAGAAACTTCGCCAAAAGCTGCCATACGGGGACATCAGTATTTAACATTTTGTCTTTTAAGTATTTTTTTAACTAATTCACGCAAACTTCAGTGGTATATCTTCCGTGGCAAAAGAGCTAAATTAAAACACGGAGTACCAAAATTGGTGCTATCTCTAAAACGGATGACACGTTCTCAAGGACATATTTAGATCTAGGATTTGTAGATTAGCACTTATTATTTAAAAAGTTGCGTTCATCTTTAGATTATTTTTCTCCAAATTCTTACCTCAATCGATTTCAAAATATTTCTTTGACTCCTATCAACTATACTATCGTTTTGTATATCTACTGGTCTGTTAATATATTTTTTTCGTATATGGAGCTACAGTTCTGCAGTTGTCTTTAACCAATTAATCTGCATACTAGTATTTAATCCACCTTCCAATCCTTCACAGCCGTCTCTACGACTGTAGGGCATTCAGAAGTGGATAAATTATACAGATGTGTTATCAGACAGTTGATCGACCAGTGCTGAAAATTATTCCGGACTACATGATGTATCCAGATTTAAAACATTTTATATAATATGTACACATACTTAGAAAAAAAATAATGCGAGATTAAATCACTTTATTTGTGTCCACACGGCGGAGAATCTACGTCATCGGACGGGATTAGGACACACAAAAATGGAGGACAAATGCTCCGCTTCGATGTAAGAAGTTGATATTTTTGCATTTATAAAGAATGAATATTAAATCAGTATCCTGCCTAAAGTATGCCAAAGAACGTCAACTACAATAGACAATGTACGTTTGCTCGTGATAGAATCTTATTGTTCCAAACACTTCGACACAGTTTGAAAACAAGTGAGAAAAAACCGGGATGTGGGGTACACATTTTTAAAATTCGACCAATTATTCGCATGTTCAGATGAACTAGACATTTTATTCTTCCGCGTTTACACTAGAACTAATATTTTTAAAAAATCCTGATTTTTTAAATAGTTTATTATGCTTTAATTATCCAAGAAAAAAGTATAAATCATTTTGTTTTCAGAAATGATGTAGGGCACACCAACACTAAAACGGATATGGGACACACAATAAGTTACTTTCAAACTGAAACATCGAGCATTCATATCTTAAAGTTTCCATTTAAATGACTGCCATTTGATAGTATATGAACAATAACCTGTACAACTCATCTTTGTAATACTCATCCAAATACATGATTCCCTTGGTTTGCTTGTGTATCCATACAAAAATTATAAGTTGAAAACGCTGGTCTGATCTCCAACAAAAGCTTCCAACATGAATTTTAAATTTTGACTTTTATTAAATTCCATGTAGAAATTTACCGGTGTTCACTTCTGCAGATCCATAGAAAGAGGGGGGGGTTCGAAGTCCGGAGATTGTGTTAATTTTATGATATTTCTATTTAAAGTTACACGACATCCGCCCCCCCTCCCCCCCCCTCGAAAAAAAAACACCAAAAAAAAAAAAGAAATACACGTGTACAAACTCACGAAATAAGTTTTTTTTTTTAGCTTTGTTGCTTACTTTTCTGCTTGTCAAAATAGTTTGGAGTCAGAAAATTCTTTGATTGGAATTCCCTTGGTTTGCTTGTATCCATACAAAAATTCAAATATTATAAGTTGAAATGGCCGGTCTGATCCTCCACAAAAGCTCATTAGCTGCCAAAATGAATTTTAAATTTTGACTTTTATTAAATATCATATTGAAAGATACTAGTATTTACATGTGCGGATCTAAAAGGAGGGTTGAAGTCCGGAGTCTATGTATATGATTTTACGTACTCTACGATATTTTTGTGTTAAGTAACACGACCCAGACCCAATTAAACACATATATATAGCTTTTTGAGGTTGATTGTTCAATTTCTTTGCTTGTAAAAATATTTTGGAGTCAGAACTTCTTTTTCTGAGTTTGTGTGGACACCCCCCCCCCCCTTCGAAAAGTTTCTGTATTTGCATATTCAATGTTTGTTTTTATTAGATGTTTGTGTGTGTGTGTGTGCTGATAGGAAGCGGAGATTAGGGAATTTTTCTTATGCTCAAATATTTGCAACAGCTGACAAACTTCTTTCAAAATTCTAATAGTTAATTACCGACTCCATATATTTGAGAAAAAGAGACAAAATTGAATATTGTACTTCGAAGTTAACATCATCGTATTAATTGAAAAAAAAATTATTGTTTTATTATGTGTCTTTCCTGATATACTTTATTTTATCAAATAAAATATACAACATGACTATATGAAGACAGTCATGTTGTATATTTTATTTGATAAAATAAAGTATATCAGGAAAGACACATGTATGAATCAGTGATTAAATATTATGTACTCATAAAGCAGTTCATGTCATCTTATTTACATTCGCTGGAATATTAGCCAAAAGCAATGATAGGAGCCGGCTTAAATAAACATTACCAGCCGTATAAATTGGGATTTTTTTGTTGTAAAAAGTACTTTCGTAGCTATACATAAAAAAGAAATAATGTCAAAACTATTTGTTGCAATTTGGAATTTCCCGATCAATTTTTAGACCACTGTGTAGGGAAAATAAATTCTTTTTATCACCTGGAAGGTCAGTTGTTGCAAGTATTTGAGCATAAGAAACGTTCTTGATCTCTTTCCCATATTAAAAGACATGCTAGTGTCAAAGATCTTATTAATACCAATATGCAGATTTAAGAACTTTTTCGGGGGGGGGGGGGGGGGGGGGGGGGGGGGGGGGGGGGGCAGTCCACACAAAGTCCAAAGAATTTTCTGACTCCAAACTATTTTGACAAGCAATAAAGTGAGCAACAAAGCTAAAAAAAAACTTATTTCGTGAGTTTGTATGTGTGTGTGTGTGTTTTTCGTGTTTTTTTTTCGGGGAGGCGGGGGGGGGGGGGGCGGCGGATGTCGTGTAACTTAAAATGGATATATCAATAAACACAATCTCCTGACTTCGACCCCCCCCCCTCCCTCTTTCTGTGGATCTGCAGAAGTGAACACCGGTAAATTTCTACATGAAATTTAATAAAAGTCAAAATTTAAAATTCATGTTGGAAGCTTTTGTTGGAGATCAGACCAGCGTTTTCAACTTATAATTTTTGTATGGATACAAGCAAACCAAGGGAATCAAGTATTTGGATGAGTGTTACAAAGATGAGTTGTACAGGTTATTGTTCATATATACTATCAAACGGCAGTCATTTAAATGGAAACTTTAAGATATGAATGCTCGATGTTTCAATTTGAAAGTAACTTATTGTGTGTCCCATATCCGTTTTAGTGTTGGTGTGCCCTACATCATTTCTGAAAACAAAATGATTTATACTTTTTTCTTGGATAATTAAAGCATAATAAACTATTTGAAAAATCAGGATTTTTTAAAAATATTAGTTCTAGTGTAAACGCGGAAGAATAAAATGTCTAGTACATCTGAACATGCGAATAATTGGTCGAATTTTAAAAATGTGTACCCCACATCCCGGTTTTTTCTCACTTGTTTTCAAACTGTGTCGAAGTGTTTGGAACAATAAGATTCTATCACGAGCAAACGTACATTGTCTGTTGTAGTTGACGTTCTTTGGCATACTTTAGGCAGGATACTGATTTAATATTCATTCTTTATAAATGCAAAAATATCAACTTCTTACATCGAAGCGGAGCATTTGTCCTCCATTTTTGTGTGTCCTAATCCCGTCCGATGACGTAGATTCTCCGCCGTGGTCCATATGCACGAATTAATTACAAATATTATGAAAAAAATTAAAGAATAAAATCTTTCACTTCGCTTTTGAAAAACAAACAAATTCAAAATTTCTAATCTCAGTGCATGTCTATAAATTCGCATGAAAAAGTGCGTGTGACCATTCTCTTTAAGTCCATTTCTTAAACTTATTTGATGTCCATATCTTCATGTTTGAATGGTGTATCTCGCCTTAAATCCCGTAAATTCGTTTGAGTCGTCGGAGTGGAGTTTGACCATCAGCGTGTTGCCAGGGTACTCTAATGTCCGTGGGGGTCTGTTTTCGTCTCCCTGTTCTTCACCGCAAAATCTGCAAAGAAAAAAGAAAAGCTCAATGAATTTCCATTCCATTCCTAATCAATGTTGCAGTTCTTTTCTCGCCGAACTTATTTGAAACTTTTTTTTGCTTTATTCTAAGTCTATATTGAGGTTATGATTACACTTTTTAATTTTTTTTAACGTCTTAATTTTTTTCAATCCCCCCCCTCCACTTTTCAGTTGCTTACCTAGCGCCACCTATGTGAGGTCCACCCAAGAACACTTCTAGCCAATCATAGTAACACGTGGCGTCACTTTCTACCATAAAATCCTCCATAGTTAGTGTGATTCTAGATCCGGGTGGTCCCTAGGCAACGAAAACAAAATAAATAATTTAAAACTTAAGGGACAAATTATAAGCTGGCATGAAAGGAAATAAACAACATTTTCAATTACTGGGAATTTTATCTTACTTTAATGACCCAAGTACACTCGGCATAGGATGTGTAATCCCCTGGATAGTTTGGAGACATGAAAACGCCACTCGTTCCCGTTAGTTCGCCTCCACAGTCTGCAAAGAAAAATACATCGATCTCATAATTTTAATAACGAATTTTTATAAATTGGTTTTTAAAAAATTATCAGATCTGATAATCTTATGAATTTTAAAATTGATTTTTAAAAAATTAAACTCAACTTACTTGTGTTGCTTTGAGCAACTTCCGAACAGTCTCTTCCGGAAAGCCCGTTTGGACAAAGGCATGCGCAGTTTGGTCCAACATATCCCTCGTTTTTACAATTTAACTGAACCGGACAACTAGCTAGAATGGTCAATGGATATAAGAGAAGGTGCAATGAATTATACATATTATAATATTGCTAGTTTCTCTTTTAATTATAACAATTTCACCAAATAGTTACCTGAACATTTATACAGATCATTGGCAGTTTTCACGTCCAGAAAACTTAAAACATCCCTTTGACCCATCGTGTTAAGAAGGTTCTTCATGCGTGGTACGATTGTTTTTGACTGCCCATCTTTACTCATATACTGCAACATACAATTAATTCGTCATAAAATATCTCCTTATAACAAAATTACATTTTTAGCAATTGAATTTTATCCAGTTCAATGTTTTGTGACGGTAAACAAAACAGCAACTCACCGTTGGACCATAATGCATAACAGAGGAGACATCATAAGGTTCAATGTCTTCTATACTTCGAACACCAATTTTCTTGAAGTCCATCTCGAACCCCTGCTTGATATTATTGGTGTAAATAGTCACGTGATCGTCTCTATCTGGTCGGGAGTGTTCGTGGTAAAATCCAATGCTGTGCGCTATTTCATGCGATATAGATCCAATCTACAAATTACAAATGTATATTTATGTACAGATGTATTTTCAAGCAAGCGAGTGCTGTTTCATTGAGTGTTTCAATCGATTAACATGAATGCTTGGTAAAAAGAAGGTAGAATAAAAGCGAAACGTAACAGAAAAATACCGATTTAACAGAAAAATACCGATTGTTTGCAGTATCCTCCAACCATTATTTCTTGAGGACCACCTCGTCGACCGACGGGAGACTGGCATCTTAAAAAAAAAAGAACCGATCACTTAAAAATTTTTGAAAACTGACACATTTTATATTGTAAATTAGTCGCAATGAAATTCAGAAAAAATGTAACGCAATTGTCAAGTATTGCAGGAGTGCTAGACAAAGTTTTTTTTTATGAAGAAAGAAAACCATCACAAATTCGTTCATGATTTCAGGACTGGTCCCATAGGAAACAATGGGGGCTGTTTCTATTGTTTAGTCTAAAATTGCAAAATTAGTGTATCGTTACGCCCCCTTCCCACAATCCCGGTTCATAAAGGCCTTGCAGTAATAAATTAGTTACCCCTGTGCAGGCACAAATATGACCCTGTCGGAGGACCCCGATCTCTGGTTGTACTCCCTAAATCTCAGACACGTGCTTTGCTCCCACAGCGTCATGGCGGCCTTGATATTCGTTATGGCTTCCTGATCTGTTTGAAATTTGAAAAAATCTTAGCGATTTATAAAGTCCCAAAATTATACCCAATTCATAAAGTATGCCATGTAAAATATTAAGACTATTAAATGTGATGATTTCTCATTACACAAAATAAATTATAGAAATTATTTTTTTAAAAATATCTTTGAACTGCAATTTAACGAAATTACACCTATCTGTAAGCTTAGAACATCAGAAAAACTTCCCCCCCCCAAAAAAAAAATTTAAGTAGATCTAGCGTTTGACAATAGTAAACAATAAAACTGCTTAATTTATACCAAGCCCACTTGACAACTGATAATAAACAATCCCACTGGGCCAAAGTTTCATTTCATTGGCTACAGCCTTTCTACGGACACGCCCTCTAGATTCCATTTCTTGTAGGTCTTCTTGCTCTTCGGGTGAGAGCGACATGTCAGATTCGAACTCCAATCCTTCTTGTTCTGCGGGCTTGTGGACATTTTTGGTTTTAATTTTACGCACTCTTTGTTTATTTCGATCCAGATAATTATTCATAGAAGCCTATGGATGAAAAAAAAAGATACATGCATTATATAATTTATATTTATTCATTCATTTTATTTCATTTTTTGTTTACACATATTTCACATTTTTTCAATGAAGGTATATTGTGCTCACATTTGAAATTAATTCCTCCGAATCTGTCCTGGTACCAAGTTTTCGTAAAACGCGTTCAACATCTTCCAGTTCTTTGTGTACTGATACCCAGTTATCCCCCTGGATTTCAAACAATTTTTGAATTTAACAAATTGATAAATAAATTTCATTCATTTAAAATTTTTTTTTACAATAAATAACACAAAAAGCTGAACATTTTGTTTTATGATAAGCAAATAAATTATGTAGTCAATAAATAATGATAATTTCTAAAATTATAAAGTTACAGGCAACCTAAATCGGTAGGGGACTAATAAAAACATGGTTGATATGAAACACACACACACACGCACACAAATGATATAAGTGAAAAGTTAAAATGATGACCAAAGAATAAAAATTTTCAAACCTAATCAAACTTGATATTATTGAACGTACAGTTGAAAAGACCATTACCCTAATCAGTTTTAAGGATTTGAAAAACAGACTGAATAGAGTATTTTTATTCACATTTTTCTGGTATGCTTGTTGTTGTCTTTGATATAAATCCAAAAAACACACAGTAATAATGACACACAGTAGTCTGATATATAGTTTAGGAAAGTTAAGTTCTCGTGTTTGACTGATGAGTAACTATTTCGAGAGAATAATGCAGATTTGAACCTGAGAGGATAACGGAATTTAATCTTTTCGAGCTGAGTTCTCTTTAAACAACAGTTACTTTTTAAACATCCAGCGGAATTTTGGTGTTGATAGGCAATTGGCTACTAATCACTTCTTTTAGATAAAGATATAACTGCAATGCATTGCATTGTAATATAGTTTTAAAACTACAATTCATCAGTTCATAGTCTATTTAAACCACACTTTGTCAATATTCATTCAAGTATGATTTTATGAAATATGTGTTGAAAATGTAACCTTTTTTTAATATATTTTAGTGTACTTTCCAGTAGGTTTATTTAAAATCATTAAATAAACTTTAAAAGGGTTGTTCTCTAGCTTACTAATATATCTGAATAAGCAATAGATGATGTGGACAAAAATACTTTATAAAAAAAGTTACATTTTTGACGTGATGCGCTAGTCTTGTTGAGATAGGCAAAACAGTGTGAAAAACAAATGAACTTTTTTTGTTTGACTAATATGAAGAGATTCAATCAAACAAATCCACGACTTACAAACAAGAAACTATCGCGTTTTTCAATTTTGTTTTCTTTGTAGCAGTACTTGTTGAATGAGATCAACTTACTCTATAATCAAACTTAATGCAATCCATGCACTGTTGTTTATGTCTTATTTTGATATTATACGTCACGGACACTGCTCTATTATGACTTGAAAAAGCTTTCACGCTCGTTAATGCTCATTTTACTGCTTCAAACATCAGTGCATTAGCCAATGAAAAAGTGTTTTACAAAACAATTGCATTAGAATTTTGCTTTTCTTGTAGCAGTACTAGTTGAATGATATCAACTCACACTAAATTCTAACTTTACTTACACGTGACATTACCATTAGTACTGTGCATTGATCATTCAGAAAACATTTGCTTATATATATAACTTGCCGCCTGTAGGCATTGACTGAACATTTGCATAATATAAAACCAAGAGTCAAGGACGTTTTAACTTCGATGTTCAAAGGGCCATAATTTAGTTATCGAACTTTGTAACAAAGTTAAATTATGCAAATTTTACAACTTACAATAAATGGCGAGGGAAAAATGTATGTATAGGCTGTCTTTGGAGGGTGGATGGTGGGGAATATTTCCAATGCCTTTACAACTAAAATGAAACAAGTGTGCTTGTTTAAATAAAACTATCGTAGCATACTGCTTTCGGATGCAATGCATTGTAATGCCTTGCAAATAGACCAATCAAAATAAACACTCACTTTGTTTCATTGAAAATCCACAAAATGCAGAAGCAGTGAACACTCGTCTTTGACTGCATGATGGGTAAATTTCTTTATTTTCGATAATACGTAAGTACAACTAATTTTAATAAGAATTGCACTTTACAGTACTGGACAAAAATGCAATGCCACTCAATATAACTCTGTCCAATTCTGTTTTACGTGATTTTATTGCAAATAAATTTGAAAATGACAACTTTTCTAATTCATTTTTCTTTTTAAAGGATTTGAAAAACAGACTGAATGGTAATATATGCCTTTTTATTAACATTTTGGGGTATACTTGTTGTCATTGATATGAATCCAAATTAACAAATCAGAAATTATGTCGAAATTGATATGAAATACCGTATATGATTTATTTCGGTCAAACAACTAGTTTAGGTATAAACTTTAGATAGAATTTAAATGTTTAACTGATGAGTAGAAAATTTGAGAATGACGCAGATATGCACCAGTAAGGATAACAGAATTCACTCTGATAACAGTACTTAGAGCTGAGTTCTCGTCAAACAACGGTTACTTTTGCTGATCTTTTAATAGCGAAAATCTGATTGGGTTTATGCTAAACATCCAGATGAATTTTGGTGTTGAGTGAAGTTCTTTCAATTGGCAAATTATTACTTTTAAATAAAGATATAACTGCACTGTATTGCATTGTAATACTTGAAGTACAATGCACTGTCTATGTCTAGTGTATTTAAAATAAAAGGCATGTTGACAATATTTATTCAGGTATTATTTTATATTCAAAATATATGTTCAAAATGTAATCATTTTCATATTTCGTGTTCTTTCTAGTAAGTTTATTTATAATTATTAGATAAACTTCAATAGGACTGTTCTCTTTCTATGTACATGTATCTGAATTAGCAATTGATAAAATACTTTATAATAAAGTTATTTTTTTTGTTGTTGTGATGTACTTGTTGAGGTAGGCAAAACAGTGGAAAACAAATGAAATTTCTTGATTAGATAATGAATGAAGATTTTGAGACTTAAACAACCAAAAGGCCGATTTACAACGTAGATCAATTGCGTTTTTCAATACTACTTTAAACGTAGCAGTTCTTGTTAAATGAGATCAACTCGCACTATAATCAAGCTTGAATAACACGTGACATTACCATTAGTCACCGTGATTTAAACGGTTTGATCATTCTGAAAATGACTCTCAGAGGTCTTATATAGTTTACAAACTTGCTGCATGTAAGCATTAACTGAACATTTGCATAATATAAAGCCGAGAGTCAAGGACGTTTTAACTTCGATGTTCAAAGGGCCATAATTTAGTTATCGAACTTTGTAACAAATTTAAATTATGCAAATTTTACAACTTACAATGAGTCGCAAGGGGAAAATGTATATATAGGCTGTGTTTGGAGGATGGATGGTGGGGGAATATTTCCAATACCTTGACAAATGAAACAAGTGTGCTTGTATCATGATACTAAACTGTGCTGCAATGAAATGCAACACACTGTAATGCCTTGCAAGTAGACCAAACAAAATAAACTTATTTAAATTGATTCTTTGAAAATCCAAACTTTTTCTATATATTTCGTTTCTGATTAAAAAAAAAGTTTTCAAAATACAGACAAGATGAGATTGTTTTCAATTCACATTTTATCAATAAAATTTATATTTGTTCTTTTTGATGTAAATAAAAACTAAATATCAGTAATTCTGTATGTTGAAGGACTTTTCGACGAAGTTGCATATCATTTATTTTTCATCGACAGACAAGTTTTGATATGCGCATAACATCCAGACAAAAAGATAAATTGTCTTTGACTGATGAATGGATTTTTTTTATTTGCAAAATAAATTCTGCTAATCTTATTAAGAATTTAACTGCACTTTATTGCACTGGACTAGAATGCAACTTCAATTTTAAAAAGTTCAATCGAAATTTTAAAAAATATGAATGAAAATGAACACATTTTTCATTTCATGTTCTGAAAGAAAAGTTTTTTAAAAATATAGACTTGATTGGGATTTTTCTTATATTCATATTTCAAAGGATTTGTTCTCTTTGATATAATTCAAAATTAGTAATCAAAACTTGTATCGAAAGACTTCGACAAAGTTGCTATATTTTTAATCGAACATCGATTTTGGGTATGCAAAAACATCCAGAAGAAATGAATACTTGTCTAGAACAGATGAGTACATTTTCTTTATTTACACGAGAATTATTGCAGCTTATATCTTAATAAGAATGGCACTTTATTACACTGGGCAAGAACTAAAAAAAAATATCATTTTATGAATAGTTTTTTTTTAGTAAGTGAATTGAAGATTAATAATTTTTTTTCCTTTTGAACTTACTTTGTTAGGAATGGAAATCGGACTTCCCAGCACGTGCACCACGCTAATAAGAAGGCCTACAAAAATTATCACGGACATTGTTGTTGTTGTGTCTATAAACTGATGCGAACCATCTTTTATATAGAAATATTTCAAAGGAAGCCAACGTTTGGGTAAATATAATAAATATTGGAAAATTTTCATTACACAGTAGTGTGACGTGCCCTTTCTTATTTATGTGTACCTGAAAAACAAAGAGAGAAAGAAGGGGAGAAAAACTTCAAAGAGTCCTGCCTTCCTTGGCCGCGTTGACGGGGTTTCTTTTGGGATAATCCGATTCTTTGTGTAGGTGTTTAGAAGTTTATCAAACCTTATTGTTGTTGCAGAGATCTGGTTCGCATGGCGGGAAATAATGGAACTAGAATGAAGTAACTATGATGCAAAAGGTTTTACGTCAGTTGATCAAGTAAATCTTAAGCTTCGAAATGGGAAGTTGCGTAAACAAAAATTTTGGAATCAAAATTCATCTTCTTTATTGTTTAACTGCACACAGGACATAATGTATGCGCACAAATGTAATCAAATATTCAGATTAAAATTTGTTTTTGATACGTTTTTGAAAGTTTTTTTTATCACATGAATTAGATAGTATATAGTGCGAATAAGTTCTTAACTTTCTTCACAGAATAAATATGACACCTTAAAATTTAAATGACTAGTTTTTCATAAACTTTTTGTTGCACCCGTGTTCTTATGATTGGTGTCAACTTAATCTTTGACCCATGAACTACTGTAACACCCCTATCCCCTTGTACATATATGACATAGGGGGCGGGGCGGAAATCCGTGCCCTTTACTTCTTGTTTTCTAAATAGATACCACACAAACAAACAAAATTACAAGAAACAATGTAGAAATGAAAAAAAAAAACTACATAAAACACCCCAAAAAGTAATAATTTACGTATAAAAGAGGATTTCATGCAATTTATTTAAATTAATCGAACTTTTCGGACTGATTGAGGGAGGGGGAGGGGGCACACAAAGGCATGCATATATTAGGATTTCCACAAAAAGGCTTTTCTATTAAAAAAAAATATCTTTAAAGCTTAGTAAAGACACAAGAACATACTTTGTATTTTTAAAAAGATAAGTAAAATAAACCAGAAGACAATTTAAAAAAACAAAAACAAAGAGACCTACCGGTATAAACGGAAACAAAAATAGAGAGGCATTTTAATATCATTAGAACCAAAGTAGACAAATAAATAATAAATTAGAAATTATTTGTAAATAAATAAAAAAAAAATCACATGTAGAGTAAAACACAGGATTTCATGAAAAACTATTATTTTAGTGCGTTAGTCTTTTGCTGATGAATACATGAACATTTATGAATGAACATACTGAATGAACATACATAATGTATTTTAAAAATCATTTTGAAAGAATGTTATTAAGATTTTTTGTGATACGACATTTCATTTTTTATGTATAAACAAAGAATAATTTAATTCTATATGTATTTGGGGAAAATGCTTCTAGAAGGGTTTTTAATTTCTAACATATGTATACTGTATTTCACTTTTGAATATTTAGCCATGCTACTCATACCCGAGGGGTAAAAAAACATGCGCATTCATTTTTTTGCTATCAAGGCAGAGAAGTGCAATCTGCAGATTTCATCGAGAATTTACACACACAAGAGATTAGCGTGGCACAAAGAATTCAGGGTGCAGCAATAGCATATCAGTTACATTGGTATAATGTAATGCCGTGTTTATGTCACTTTCTAAACAACAAATGTGCAGAAAAATACAAAATAAACTGAGGGAGAATCATGGCTGTGCATGATATTAGGGGAAGGTAAAGAGATGGGCTTGATTTAATGTTCAATATTTCAGCCATCTTAAAAAAGATGGCGGCATAAAGAGCTTTTTACTATTGCACGGTTTTCCCTATTCTCGAAGAAAATAAACTAAATTTAAGGTTTCGTCAAAGGTCAACATGTCAAAAAAAATTATCTTTACAATTGCTCCAAAATTATGAGTGGTATAAAGTCAAAATGTTTACAGTTTTTAAATATATCATCGATTAATAGATAGAAAGTATCACTTGATAACAAATAATTTTAAAAAGATATTTTTTTTTAGAAAAATTGTATCTGAAAATGTGCATATTTAAAGAAAAATGCACCTTCTTAGTTCTGTCCTTTTTGTGAAAACCAACATTGTAGAAATAATATATGTTTATCATTGAAGGGCAAGTTGGACGTGAGTGGTTTCTGAAAGGCTGTTATTGAAAGCATGACATGTATATAGACAAGACCCCTATAAAATCCGCCATTTGGAATGTACTTTCAGTTTCAAGTCTTAACATTTGGACAAAATGAATAGGAAAAACAACTTTCCAGAGGCTGTGGAAGTCCAACTTGCCCTTCTTTGATAAACATTGTTTCTGAAATGATGGTTTTCACTAAAAGCATGGAATTAATTAGGTGTATTTTTTTGAAAATATATGCATTTTTAAGAAGAAATTTTCTTAATTAATATTATTCCAAGTATTTTTTGATGAAGTGATACTTTCTATCTGTTAATCAATAGAAAATTTATAAACTGTAAAAGTTTTAACTTTATACCTTACATAATTTTGGGGCTATTGTAAAAATAAATTTTTGGACATGTTGACCTTTGACGAAACCTTAAAGAAAAAAAAAAATTTTTTGACAAATTTAATTTAACAATTTCGTTTAAGAATACCTTTTTTTTTTAGCATTATAGACATTTTTTAAAAAGATTTAGATACACTTATGATATTAATTAGATAACATAAAATTCTGATCCCTAGGTTTTAATCGGAAGACACTTTAAAACTCTTACAAAGAATAATTTTTAGAACATGTTGTTATTTTTATGACTTTGAACAATTGTTCTTTTACGGCTTTGAAAAGCTAATCCTAAAAATCTAATTTGTCCATGTACACTTTTAAAAACTCATATTGCAAATCACCAAAACAAAAATTGGAAGTCATTCTTGGAAAAAAAAAATCGAAGTCAATTTAAACAAACAGGAGATAAGATAGAACATTGAACGAAATTTTAAGGCGTGAGAACCAATATTATTGAAATTCGAACGTGATAAAGTCAAGAGCGTCTGAGTGTTTCGATTTTGACCAGTGCACATCTGTATTATTAATTCCTATTATAAATTCCCATTTACTCTTTAAATGACAGTGTATTCAAGGTATTGTATAGGCGATTTACAAACCTTTATATGCAAACAAATGTGGATTAGGGGGAAAGTAAGCAAACAATCACAGATTTAGGTAAACATTGAATATTTAATAAGAATGCTAAAATATATCACTTTTTATTTTCATTTGATACTTTTAAAGGTTAAGTAATTTCAAAAATAAAAAAAAGGAATGAACATTGTTTAAAGTTGGACCCTCAGTATACTGTTTGACCTCATAATAAACAATAAGGCGATTAATCAGGATTAAAATGTTGCATTTAATCCCTATGTGGTGTATTCCATTGCGAGTTATTAGTTATGGCTGACGATGTAGCTGTAAAAAATATAAAATTTAACGGTAAGTTTCTCTCTGTATGTCTGCCCCCCTCTTTTTCTCTATCTGTCTGTGTCTTTCTCTCTCACTCTCTCTCTCTCTCTCTCTCTCTCTCTCTCTCTGTTCTCTCTCTCGCTCTCAAAATGTATTGGAATTTGCAATCACAAACGTCTTCTCTGGGTTTTAGCTATGGAGACCTTTGCATTGGACAAAAGCAGATATGACATCAACACATCAACATCACCACCATCAGTTTTTCCTCCTAGATCCGCCACGCTATCTTTCGTTTCCGAACCATCAAGTCCCGGAAGTGGAACCGGAAGCCTCAATGTATCCCGAATGAGAAAAAACAGTGCAAAGTTTCGCAAAAGGCAAATGAACAGTTACATTGCGAGTCCTATCCACTCCGCAACAAGCGTCAAGTCTACGGTCTCTAAACATTTGTCTTCGAAACCATGGGAGTACGTGCCCATTTTGACAGAGGAGCAATATAACGATAAAAAAGAACGTTTACTTAGAAACAGTAAATTAAAGCTTGAGTTGGAAAAGTACTGGAACATACAAACGCCGAGTCGGTTGGAGAAAAAGAGGTTAGAAGAAATATCCAGTGAAGATGAAGATTACGATACAGATTTAGATCAGGAGTTAGGTAACATGAAAGAACAGCTGGTACGGTGTCCTTATTAGACCTATCTCAGTATCTTTGAGTTCAAGTTCAAATACGTCAAAGCTTTGTTATTCTAAATCTCGAAAACCATAGATATATCAAAATTAATTAAAAGACATAACTTTTTTTCTTCAAACATATTTTAACCTCTATATCTCGGATCATGGTCTATATCTCGGTTCCAGCGGTTCAAAGATAACGAGGTTTTTAAAACTGTATTCAATTATTTTCAGTCTCCCCCCCCCCCCACCACCCTGAAAAAATGGTTCTTGTTTAGCCTAATCTCAATTTCAGTTGGACTTGAGCTAATCGTTGACGAAAAAACAAAACAAATCAAAGATGATGGAGTGTTTCCGGAATATAAGCGCATGTGCAGGAAGTTGAACATTATACCCAATCACTACCTCATAAGTCATTCGACAGATGACGACATACGACTCCGGTATAGGTATCTCAGCAAGAATGATTGCACGGCAATGGGATACGAGATGAAGGTATGAGCATTTTCGTCATTTACATTTATCACCAATGGATAATTTCGATATTAATGATATTAATAGACGAATATATGTATCAATATAACGTCCTCTTAAAATTGTATCCATATTTTAACATTTCAACGGTTTTTAAGTTAATTTCGATTTCATTTCTTTAGGACAATTTAACCTTCTCAAAAATAGACCTTGAAGACAATGGAATGACAGGAAAACACATCCATGCTCTGGCAGAGATGCTTCTCCAGAATCATTATGTATCGGAAATAGTATGTTGATGAAATAAGTTACTGTATTGTTTCCTTAAAAAGAAATTAAAAAAAGAGAGACGTTTTGTTAACCCCCTTTTTAATTGTTTTAATGGTGAACTATCATCAACAAAAACTTCAAGAAACAAAAGCATATTTTTCATTAAACGTTTTACATTTAATTTTTTCATAATTTAATGATTTACTTTACATATACATGTATAGTAGGTACATTCATTTAATTATATTAATATAATTTACACATTTTTTTTATTTAGTGCGTACATTTAATTTAATGATATACTATACATATACAAATAGTGCGTACTTCATCATTATCGAAAACTGCAAAGGTTACTTTTTTATCCTTCTGTTATATGTAGACCCCAGTAGAGCTACAGCCTCATCAGAGACGTGTTTATATATCTTAAAAATACTCGATTTATTCAGAAATATGTCGATCCTTTCCTTAGTCACCTCACCGCCCACTATATATAAAACACCTTCCGTTGTGTGTTTTATGTTACTGTATTGGTGTTTTCTAAGGTTTATTTTTTGTTTTGCATTTCTTTGTAGAATTTAGCTAATAACCCAGTAGGAATCCCAGGAGCCAAGGTGGTGCGATACATACTCACAAATAATACTCATATACGAAAAGTAGATTTAACAGGTATGGATGGATACGTGAATACATGTAATTCCATACCATTAATATTGAAAGTATTTTATTCCATATAAATTCATCTGTAGATGTTTACTCTAAAATTGTAGCATCAATTAAAAGACACATTAAATTTTGCACACAGTGAAAATTTTTGCCGATTTTTATGACCTGAGTAATGTAAAAGGGGGATGTATTTTACATATATATACATATGTTTATGGTTAGGCTAATTCATATTTTACCTATTGGCTAATTTTAAAAAAGTAGTTGAAAAGTTGTTTTGAAAATTGTTGAAAAGTGTCCGATTATTTCAGGGTGCAAAATTCAGGATTTTGGTGGTAAACTAATGGCCAGTATATTACAGGTAGGAAAATGACGTCACTCAGTGTAACGTAATTTGGTATTGATGATAGAGACCTATTAAGAAAACATCATTTGCTTTCTGTAGACTGAAGTTATATTTATTCCAGAGTAATGAATTTATGAAACAGCTCTTGTTAGGACGAAACGGGATCGGGGATGAAGCTGCCGCACAAATTGGGAAAAGTTTAGGCAAGTGTTGGTTTTATATAAAAGGGAGATTTACCAGAAAATGTGCAGTCCTATTAAATGTTTTCATCTCTTCCTTTTGGTAAATTATTGAAGTCGGTAGGTCTACAATGTAATTCAATGCTTAGTTTATTTTTAAATAGTGTTCGCTATTTCATTTCTTTTTCCTGTTTTAATTTTATGTAAAGTAATTTAATTCTTACTTTTTCTGGCCACCTTACTGCTATATTTTCCTAACATTTTGTTTTAAAATTAACATGTGAAATTCATTCAAATCAAGTTAATTTCATATACACCACCGGGGGGGGGGGGGAATTTTGAGACATTGACGGTCCCAGTATTGCCTGAATAGAAATAAATGTTGCATATTAGGTGGTGGGGGAGTTTATATCTGATAATCAAAGGACAGGTCATTTTAATGGTACAGAAGTACCATGCATTTGGAACATGTGAAGTGTAAACAGGCCCCTCGTAAAATCATAATGATATAAATTCTAGGATTTGGACAGCTCTTCTACTACATTCATTGCACACATGCCCCATTAATCAGAATTTCGGTATGCCCATTCTTTATTTTCCTTTAACAGAATCAAACAGTACGCTGGAGATTTTAGATTTGTCTTGGAATCAGATAACTCGCTTTGGTGCACAGGCCATTGCTACAGGACTGAAGGTCAGATTTAGAGCTGCGCGCTTGTTTAAAAAATCGAAGTATGTTAAAATAATAATTTTCTGTCAAAAAGCGGACACTATTAAACTAAATTAAAAAATTCTTTTGCATTTCAACGTACTATTTTACTTTTTCCAAATAAAACGTTGTAATTAATTAAATAAAAATAAGTTGTTTTTTTTCTGTTAGGTTTGTTACTCAATGATATACCTTTATTTTTCAATACCTTTTTAATCTTAAGTTTCAGAATAATATTGATTTGTAACATTTTTAATTGTTCTAGCACAATCAACGACTGCACAGTCTCATTTTAAATATGAATGGGATCGGCAAAGAAGGAGGGTGTTCCTTAATTGAGTGCCTTCGCCTGAATTCGACCTTGACCCTCCTTGACCTCGGAGCCAACAGAATTCCTGACGATATCGCACCTGTTATTGCCAGGGTCTTACCCATAAATAAAGCTCTTCAAACTTTAAAGGTTTGTTTTTGTATTTGAGCTAATAGATGCCGCTTACATTCATAACGACAAACTAAAGCTAACGCAATATAAAAACGTTGTTAGCAGAAGAAATGATTATTAAAACCTTTTAAATTTCTACCTTCAGCTTCAAATACAAAAAAAAAATGTTTTATTTTAATTCTCAATTTAATAATAAAAAGTAAATGCAAAACTTGAAAAATGTTTTTTATAACTTCAACTAAAACATAAAGTTTAGCAAAATTAAAATAATTCCAGCCAGTCATATAAATATTTATATTCTCTACAGCTGTCCTATAATCTGATATCGTCTGAGGGAGCCATGACTCTTCTTAAACCCTGGTCCTCCAAAATAAAGAAGAGAAGTCCGTTACAGAAATTAGAACTTGATGTAAGAAGATTAAAAATTAGTTCTATTTGTGTTCAAAGAAAACATGTATCTCTCTCGAGAAATATCTTTAAAACAAGTTAACAAAAACATTATCTTTAAATCAGAGAAATAGAGTACTATAGTATGTCTCATTTCAATTTATGGACAGGGAACAGATGCAAATACAGAGTTAGCGTTATTGGTTCACAAACTGAGAGAAAAACGGGGCCTAAATGTGACACTACGATTACCGCCCTCCAGGAGGGAGAAATCCTTGGATCCACTCATGGGTAGTCTGATGTACATCGTCAAGTTCTGCGACAAAGAAGACGTGGATCTTACAGAACTCTTTCCTAAGTCGTATGAAGAAAAGGGCGTCCTAATTTCCACTGATGATGTGGTGGAACTGATCAAGGTTGGTCAAAAATCGGGGACTGATCTATTAAATATTTACAGAAAGGGGGGGTTACTTTGGTGCATATTTTAGTTTACAATGTATCCGTTTACTTCTAAAATACCTATTAAACTAGTACATGTATACATACATTGCAAGCAAACTACAAGATTTGATTCTGTTTACAGCATTCTGGGAAAGACATCAGCAAGTATAGAATCCATGAACTCAAAAGAACACTACAAGAAACTCGGGAGCGTCGGTTTGAGTTAAAGTATGCATTCAAATGAATTTTTTTGATTGGCTATCGAAAATGGCTTCAGTATTTCAAAGATCTTTTTTCATTCTCGTTTCCAACGTTTATTTCAGGGAACTTATGACTATACATAATCAGATAAAACAGGGAAAAGACCCGTACAGAGAGGATTCTCTCAGGAGTGCTATAGCCGGTAAACGCCGAGGTATTCCGACAGAGACTCTTCAAGCATCCACTCCGAGCACTGCCGGAGTCCGTTTCCGTGGCGGAAGTGACGACGAAGATTAAATGTGTCCAGATCTCTCTGAAGAAAATACTGTTCAAAACATTCATACTAAATTGCATGATTATATTCAATAAAGTTCTTATCTATATGCATATTATTGCTGCTACAGTTATCATTCATTTTCAGTTTTCCTGCACCAATCGTTCCCATAACAATGAGGACATTGCTTTTCAAAATGGCATTTATTTTTCTTTATTTGACTTTCAAACATGCAAACCTATACACAAAATAAAATCATACAAATGTGGTAGCTAGAGACAACAGTTTAACAAAGTTAGGGTCCGTGTTGGATCGCAAACACGAAGGAATCGGTGTCCTAATACGTGTCCCCAATGGCTGACCATTATCGTCAACAAGAACTATATTGTTACTGTCAAATTTAGGAATCAGCGGTTGCTGATTCTGTTTACATCCCACGATGTAACCTTTCTTCTTTTCGTGTTCTATGGTCACAAGAACTCTGTCGCCAAGGCGACCCACGTGCGTTTTGTTGTACACGTGAATTATCCGTACGGGTCTCCCAGATTGCTTGGCATTTCTTCCTATTTTGCTGTTATCCACCACCTTAACTCTGCTAAGGAGTCGAAGTTCGTTCAGGGACGTTGTGGTACTGAAAGTAGACGATTTTCTTTTGTTAATTTTGCATGTAATCAAAAGGATACCTCCGGCAAAGGCACAGCGACGAAGACGTAACTCGTTGGATAATAGTATCCAATCACAATCCATGAAGGAGCCTAATTTATTCACTTATTTAACTTTTATTTATAAACCTGATTAGAAAACCATATTTGTTCAAAATTAAATGATTTAAATTCTCCATATTTAAGTACACATATGCATAGTTTGATCTTTGGTTGTTTATCAACGGAAGAAAAAAGTTTTAACAGTGAAAGGTTTATAGACTAAACGCATACACGAGTGCTAGTAGTAATGCTTTTTAGAAGGAAATTTTATTCAGATTTTTTCCCTCCTAACTCCCATGAAAATTCAGGATACAGGACGTTTTCCGGCAGTTTTAAGAGTGTGAATGGTCAATTTAGTGGGAACTGAAAAGGACATCTTGCCGGAAGAAAAATCAATTTTAATGAAGCGGGCCTCTCCCTTCTCAAGTCTGAGATAAAATTATTTGTTTTAAAATAATCAAAGTAGTTATAAATTGATCAATGTTCAAGTTGTCAAGATTTCTATCGCAAAAGTAAAAAAAATCTTCACTGCACACAGGTACATAATGTATATAATCAACTATATTATTCACAATGAATATAACATGAGAAGTGGTGCTGGAATTCATAGAGTATGCTTTGTGACAGGTTTCATCACAGAGTTGAGGAGAAAATAAAATATGAGATTGTTTCTTTGAATTCATTTTTGTATAGCTCGTTACGGTCAAAGACAAATATGTAAAAGCATAACGCTACAGATCTGCAGCTAGTAATAAGTATCAGTACTTACTTTTTTAAAAAGAGTTTTAATAAATATGAACAATTTAAAAATTAAATTACACTGTATTTTGTGCAAAACCTTTTTTCAAACTTTCTGACAACAAACAGGATTAGCTTCTTAAATACCACTAAATTGTCTGCTTTAAACATCCCCGTAAAAAAACGTTCTATAAATTCCTAAAAATGTCGAACACCAAAAACATAAACAGAATTTGAGGCCACACTTTTGCCCAAATGGCATAGGAGCCTAGAACTACAAAAAGATGCATAGCCCAGCTGTTGAGAGAATTGCATTAGCAATATAAGTCCCATACTGGCAAGTGGAACTCTGTTTACCATTAGAAATTCAAAAGACCATTACTGCATCAAAAATCATTGATTTGGAACTCATCAAGACACACTCACAAATCAAAAATTAAATCAGCTCAATATTTTTAAGTGTTTAAGAAATAAGTGCATAAAACCAAGTAGAACAGACTGTCAAGCAGAGCTTAGGACAGACTGACAGACAAATGCATGACATGAAGGAAACCTATAGTCCCCTCCAGTATCATTGGTACCATAGAGGACTATGTAGAATAATTACGAACCAGCTGTTCTGACATGAGAAGAATATTTAAACAGATTTTCTCTTTAAATATAACCCCTTTGGAACTTTGAACAGTAAATCCCACAGTCATAATTTGGACGAAAATATAATCTGCACTACCTTATATTTACATATTGAAAGATTCTTCTCATTAATGACCTATTCTCTATAGAGAAATGGACAAGCTTTCGCCTTTGAATGTCCACTTCTCTTGCCTTTGTTTGTTTGAAGGGAAAATTACAGATTTTCCTTTATACAACTTAACTTCATCTTTGAACAACACAAATCCAGTGCGCTGGCATCTTACCTAAATTTCCTGAGAAAGATCTGTTGTACAAGCGACATCTGGAAAAAAAATCGTTAAGTTTTTAAATTGATCATTAAAAAACACATGTGGCGCAAGTCATACATACAGTAAACAAATACTCATCAATTTGTTAAATAGATTTTCTTATATTAAGTGCATAATGTATGAAGTTACAAGCATTTCTTGTCGATTTAACATTTATAGAAAAGTGGTGTGTCTTTGGAGGAAATTCGAACGTTTATACATCTCGCGAAGAATTACTCAGAATATTATATAGGGACGACGTTATTTGATTTTTCTAATATGATTCCATTATGATTTTAATTATATACAATACCTCTGTGATAATTATGTCCAATCCAGCTTAAGTTATTATTCTGCTCCCCAAATCATGCTTTCAGAAGGAAAATAAATCGGGCTCGGGCACCGTAATTTTTTTTGATACCCCGTACATTAACCCATTCGATTTGAAGTTTTCATTCCTTGATTTGAGCATCGTCGCAAGCCATGGGTTTTGTGTCCATTCTATTTCCACAAACCTAGAATGGCCATACAATGAAATAATACCCCTAAAAATTGCGCTTGCTATAAATCAATTTTTTTTCTTTCCCCGACGGATGGGTGATGGGTTTAATTAGAGAGTCTGAAATTAAAAACAAAGAATTTAAATCAACAAATAGAAATCTTTAAAACCAGCCATGTAGCATAGTTCTGGAAGTGAGGGGAGGGGGCAACCAGAGAGAAAAAAAAATTACTTACCTGAAAAAGGAAAAAGTTGACTGGCCAAAAAAAAAAAAAAATTGCCCTATTTCGTGTTAGGGGTGGGGTGGGTGGTAGAGGCCAACTTTTTTCAATGCCAATCTCTTTCAATTCATTTCCTGAAATATAAAGTTGGGGGGGGGGGGGCAAACAGCCTTCAATTTCAATGAACATTTCTTGTAGTAAAAGTAATGTTGGGTAAAAAAGTGGGCCCCCCTCCCCCCGGCTCCCCTGTTGCCGTGTGCCTGAAAACGCAATTTACTCGTTTGAGATCGACATCTCTTTGGTTTCCTTTACCCTGTCGATGTATGTCTGATAAGAAATACTGAAGTAAGCAATTTTACACAATCTCTTAAGTTCACCTCTTTACGGGTCTTGCAATGTCTTTTAAAAGGACAAGGTCACAGTTTCAGCTACATACTTCAAATTTGTTTTTCCATTTTTACAAATATTTATAACTAAGGTCTTTCTAATGATCATCAATAATTTGAACTTCAGTTTTCGAGATAAATGACAGATTTTGAACTCCAAACCTTTGTTCTGTAATAGGGTACGTGTTTTTGTTTACATACTAATATATGTTCATTCAAAGCAGATAATTTCAATAAAGAAGTTAATTCTAAATACGATTAAACTGTTATAATTCTGGCTTTGTGAAACATAAATTCCAGGTGAGGATTTCCCAAGTGTACAACACAGAAATAAATTTAAAAAAAAAATGGTGTTCCAAAAAAAAAGTCAACTGCTGAATCAAGACTATCAACAACCTCGTTCTAAAGTCCTCATTTCGTACGTTCTATAGGAAATAATAAGCTTGAATACTGTTCGCTGTCTCCATACATTTCATTAGATGTTTCAATTGTACAAAATTCGAAAACCTCTTATTTGGAACAAAATTGATAGTCTTTGCAATAAGTTATTCTTCGTCATTTTCATTTTGTATAATCAGTGCCCCAACAAATATAGGAAGGTTTTTGTTTTATTAAGTTGAATTTATGATTAATAAGAAATATAAAACCTGAAGCTTTATTCATTGAAAACATTTCCATGACTCCGTACCTTTTATTCCCGTATAAAACCAACTATTTATGTTTTCTAATGTGACATATAAAGCTTATATAAAGGAATATTTTTTACTCTTTTCAGGAGAAAGTTTAAAATATATGATAAATCATAGAAAAAATTCAATATTTAAAGTAACAACATTATTTATGATCTAGTGGCTGTGAAATGAAGGGTGGTCCCACACCTTCTCACACACGGATTGTTTTCTATCTCTATTTGAAATACTTTTTTAGACGGAGGCTGTCCTACAGCCTCCGGTTATAGGGATTGTCTTGCCCATGGAATGTAAACAGGAAAGATTTCCCAAGCACCATCTATCGGTGGAATTGTTTTCATTACCTTGAGAATCGACTCTTAGGGTGTGCTTGATTGTAAAGTCAGATTTCAATTCCGAGAGTTCCAAAAATTCTACCAATCAAGTAAAACTGGAATTAGAATTAGTTCACAATATGGCTGCAGCTCGAGAAATAAAGAATTTATTCCTATTTTATTAAATGATTTATTGTAAGATGCAATGAAGGATGAAAGTGCAAGTGAATGCTGTAAAGAACAAAATTTCATGCTGTGTGCAGCTCTTAGGTGAACTTAAAATTAACATGATTTGAATAATATTATGAGAAAAATATTAAATTTTAATTTGCAAATAGGTCTATATTACGAAAGCCTACAAGGGTCAAATTAGAAAATGAAAAAAAAATTATAAAGTCGTAATAACGACTTTTTATCTCGTTATTACGACTTTTTATCTCGTTATTACGACTTTTTATCTCGTTATAACGACTTTTTATCTCGTTATTACGACTTTTTATCTCGTAATAACGACTTTATTAAGTCGTAATAACGACTTTTTATCTCGTTATAACGACTTTCTATCTCGTTATAACGACTTTCTTAAGTCGTAATAACGACTTTTTATCTCGTTATTACGACTTTTTATCTCGTAATAACGACTTTATTAAGTCGTAATAACGACTTTTTATCTCGTTATTACGACTTTTTATCTCGATATAACGACTTCTTATCTCGTTATTACGACTTTTTATCTCGTTATTACGACTTTTTATCTCGTTATTACGACTTTTTTTCTCGTAATAACGACTTTTTAAAGTCGTAATAACGACTTTTTATCTCGTTATTACGACTTTCTTAAGTCGTAATTACGACTTTTAATCTCGTTATTACGACTTTTTTTTTTTTTTTTGCTTGTCAACTTTTTCAGGTAAGTAAATATTTTTCTCAGGTTTGCCCCCCCCCCCCCTTCATAAACGATGCTACGTGCCTGCAAGGAGATAACACGGAAACGTGCACGGTATAACGGTGTCGTGAAGCTGAAAATGCGATGATTGTTTAGTTATAAAATTCTCAAAACAGTTTCACCAGAGTTTGACAATTTATTTATTCATATTTATTATAATCTGTAAATATTGACAATATTTGGACTTGTTTTGTTTACACACTTATAATCTAAATCATTATGCCGCTAAATTGAAGACATTAGTGTTGCACATTGCAGAAATCATTTCAAAATATTATATATGATACATAAGCGCGTGTCGAAAGCAAACTGAGAGGGGGGGGCTAAACCAACAAAAAATGTTCGGGGGCTACTCAGTAAGCCCCAATTATCAATGCCTATGTAGACTACATTATGTATTTCTTTGCAAAAAAGGGCTTAAATTGCTGTTCAAATGTACTTTTACATTCCTCGTTCACAGACAAAAACTTTCAAAAATATCAACGTGAAAGTCTATGCTATATATAACCAAATTACCATATATTAACAACTTCTTTTATGTACCAGATTTAAATTAAACTACCACATCACCCTTATTTGGCTATATTGCATCAAAAAGTGTTGGGGGCGGCAATAAACTTTTTCATCAGCAGGAAAGTTATGTTTGAGAAAATAATGAGGAAGCCTCCACCCCCCCCCGTCGTATTGCCTGATAAGCAGATGATACTCATTTTCTTTTGTCAGTTTGATGTATAAATCAACTTCACGAGGCGCGGTCATAAGTTTCCGTAATACGGAAAGGTAAAAAATATCAAATTATTGAAAATAAAAAAAGTCGTAATAACGAGATAAAAAGTCGTTATTACGACTTAATAAAGTCGTTATAACGAGAAAAAAAGTCGTTATAACGAGATAAAAAGTCGTTATTACGACTTAATAAAGTCGTTATAACGAGATAAAAAGTCGTTATTACGAGAGAAAAAGTCGTTATTACGACTTAGGAAAGTCGTAATAACGAGATAAAAAGTCGTTATTACGAGATAAAAAGTCGTTATTACGACTTAGGAAAGTCGTAATATCGAGATAAAAAGTCGTTATTACGACTTAATTTTTTTTTTCTTCATTTTCCAATTTGACCCTTGTAGGCTTTCGTACTATATGACTGTATTTGGGTTCAAATACAGGGAAAAACTGCATACATGTTTTAATCGGCACTCTTGACAAATGTACACAGTAGTCACCATCTTTAATTCCTTTCACACCACCTCTCAACACGGAATTGATAGAACTGTGCCGGAATTGAATTCCGGCGAACTTGATTGTAATTCTGCCAATTCCAGTAATTCCAGCTACCAATCAAGCACGCCCTAAGTAACACCGACCGCAAGGTTAGGCATAGTCTAAAACAAAGATCGCGTCACATACAAGTATAAACAAACAGTTTTACTTTTTTCTAAATAAAGAGGATTTGTCTAATATTTTAAAAATGACGTGTATGTAAATACATTTTCTACGGAGTATGTAACAAAGAATGTGATTAATACTGTTTATTTTTTATCAGACAGAATATTAGGAGATTTAGTTCCAACAGACGATGATAAAACGTGTTTTACAATATGCCGAGCCATTTCCCACTGATTCTCACACCAAAACAAGAACGAGAAGAAATGAAGTGGCGGATCTAAAGGGAGTTGGGGGGGGGGTTAACATCCGCGGAGAGTGATCGAGGAACCCCACTTATCAATTGCTTCTTTTATTAAAGTAAAAACTATCTCTAGTTAAAGATATATCCTTTAATGCCGCATGCAAATTTTTTATGTCGCTCGTATAAATATAAGATATTTTAATAATAGATCAAGCATTTCAGTTTTAATGAAATTTTTTGTGCCTGATTTGTAATCTCATTTTCACTCCTTTTCTAATTTCTTCTTGAAAGGGCCGATAAATTGGTTTGCAGCCGATTTTTGACGCTTGCATCAATAGGTTTTAAGGAGTTTTTTAATCTGAAAAGGATCGATGAATGAACAAATGCATAGTATTTTTATCTGTAGGAATATTAACAGTTTAGTTTTGGATTCTTTATTTGTAATTATGTATAATTTTAGGAAACACATGAAAATAGATTTACACTTTTTTACAAGCGGTTTGAATGTTTGGGGGTACCCTCACATTAGATAAGAGAGAAACAAACGGCAATTCTGACATTGAGATCAATATGCATTTGTAACTTTTGACCTTTGGGTACAACCCAAATCTTGGTTCATAGGATTTACATGATTTATCACATTATTTCCTAATTAATAATTAAAAATTATATCTTCTGAAATAATTATGTCACCCCGAACGAAGTCGTCGACATATTGATATTGTACGCATGTTTTTTTTATCCAGGCTGTTTCTCGGAGATGGCTGGGACAATCTTCCTGAAACTTTCCTCAAAGGACGATCACTGGTTGTAGTTGTGCAGTGAGGTCGTTCAGTTCCAATATGTCTACCGTTGCCATGGAAACCTGTAAAAAGTGACAAATTTTGTCCGAGAGTGTTCTCTCTGGTCCCTTAAACGTTCGTCATGAAACTTTTCTTATTTTAATGATTAGTATCTGTAGTTGTGCGCCTCGCATTTGAAATTTTCAAATAATCGATTATTGCCATGGAAACCAGGTGAAAGTTAAAATTCTTTAATTTCGATTTTCTCAATAACTACTCAGGCAATCGTTTTGAAACTTTCAATGTTTATTCCTTGCAATGTGTCAAAGTGATTTTTACTTTTAAAATAACTGTAATGAGTCGCTCACAGTTGCCATAGAAACGAAACATAAAAAAAAGATTCAGATGTACACATGTGTTCTCCAAGGTCTAGGTCAAAGGGTCAAAGTTCGTCGTATCCAATAAAAGTTCTTTTCACAAGGATTACATATTTGAAATATAAAAGCCCTAGTACTTACCGTTCAAACGTTATGGCTATTTACTATGTTCAAGACGACCCCCCCTTTTTGAAGCACACAGCCAGGTAGAATACACAGATATAACATATACAACTTACAAGTAACTTTTTAAAATCTTCATTCATAAAATTCAGTTCCCGTCATGTGATATTTTGCCATCATTCATTCTCCTTCTATTTTGTCTCTTGAATTTATAAATATTTTATTTTATCTATATAAAAAAAATAACGATTGTCAGCTGCATTTATTATCATTTCGCGTTTTCTTGTATATCTATCACTTGTATATTATTCATTTCATTAGATAGTGCAAGTATAAATTAAAAAATTGGTACGTCATTTCCATAGTTTTTATTCATTCATAAATCCTTTGATCCGCTCCTGCAGGTTCGCGAAGCCTTGATCACCATTGTATACAAAACATTCATATTGCCGAAAATGTTCATGATTCCGCTAAACTGAGAAAGTTTACACATGATTTATCTTCTCATAACAACATCAGCTCTCTGCAATGCAGAAATGCTCGAATTGATGGTGGCATGTTAGATTCGTTTTTCGGTAGAACCTCTAAAATGAAAGTGAAAGAGGGAAATTTCAGAGTTCTCACTGGCTTTACAATACACCAAGTTTATCTTTTAAAAAGATAGGTGAGCTAGCGCCATAGCAATCTTTAAACATAGAAAGGAAGATCCGTGATCAAGTGATTTATTTTGCTGAATTCTTTAATTCTATCGAGGCTGGAGAGTGATAAAGTTATTATTGTTTTGTGAAGTGTATTTTATAGACACATAGGTAAAGAAACAAGGGGGGGGGGGTGCCTATTGGAGTTTTGGCGCAAAGGAACATACATGACCTTTACTGGAGAGGGTGGGGGGGGGGGGGCTCTCTATAATATGAAGAGGATGCCGATTGAGACATTACATGTATGAGCTGATTTCTTGGCAATTAAGCAAAGAAAATACATGGGAGTTGAAAGGAATATAGAAAATAACTCAAAGTGTATGTTGTGTAAAGAGTCCAGAGAGTTTGGAACGCATGCATGTGAAATAGCTTGGTCCTGTGGGTCATCTTTGTCAAGAAATGTGTTAGGTTAAAAGCCATACACATCAGAATTTTTTTAACACAAATAGTGGATTTATTCGTTGTTTTTAGTGTAAATTCTTGCTTCAGTTTCTGGAATTTGTAAGATTGGCTGAATTGACCAATCAGAAATTAGAATCTATCTTTGGTTGTGCTTAGATGTAAAAAAAAAAAAAAAAACTCCCTGTCATTGTTTAGAACAATCAGATAATGACTCGGGCTTTTCCGTCAGCAAGAAAAAAAACCCAGAATTTGAAATATTATGAATATGAAGTTATCTTTAAAGTGTAAGCTACACAATAAATAACATGATTCAACGAAATTGTTATCGTACGGTCTATCTGTACTTAGATCTCACAGTTTTCCCAGAATGCACCACCATGGCGGCCGAGCATGCGTATTCAAGGAATTTGGACTAACGTAGTTGCTAGCGCTCGAGAGCGCTAGCAAAAAATAATTCGGCTGATCTTCTTCATAAATTACATTTCCCAAGCTTTTATGATAGGAAAGATACTAACAATTAACAAGTATGAGGCTCAGTTCAGTACATCTGCCAGATTTCTGTTATGCAAGTCTGCAAATTTAGGAACTTGTATGCACTACTTTCTTCTCCTACCGATTCTAAAAATAATAAGTGGGATGTACCCAATTAAGGTCTTCCGTTTCCAATGGAAAGGAATGATACAACTCGAAAATTTTTGATTTTGGTAGCTGTTACATGTCATAATTATGTTAACAGTAGGTCTCTGTGACCTATAAAGAAGATATCTTGAAATATGGAAACTCTTGACTGGCTGAGGCTTATTGCTGAATCCAGAAATTCTGGAAAAGGGGGGCCAGTTTGAGGTCAGGGAAGGGGCCCACAGCCGCAATTAAAACACTCATTTATCAAATATTGTGTTTTTTTTTTTTTTTGGACTCAAAAGGTAGGGGGCCAGGGGCCCCTTTTAATTCCGCCATTTGGGCTCATGACTAGAACATACTAGACCTACATTCATCAAACCGGGCCTGGGGGCATACGACTTATATTAGACAAGCTCACCTTTGATCTCAGTCTCGCTTTTCCACTATATATTCTTTAAGGATGGATTCTTCTCATATTTCTTATAATCACAGAATCTTGATTTTCTGAATACTCAATATTCAGAATGTGTACACTTATTAAACATCCAAATGAACCGGTGTAATCAGCCTTGATTTTCGGTCAAGGTCGTTTGAAAGTCAGTCCTAAAAATAGTACTTTTACACAGAGAAATTTTTGAAATTTACACATAGGAATAAATTTAGCTGACAGAAAAAAATATCTTGCTCAATAAAATTAAAGTTGTAACTTATTTTTGATCACTAACTAACATGAATTGAGATGGTGGGAAAAAAACATGAAATCCTCAATATTCAATAAAAACATTTAATCCGAATTTCCTTGATAATTTCTTTCAAATTTCTCAGTTTTCATAAATTTACATGAAATTTCATCTCAATTTTTACAATTGATCATATAATGTCAAATATTTAGATTTTTGTCAGATGAGTATTCAAATTTTGAAAATTAATTTACAAGGTAGAAAAGATATGGTATTCATGCTAATTATAGAACAAATTTAGCCCGAATTTACTCAACAGTTTCTGAAATCTTCCATTTTACAGAGTGGTGTTCAAATCTATAAGAAAGATTCTTAACCCCCCAAAACAGGCAATTTGGTGTAATTGTGACACATATATACATTCAATTCTTCTGTAATGGTTAGGGCCGTGGGTATCGGCCTGGATAGCTCAGTTGGTAGAGCACCTGACTAGAGATACAGGGGTCCCGGGTTCGATTCCCGGTCCAGCCATGCATTTTCTCCTTTCCTGTTACAGATTTGGTGCCGTTGACCACCCCTGGAATTGCAGGTGAAAGTCCTGCCAGGGGCAATAAGAACTTGGGTTGTGTCTTCGAGGGCGAAGACCATTTAAGGAGGGAGGAATGTAATGGTTAGGGCCGTGGGTATCGGCCTGGATAGCTCAGTTGGTAGAGCACCTGACTAGAGATACAGGGGTCCCGGGTTCGATTCCCGGTCCAGCCATGCATTTTCTCCTTTCCTGTTACACTTCCATTTATACATTTCATTTTATGATAGTTTGTACAAATAATATTTAAAATATTTATTTCGAATTTCCTCTGTCATTTTATTCCTAGGAATAAGTTAGGTTTGACAAAAAATACATTCTGGATTCTTTTCCTATTTTATATATTCAGAAAATAATGCAGTTATGCATGGAAACATTTCAAGATATGCACAATTAAATGACAAGAAAAAGATGTGGGGTCATCATCCTTGATTTTGCTTGAAGGTCATTTGAAAAGTTGATGCTAAAAATACATTTTTTCCTCCTGTGGAATTGAGAAAATCCAATGTGGTATTTTAAAATTGATGTTTTGGAAAAATGGAGATGTTTAGATATGAAAAAAACAATTTAAGTCTTAAGTTTTATGTTAAAGCAATGTACTAAAGTAAAATAAATAACAAACTTTTGATCACAAATGACACAAAATATTTATTCCGAATTTCCTCTGTACTCTTTATAAAGTGATAATTAAGTCTTTGACAATCATTCTGTTTCATTTAATTTTTTTACTTAAATCAAATATTCAGAAAAAAATATTTTTACAACCATAGGAAAGATAGATGTTGAATGAATCATTTACAACAAAAAAATAAAGGGGTATTCATATTTATTAAATTGCCAGGTTAGCTCGAATTTCCTCATTTTAAAAATTATTATTGAACAAAGAATATGCTTTCAATATCTCATATAGGCTAATAATTTAAGAGACAGGACAGGCGGTTAGATAATACATTTTCTCTGAAATGTGATATAATGTATTATTTTGAATATAATTGTTGAAATTATTGCCATGTTTCCAAAAAAACTTTTTAAAAATTCAGTTCGAATTTCCTCTGTTATAAAATATACTGGTTTCATTATTTACAAAAAAGTAAAGGTTGGCGAACGAAATACATGTATATTTTTGCTGAGTTAAACATGTTAAAGGCCAAAACTTTATGTTATATTATAGAATCTTTATATGTTTTGTACATGAACTAATATATGACATGTATATAAATATTTATCAGCGCCAACACAATTACAATAATTGTCAAGGGTGCAACATATTAGTATAAGAATCACCAATTGTTCATACAATTTTATACAATACACTGCATCTAGATTTTGAGGCTATACATAAATCACACAATAATATAATTTACACAATAATACACAACAAATATGTATTACAATGATTTCTAAATATATGGTATTTCTTAATAAATAAGTGTTATTTTCAGTATTTCTGTACATTGACTATCAAAAGTATATGAGACAAATTTGATACTTTTCCTTTCAAGAAAAAAATACATCAACTTCCTTTCAAAAGTTAACTTATAATTATTGTATTTTTGGTAGCTAAATAAAAACGAAATACATCTTAAATCTCTCCTGTGTAACAAATAATTTACAAAATCTTTCATTTAGGGAGTGTTTATAGGCAAATCCCCTTTTCTGTGGCAAGGTTATGTGCACCAAGTCTCAAGCTGCTAATGATTGGTCTCTCTGTTCTTTTTTTTGGGGGGGGGGATATCAGTGTAATTCACAGCATCTGAAATCATCAAAAACAACAGTAACTTGATAACATTTTAGTTTGGTGAATTATGAACCTTTTCTCTTTTGAATATTGATCTGATATTATTTGTTTAAATGCTTCTCAGATATGATTTTTAATGAATTTGAGGAAAAATCTTAACTTGCTGAAAAATGAGAAAATCTTTTTAGTTCATCACTCACTTGATGTGCGAATTTCTTGCTGAACATCTGTTCACCTCCTGAGAGTCCAATTTTTTTTGCCTACAACTATAAAAAAAGGATTAAATATATGCATAGCAGTAAAAATGCTGCATTACATGTTACAGTGTATTATACTTTCAAGTTAAATACTAAAATCTGATTAGTATAGATGCATCTAACAATCCTTATTGTTATACTTTTAAAAATTTGTTCCTATACAAATCTATACATTTCTAATGTTTTGCTGAGCGGGCATAAAACAATTGATATTAATTAAACCACTGAGTGAGATGTTGGACCGGTCGATGAAATGTTGGACCGCTTACATGTACATCACACAATTGGCGGAGCTTAAGGTGGCTCATTACATCCACAGTTTATTTTAGATTTCAATACAGCACCACTTATAATGTAGATGTCAAATATCCAGATGGGGGTATTGATATCATAAATATTTTTTATAGAATTTTTTTAGTTTTTGTTTTATTTTAGTGAAATGTTTTATTTCAGGTTTATTATTCACAGAATTTCAGAACTTTCAGTGTCAAATGATGGGCATCTTCTTAAGACAAGTATACAAAGTGAAAATACCTCATAATACCTAATAATAATTTTATTAGAAAAAATAATTTTCTCCTAGAAAACAATTAATGTCATTATCTTTTTAATCTATGCATAAAACATTTTAAAAATGTGTTCTGAAGAGACAAGGAATGTATTTCAATGAATTGCATGAAGAATGTTTAAACGAAATGAAAAATCAAATTCAAAAAATATTTGGTATAAAAATCAAAATAGATTCAGAGAAAAAAGGGATACACAGTTAATGTCGATTTGCACTCAAGGTGGGAAAAATCAATCCCATCAAAAATGACGTTGATCATGCGTTGTAGATATTGATCTCCCAAAAGCAAAATATTCCGGCACAATCAAGCGCGTATCTCTCCCAATGTATTAATCCATCTGGAATATTATATTCATTGAAGGCCACTGTTCATGACATTGTAAAGTCATATAAACAAGGCGGGTTTAAGTCCTTACTCAGTTCCAGGGAATCTCATCAAAAAGTGTATGAGGTATAAGAAGAGGACAGTGAAAAAAAAATGACGTTATCTGACGTCATGAAAATAAACGACGACAGCGCCAGGTGATGATATAATGTTGTTTTCATTTTATAATAATTTGGCAAATAATGAACATATCAGGCTAAAATTTTCAACATTTCTTTAGTTTGTGTTGCTTTATGTTCCAAATCAATTTTGAAAGCGCAGACTACATAGTACTAATTTTATAGCCTCAGTCCACGAACTTTTTGATAACCCCTCGTACATCTAAATAAATATTAAAATGAAAGGTATAACAAAACATTTACTGACTGTGTTCTCAAGCAAATAAATTTTGTTGATCCCCAAACCAAATTGTCTGCCTTTGGCCTATCTGTCTCAGGCAGACACTTTGGATCTTGGGTCTGATAAAACACAAGTTGCCCTTGAACTCAGTCAGTAATATTTAAAATTGACATCCCTTGTATCAGTTGACAATGGTTTTCCTTGGGGTGTCAATTTGGATTGTAGCCCTCAAAAACATGCACTATTTATATAATAGTTAGATACAGTTGTGTTCATATTTCTTATAATTATGTACCTCAGTAGTCCATCTGCAAGCAGATTTTGTTCAATCATCCTGCCTAAGTCTGGCCTTCTGTCTACCTTCAACTACAAGTAGTCTACTCCTGGGTAAATTAAGTACTGTAGGGCTGTTTGCTCCTAAGAATTAAACATGAACAGTTCTTAGACAATTGTTTTTAAATTAACAAAAACTGGTTATAAGATTAAACATTCAATCTTATCTGTATTTCATTTATTGATTTATAAAAAAATGAATGAAGTTTTTTAATAAATATATTTTATTTTATACACCACGTTGTATAACAGTGTATAATGTCTTATTTAAATTTGTACTATAAAAAAACATTTTAAACCTAAAAACACAGAAAAAATACATTAATATAAATAATTTCTGAACCATTGTGTTTCATTTTGCTCCATAAATTAGACAACTGTTTGTCTCAATGTTATTGATTTTTCCACACAATATATACTCATTTTTCACTTTGATTTGTACCCCAACGGAACACCTTACTTTTCTAACAACTTGATGATTGCTGTGTCTTTAACAAATAAGGCTAGTTAGTAATGTAACTTGTTGTAATTATATACAAAAAATGCTATTTTTGTGAATAATTATTATTCATAAAACTGACGAACACGCGGAAATGATAAAATTTAATCATCAAATGTTGAACAGTCGCGGGAACATGGGGAACATCATACGAAATACATCAATCTATAATATCCTTGCGAATTCCCATTTATCAGTAAAAACCACGTAATTCAATTTCAAAATTATAAATTAAATTGTCAGACATACATAACTAACTTACATGTACAATATCACTGCACAGTGACCCGACGATTACGTGAGATCTCATCCCATAACAAACTCGGACTATGACTAAGTCGGACTATTACGGAGTCGGCCTACACAAACTCGGACTATAACAGAGTCGGCCTACAGCTAAAAAAATTAAGATGTATAGCATAAATTTAACTAAGTCATTGATTAATATTTATATTAAAAAATAATATAGGTGCTATTGATTAAGTATTGTTTTTTTTTTTTTTTTTTTTTTTTTTTTTTTTTTTTTGCAAACCCTAATTTACATGATGTGATTTTTCAAGTTATTCACTAGCGTGAATAGAGTTTACTTTAGCACTCCAAAGTTTAGAGTAAAATTTAAAAGGGTAAAATTTATCAACTTATAGAATAAGGAAACGCAATAAACTTCTAAAGATATATATCTATTTTTATTGATATATTACATTTTTTAATATAAACTTGTATTATTTTTATGCAGTGGAGATTACGAGAATATTTATGTTAGACTGGAACATTTTTTTTTTTTTTTTTGGTAGAGGTTACTTGATTCGCAAAAAATAAATAATTATTGTTTGGATAAATGAAATAATCGTGTCTTCAAAAAAAAAAGTACACTAGTCAGTTTTAAAGATGTGATGATTACCTTCATGTACTTATTTCAGCATTTACCGCGCGTTATCAATTTTACAAGCTAGCTGCGATATTTTTTTCTTTCATTCTTTAGTAAAAATATTATTTATAATTTCCATTACAAAGTGGACAAATTCTGACCTGATATACTTCCTTTTCTCACTTTGTCATATATTGTCGGTATATTAAAAAGAATGTACGCAAATGAGAGGAAAAGCAACGAGAAAAATGGTTTACAGAGAATTCTCCAAAAAAGTTTTTTTTCCAAGCATATAGCCGTATTGCTTTGAAAGATTTTTTTTTTATGTATGGAATTAAAATTAGGATATTTTTTCAGTTGTATCAAAAAATTCTTATTCCAGATAAAGATGTTTAATTGTGTTGATGTGGTTTTAAGATTTCTTTCCTAAAAATTATCATATTCTTTTTGTCGAAGAATACACAAATATGAAGAGAAATATTTAAAGATTGTAATATTTAAACGCAAATGATTTATATTCATTAAATTTTTTTTAAAGAAATCGAAAATTCCAGTTTTATAGGTTATATACACATTCATTTGAGTTAATGTGATTAACAATTAATAAAACATCAATTAGAATAATTATTTAGGTGTTTTTGAGTCTACTATAGTGTCAAAAAGACACTGCCCCATTGTTTGTACATGCATATCATCTCTACCTCCCCTAGATATGGCTTCCGTGTGTCACCTTTGTGTATTCCAAGTAAACTGGCCGTGGTACGCATAAATTGATAAGTAATTTAAACAATAAAATATTGCATTTTTTAATGTATTGCATTATCTGTAACATCTGTATCTGAACATAATTCTTTTGATTTACTTTGCAAAGTGTTATTACTAAGTACTATTATAAATGCATAGGCCGAGTCTGCAATAGGCCGACTCCGTAATAGTCCGACTTTGTAATAGTCCGACTCTGTTATAGTCCGACATCTCTAGTACCCGACCCGACATGACGTACATCAGGCGATCGAGACAACGTGGTCGTGGGTCTGCAATCTCGCATGTTTGTGACGATTCTTTGTGACCTTCAACAGTTCAAGTTTCCTTTGGTTGATCGGGTGTCCCGGGCATAAAGAAATGGGTGACTTAAAATTTTTTTAATCATTCCTGGGCTTCTACAATGCTTCAATAATGTTTACGGCTTGTATATTTTACAAAACAATCCTCACGGGGTTATCTACGGGAAACGACCTGGACATGTTGACATTCGCTACGGAACTGCGCATTTTATGGCAATTGTCGCAAATCAAAGAAAAAATCACGAACAACTTAATTTCTTTAATAGAAATAGACTCAACAATACATAAACTAATAAATAAAACAATAATTATTTATTCAGATTGATTAAATATGTAATTTTCATTTTACGACTTCCAAAATCTATGGAGACCCATTGACGACGTAAAATGCTGACAAGAATCCATCGGGTGCGTCGATTTACCCAAATGGACCCAAATGGAACCCAAATGGACCCAAATGGAAACTCAAATGGACCCAAATGGAAATCAAATGGAATATAAAATATATATAGTATATCGTATTCTCAAGTTTTTACTTATTTAAAACATAGAAAATAATGAATTAAAACAAAAAGAGAATATTTTAATATCAATTATTTCTTTAATTGTATTTTAAAAAATGCGATTTAATTCTATTCGTAATAACTATTGAACATAATTGAATACAAAAATGAAGTATTTGATAGTTTCTATGGCAGTAGGAACGGATGGGGGGGGGGGGGGGAGGAGGAGGCCCCCCCCCCCGCCGCTACCCCCAAATAATTTTGCCGGTATATAGAATACTATGAAAACTTCATGTTTCAAAATACAATATTAGATATTAATACTAAAAAAATTCAATTGTAACTGTAAGTTTATTTATTTTCATCATTTTGAATAAGTATTTAAATACGATAATACATATTTAATATTCCATTTGATTTCCATTTGGGTCCATTTGTGTTTCCATTTGGGTCCATTTGGGTTCCATTTGGGTCCATTTGGGTAAATCGACGCGCCGGAATCCATCCTTAAGTGAGACTGGGATAAAAAGTTAGCCCGTCTAAGTTTTACGTTAACCAGGCCTAGTCAATTACTGTTTCTTTCGTTGAAAGGTTTAATATTGAAAGTATCTCATCTAACATCTTCGCTAGCCAAGGGTTTCCGGTCCGATACCTACTTTACAACCTTTGGCAGATTTGGCCCAAAATTTTAGAACTCGCGCAAACGAATTTGATTGGCTGCGAAGTCCGAGTCTTCGCAAGGTTTTTACTAATCGACGACTATCGGCTAAATTAAAGTCTGTTCATGTTTTGTGCACAAAATAAAAGGAATATTTACAATGGATGAAAGTTAGGACGTGATCTATGCTTAAAAAACAAGGGATTAATTAATTTTATTTTTTTTCTTTTAATTATATATGTTTTCAAGAATTATTGAAAGGACCAAATAAGTCCGCGTTCCGCATTTTAGATGCATCAATTTAAGCCATTCAAATGTCACGGCTTATTGATAATAATTGATACGGCAACAATAGAAAGTAACGTCACACTCTTGACTAAAAATCCAAGAAGAATGATACTTTCTTCCACTTTTGAGGTGTGCCCACTGCCCACAGCTGTATGAAGTTATTTGGAATATATTCCACATGGAGGTCGCCATACTGTTTCAAACGTCATATTGATCCTCATATGTTACAGCTATTTTCATCAGACAAATATTAAAGAGCTTCAATGGACTTTACGGCGATAGGCGGCGCAATCAAAGTTCCCGTTTGATAGGACTAAATCTGCCAAGAGTTGTAGAGTAGGTATCGGATCGGAATCCCTTGGCTAGCGAAGATGCTCATCTAAATAACAGTGAACTTTAATCATGGCGAAGTTTACATTACAAAGATGAAATTATTATATCCCAAAAACCTCATGAATATTGGAGTATCCTTTGAAAAAATGTTGAATTGAAAAAAAAAACCCACACATTATTTCTCAAAATATTCTTTACAGCTATGTATGATATATATATTTCTTTTGTGTTCTCTCATACATGAAGCCTCCGTCTAACAGTACTTTCAGTACTTTGATTAATCCTATGCCCAGTGTCATTGTTAGTACTTTATTCTCTTGACTTTTCCCGTTATGCACTCTCCCACCATCAACTCCTCCTCTTTAATAACACACACAGGGAGTGGTCCTTGTATCCCTATAGATCAGGGATGATGTACCTCAGTAATCGACCGTCCCTATCAAGCACGTGGATCTTGCTATTGATAAAATCAGTGATGATAATATGATGCATGCTGTCCGTCGTAAGGGAGAAAACACTAAATCCATTATTAGATTCTTCGTTCCCCGAATAGGAGAACCTGAATATTCCGTACTTGTCCACGACTATGGGGGCCCTTTTACGCCAGTCAGCCACACAAATGTCGCCGTTACTTCTCCATCACGTAAACTGGCGTCTGAAACAGAGGCTGGTACTCTGAGTCGTACTGGATTTCCTAGAGCACGTCTGTACTGGACGACCTTTGACTCGCTTTGATCTGAAGTCTTGAGACAGACCACCAAGTCCCCTGCTGTGGTACATGCGATTCCCAAAGGTATCCACAACCCAGTATGGAACTATGTCTTAAAATTCCTTTTTATACTTTTCACAGCATATTCTGTAGGATCAGGGTACACTATATATCCGTCGTGCAGGCCGAGAGTCAGGATTTTACTCCATGCCGAAATGGTGACAGTGTCGAGGAGATGGCCCTGAAGATCGAAAAGCTTTAGGACATTACTGCATCCACTTGTCCGCGCACTGTCACCACCGAGAGAAACAAATGCAATGTTGTTTAGACGATTGCCAGATCTTTCCTTGGCTTTAAATTCTGAATCAAAGGTGAAGAGTATTTTCGGTACATCTAGGACTTGTTCTGATGATTGGATGAAATCCTTTGATTTCATATGATCCTGGATGGAAAGTTTAAATGATTTAACCAAAAAGGTTTTGAGATACTAGTAGTTTTTATCATATTGGCAAGATTGAAAGTATGCAGGTCGAGTTTCCTCTACTAAGGCTGGAAGCTGCAATTTTCAATATCAATTTTAAGCTTCATTGATTCGGAAACTTCTTTAAATTTTGCCAAACTGAAGACTGTTTGGTTTAGGCATTTCAGCTTTTCAAGAATCTCTTTTATTTCTTTCTTCTGCTTACGTAATAAAAGATGGACATGCCAAGAAAACCTTAGCATTCTCTCCATATAGCAAACTCAATAAAAGCCGAATTAACGTTAATCTGTGATTCTTCCCCGGGGAGATGTGCGCCAAGCAATTAATGTCAGCAGGTTTGAGGAAGGGATCTTAAAATTTACTGGGTTTAAATTATAGGTAGAATACTAATTATTTAGAAGATTTGCCCCCCCCCCTGTCTTTTTTTGGGAGGAGGGGGGGGGGGCGGGAGTCAAAAATAAGGAAGGAAATTAATTATAGTAAAGTAATTCTTTAAAAAAATAAGCTGTATTTCATTTTTTTACGTTATTCAATTTCAAAATATTTTTTCTTATAGTACAAATTGGCATCTGGTAGTTGTGGAAGTACCGCGTCGAAATATAGATAAAAGGGTACCAAATTCCCGGACGCTTACATCATTTCCTGGTTGAACAAGATAGAGACGAGTACTGAATGGGTAGACGTTACCCGATTGGCTATGTAAACATTTTCATTTAAAAGTGAATATTTTCTGTTGATTTTTTTTCTCATTTTCTTCATTTCAACTTTTTTAAATATAAATTTTGGTACCAGTGCCTCTGACATTTTACGTATTTTGTAAATAAATAAAGATTTTTGACAGGAACTATTTAGGGCATAAGGGACTACTTCCTGGGGTAGACGTTTATTTTTTCTCTAACTAAGAAAGCTAAGAACCTAGGATCCACCCCCAGAAGTCTGCTGCCGTAAATTGTCTTGCCGGTGTAACGACGAAAAGTGACCCCCGTAGAATATTGACCGGGGTTCATTTTTCTACGTAGAAATTTGACCCCCTGGTCAATATTCTACGTAAAAAAAATGACCCAATTTTCTATAGAAATTATGGCCTTGGGGTCGTTTTTCTCCGTGTGTATTGTAGAAAAGTGACCCCGTAGAATAATGACCCCTTGTCATTTATATGCAAAAACATTCGTTTTGGTAGGAATATTTTTGTTAGGCGAATGTATACTGGTAATATCAAGCAGAATTTGTGCAAAGTCTTATACGTGAAAAGAAGAAAACACTTGCTGTGGCCTTCAACTCGACATTTAGATATATCAACGACGTATTGTCAATTAATAATGATAATTTCCATTCCTACGTCGACACGATATATCCTGGTGAGCTTGAGATAAACGATACCACAGAGTCCGACACTTCTGCTTCATACTTGGATATTTTACTTGAAAAAAAAAAAAACACTAATGGTAATCTAACAACCAAGCTATATGATAAACGTGATGACTTTAACTTTTCTATCGTCACATTGGTCCATTTTCGGCCCTGTGAATTGCTGAAATATAAGAACTACTCAGTTTTAGTTGAAAATATGTTGTATTTCACTTAAACCCTTGGTGACTTCGTATCAAATAAAAATGACGTAATTTTTTCTCTAGTCTATGTATTATGACGTCATGTATTTCGTCATTTTCCTCAAATCTTGAAAATTTCGTTAAAAATGACCAAAAATTGAACCTGTTTTTTTAATATTTTGCATAGCCCCGCCCCAACCTCTGATCTTAAATGTTGAATTATATAATGAAAGAACTGTTTCAGAAGATTCTAATCCATAGAAGAATTTTTGGATCGCAGGGTGGGCTCATATTTTTCTCAAAAGTTAAAGATGCTCAATTTCACCAATTTTCTTAAAAAATCAAGAACATTGCAGTTTCACAATGCCCGAGTTTCCAAACTTGGACTCCCATAAGAATTTTTTTAAAAGGGAATGAAAGCACTAAGTCATTACTTTATGTTGATGATCGAAATAGGACGTTAGAATTTGGTCGGTTTATTAGTATATTGACAGGCCATTTTATGGAGTACGTCAATCTACCTCTTTATGCTCCTCAATGAAGAAGGATATGAATATCATGAACAGTATTTAATACCAAAGACCATAAAACAATACAAAATAGGAGCAGACCAAACACACCTCCTAAACATCAGAGGCGGGATCAAGTGCCTTGGTGGAGCGAGCATCCCCTGCCGACCGGTCTCATCCGCCATTTGCTCCTTGTCATAAAGGGGAAATAAGGGGAAAAGCCGCCGTTAATTCAGTGCATAAATAATGGACTGATAATTAATATGAAAAACGTCAGCCAGCATTTCACTCAATGAAAAAATTGTATTTGCTGACAAGGTCATTGTATCGACCATAGAGCTTACGAACTGATGACTTTAAACGAGATTGCTGATATTCTTGTTTCATCAACTTGCTTGTCATTAATTTACCTCGTTTTATAAATTGTTCATACGTAGAGCATGCTCTTGCGTATCGAATCAACTGAGATTTATAAACTCCTAATGGTGAAGGTGTATATTGCTGTATAAGTAAGGGAAGTTGATGATAGAAAAGTTTAAGTCATCAAGTTTATCATATAGGTTGGTTGTTAAATTACCATAAACGTCTTTTTCAAGTAAAATCCAAGTATGAAACAGATGTGTCAGACTCTGTAGTATCTTTTATCTCACGCTAACCAGGATATATCGTATCGACTTAGGAATGGAAATTACTATTGTGAATTGACAATACGTCGTTGGTATATCTAAATGTTGAGTTGAAGGCCACAGCAGGTGTTTTCTTTTTTTCACGTATAAGACTTTGCACAAATTCTGCTTCATATGAATACAAAAATAGGTCTGATAAGAACGGAGCGCAATTGGTACCCATGGGAATTCCAATAGATTGTTCGAAGACCTGGTCTCCAAAAACCACATAGAGATTGTCAATCAGAAACTTAAGCATCTTTTTGATGCCAACTTCAGAGGACTTGTGTGTGCAATCAGAATGTGTTTTAACAAAATAATTTTGCAAATGACCGATGACCAGGTAAGTAAATTTACAAGTTCCATTTTTATTGAAAAAGCAGCTGTCAATGATATCAAAAAGGCTGGACTTTAATTTATCACGGGGTATGGTTGTGTATACACTTGAAAAGTCGTAAGATTTTAAGCTGTTTATTTTGGAAAAATCTTGTAATTTCAAATTGTCCTAAAGTTCTTTGGAATTTTTGAGTATCCACATCTGATTCACACTACTTCTTGAATATATTGTTATACAGTACTGTTGAAGTTTTTCATTGGGTTTCTACAAGCCAAAAATAAATCCATACCAGATAACTAGATACATAATTGATTGTGATGCTACTATTAAGATATGCAATCAAATATACCCAGTATTTGGAAAGGATTAAAGTACATAAAAAATCCCCCTACTTACATTTGAAAGTATGAAAAAATATCAGGAGAGACATATATAAGGTTTTATAGTATAAACAAGCAGGGGGTCAAATTTCTATGGGGGTCATTTTTCAACGTGTGTGGAGTTGTAGAATTAATGGTCTGGAATGTTTTTCTACAGTCGAAAAATGACCCTACTTGTCGTAGAATATTAACCCGGGTTCATTTTTCTACGTAGAAAAATGACCCCCTGGTCAATATTCTACGGTGGTCATTTTTCGTCGTTACACCGGCGTTTTGGGAATATGGGTGATTTGCATCAATTACACTTTTATTGACTCCATCGCTGTCGAAATCGAACGAGATTTCTTGGCATGTTCCCTTTTGCATTTTATCCAGGTTCTTATGAAATGTTTTCTCTATTTCTTCTATCTCTTGATGCCACTCTCTCGCTCGGGTTGTAATATAGTCTTTTGACTGTTTATAGACCTTTGGTAGAGCTTTTATTCTTTTCTGGTATGATCGAGAAAATTGTAAAGTTCTGGTTGCATGGACTGTAAACGTTCATTTTCTTTCGAAATAAAATCTGATAGTTCGTCGGCTTTTTCGGGTAATTCTGAAATCTAATGAGTCTTGTGTTTAATGGACAAACAGAGGACGCAGATAGGAATGTCACAATTCTTGCAAAAGCACTGCACTGTTGCTGGGGATGTGCAAGACATTTCCCTCCTCCAGTTTTTGTTAGGTCGCTGTATTTAACTACATTATGACTGTTTTCTGATTTCAAAAGCATATGGGGCCCAACACATGTTGTACAGAGTTTTACTGAACATCGTCTGCAGGTAAAGGCGGTCGGATTCTGACAGACGTCGCATTCTAAGTAGTGTTGTACTTGGTCGAGATTGGAGGAAGCCATTTTCAAACATACCTATGAAAAGTAGTATACCAGCGTTGCATTGACAAAACAAAATTAACATTGTTGTTTAAATTGTGGTTGCATCGTCTGTGTTATATCAGCTGTTATATAATTTAAAATAAACAGAATCTAGTTTTTAAACAAAGTTAATTGCAGGAATTTAATTGAAATCTGTAAAAAAATATAATTCTAATTCACTTAAGAAAATGTTTAAATACACGTATACAAACCTTGATATATCTTATTTACATTTTAAATGCATGGGCTTTTCAGGTCTTCGAAAGAGCTAAAATTCAAACTTACATACAACATTTATATAAAAAGATGTTACAAAAGGGGCGAGCTGAGTGTAAATCTTTCGGACTTTTGCGATGCTTTGCATTTGCGACAATATATATTATTTTAAAATTTCACGGTATCATTTTTATTTTTTTTTTCGTCATAAATTGCTTGAAAATCAATAAACTGAATATATTAGATGCTGGGGTCCATCTGACATAGACCCTTACATGGGCCCTTTTGTTTAAATACATATTTTAAACACCTCGAAAGAGACTAACAGCTCGTTTTGCTTCGTTTTATTCTTAACTAGGATATTTTACCTTGTTGACTTCCGAAATGAGTATACTTACTGTAGCTTATAGTCAGAGTTTGACACCGGATGTTCATTTTATGTTTATCTTAATTTATCAGACTTCCTAGATCCGTGTCGTATACAGCCTGCTTAATTGTTTAGCGTGAACCATGTCAAATGGGGAAAAATGTTTGTTTAATATATACCTACCAAAAGGAGACAACCTTCCAGGGATGCCCCCGAATATAATGGCAAATTAAGATCTATAAGGGTTCCACAATTATCCATTTAAGTCGAAAATTCATTTCAAAGCATGTACAGAAGAAAGTTTGCTACCTAAGAAGATGATGAAAATATGTGTGAATGGAAACTTTCCCAACTTTTCCCACGGGGGGTGGGTGGGGGCGGGAGGCTACACTCGTGTCCCTTTTTGTATAGAGAATATGTATAATGTCACTGTCAAAAACAAAAAGTTTTTTTTTTGTTTTTGTTTTTAATTTTTAAGAAAGAGGGTTTGGATATATATTTATTGTTATTCGTGTATTTGCCTTATATTTCGGCAATCTCGGATCTATATGTTTTCTACGGCGATTATAAAAAGAAAATTACAAGTTATACAGTATAAGTTTTCATATCCAAGTTTTATATCATGTACATACAACTGGATTGAAACTTTTTTTTAAAGATTATTAACAGAATAATTTGTTTTTGGACTTGGAATTACCGGTATATGTTGGTCACACTGAATTCAACTTTTCTAAGTCCTTCATAATTAATTTTGCTCACGTCAGACAAACTTTTTAAGAAAGCTAATACTAGTACTTGGATTTGTATTAGATTTAGCTAAGGCTTGTGGGGCGAGTTCTTCAATAGAATTATTTTGATAATTCGATCTTGGAAACTTCATATTATTCTATCTTAACCATGGGGATTAATGGAAACAAGGTAAACACCCAAACCAAAGCGTTGGACCTAGTTATTATCACGTTATACATTACACGTCACATAACATTTGGCCATTCTGTTATCATCACTAAATCATTCATAGATCTACATCCAGTAAAGCTATTCAGGTCAATGCTGTCAGATACTATAATATCTAACTCTTTATGTTGCAATGAAATCATAAATATATAAATTAATGTAAGATATATAGCAATCATAACTGTAGCTTGAAAGAACATTTAATACTGTATTAACTAATTACATAATTTTTACCGTAATGGTCTACATGAAATAAATGCAAGTATCAATAAAAGTGTAGCCATTTTGTCACAGGTACAAAAACGTCATTTTACACACAACGTTCGAGGGGTTATCAAAAAGTTCGTGGACAGAGGCTATAAAATTAGTATTTCGTAGTCTGAGCTTATAAAATTTTCAAGGAACATAAAACAACACAAAATAAAGAAATGTTCAAAATTTTAGCTTGATACGTTCATTATTTCCCAAATTATTACAAAATAAAAACGACATTATATCATCACCCGACGCCGTCGCCGTTTAGTTTTATGACGTCCGACGTCATTGTTTTTCAATGTATGCTTCTACCTCATACACTTATTTTGATGAAATTCCCTTAAGCTGAGTTAGGGTTCAATCAGCCTTTTTTTTATATGATTTTACAGTCATGAATTCATATTCATTGATGTACCTAAAGCTGTGTTACATGTAATTTGATGGCGCTAGTCCACGAACTTCTTGATACTCTCTCGTATATATATACATATGACGTCCGGAGCGCCAAAAAATTATCGCCGAAATTGGTCTGTAGTACCAGCTAATTGTGGACAGGAACCCCTGCCCCCTCCGATATTCAACCCTGTAGCTTGTTGGATATTTTTTATAAATTATATTTATTACACTTAATCATCATATGTACAATAGGGAAAAAAATCAAGGGGGGGGGGGGAATAAATTCACATCCAAGTTTTATTTTATGTTACATACAACTGGATTGAAGTTTTTTATCATTATTAACAGAAAAATTTATTTCTAGACTCAGAATTATGTTGATCACACTGAATTCAACTTTTCTAAGTTTTTCATATAATTATAAATTTTGCTCACGTCAAACTTTTTAAGAAAGCTGGCTATTACTTGTGTTAAACAATTCAATTCAATTCAATTCAATTCAATTTATTGACCAATTAAGGGCCCTCGTGGGGCAAAAAGAAAGTACACTGTTAAAATGTATATAATAATTATCAACATACAATCAATTTTAGAAAGGCTTTATCTGGTGTCAAACGCTGACAAACTACCAGCAAGTACTCTTACCGGAAGTCGAAAAATAAGGATGTAAAATGAGATTTTTGCCCCCCTTAAGTGTTTTAAAAACAGTCTTTCAACAAAAGGGGCCATGGAAGGGTAAAATCCATGTAAAATGAATAATAAGGGTAATAATGATGCCACCAATAACCCACAGGACACAATATAATGATTTTTTTAATCATATAAAAAAAGTATATGTAATTTCTATATACTACAGTTACAAATGCGGAAAGGATTGTAAAACTCCAAGGAATTTCCCCCTGTTGTAACACCATTTCATAAAATTATAATATTTTATGCAATTTTGAAAAGATCTCTGGAAGCGCATCGGGGAGTCCACGCATTTATGGATTATAGATATATCAAGGTTTGTATATTTAAAAACAAGTCAATGAAAATTCCTGCAATATTATATATAAATGTAAATGATAGCAACGAACGTATATAACATTGAACTAGATTTCTGGATTTTTTATGTCGGTGTACACAATTTCAACAACAATGCTATCTCATTTTGAAATATAGTAAAGTCGAGTTTATAAAACTAATTATATAAAAGCACATGTCAATTTCAAAATTTTATGAACATGTTTATGATGGTATCGTTTTACAATACATACTACTTTTCTCAGGTACATGTATGTTTGAAGAGATAAAAAATGGCTTCCTCCAATCTTGACCAAGGACAACACTACTTAGAATGCGACGTCTGTCAGAACCCGGCCGCCTTTACCTGCAGACGATGTTCAGTAAAACTCTGTACAACATGTGTTGGGCCCCATATGCTACTGAAATCTGAAAATGATCACGATGTTGTTAAATACAGCGAACTAAATAAAACGGAGGGTGGGAAATGCCCCGCCCACCCCCTGCATCATTGTAGTGCCTTCTGCAAGACTTGTGACATTCCAATCTGCATCCTGTGTTTGTCTATAAAACACAAAACTCACGAGATTTTAGAATTATCCGAAAAAGTCGATGAACTATCAGAGTTTATTTTGAAGGAAAATGATCGTTTTAAATCCACGCGATTAGAACAGGAAACATTTCTCGATTATACCAGAAAAAGAAAAGCAGCTCTTCCACGAATCTGTCAACTATCAAAAGATGATATTACAACCCGTGCCAGAGAATTGGACGGGGAGATTGAAAAAACAGAAAAAAAAGTTCATGAAGATCTGGATAATATGCAAGATAAGAATCTAACTTTATTACGTAAGCAGGAGAAAGAGATTGAAGATATCCTTAAAAAACTTAAATACATAAAGCAATCAATTTTCAGTTTGGCAAAATCTAAAGATATTTCTGGATTATTGAAGTTAAAACTTGAACTTGAAAATCTGCAGGTTCCAACCTACGTAGAAGAAACTCGACCCGCATACTTTCAACCTTGCAAATTTGATAAAAATCATATTACAACTTACTTCGGTTACATAGAGACATTAGAATCATTCAAAATTTCCATTGATGACATAAAGCTAGAGGACCCAGTTCAACCACCACGCCGAGCTCTAGATGTACCTACCGTCCTCTTCACCTTCGATACAGAGTTTCCAGCTCACAAAGGTGGTGGCCGCCTGTACAGCATTGTTTCTGTCGGTGATGACAGAGTGTGGACGGGTGGACACAGTAAGGACCTCAAGCTTTACGATCTCCAGGGTCGTCTCCTTGACACTGTCACCATATCGACTATAGGTTTTTACCTGACCCTGCACAAAGGAAACATAGTGTACTCTGATCCTATAAATCGTACTGTAATGATTATAAATAACAGAGAAGTAAACACTTTGTTCCATACCGGGAAGTGGAGACCTAAAGGAATCGCATGCACAGCTGCGGGGAACCTCTTGGTCTGTCTCTATACATCAGACGGTAAAGAGTCAAAGGTCGTCCGGTACAGTACTTCTGGGGACGTGCTCCAGGAAATCCAGTACGACTCAGAGTACCAGCCTCTGTTTCAGAAGGCACTTTACGTGGTGGAGAATGGTAACGGCGACATTTGTTTGGGTGACTGGGACAAAAGAGCCCTCATAGTCGTGGACAAGTACGGAATATTCAGGTTCTCCTATACAGGGAACGAAGCGTCCAAGTACGAATTTCATCCCTCGTCCCTTACCACAGACAGCATGCATCATATCATCATCTGTGACGGTTACAATGACAAGATCCACATGCTGGATAGGGACGGTCGATTTTTAAGGTACATCATCCCTGACCTGGGGATAGATGCACCACTCCCTGTGTGTGTTGTTAAGGAGGGAGAGTTAATGGTCGGGGAGAACGTAACGGGGAAAGTCAAACGAATAAATTATTTATGATAAGTAATAACATTGGGTTCATAAAAGCAGGAAGGATTTTATTGGGAAAGAAAATATCACATTTGTAAAACGGAGAAGGTTTGCAAAATCTCGTTCAGTTGTACATAACTGATTTAAATATTCCGTCGATTATCATCTTCGACATCAGCTACTTGAAGCAGAAATGTTCCATCAAAACTTAGCTGGATACTACTAATAAAATTATTTTTCATTTTCATGACGGATATTTATTATTTAAATTTGCCCCTGAAAGTAGTAGAAGGAATTTACTAAATAAGATGAACATATTACCTAAGTTTTGAAAAATAAAACCGAATAGAGAAAAAGTTGATGATAGCCACGGAGTTAAGGAACAGTATCTTTGGATATTGAGACAAAGACTTTGTTTAGCTTCACGGCTTCTCGATTTCCTGTGATTCCAGAATTTAAAAAAAAAGATATTTTTAAGAGAGCGTTTTCTTTAAAAATATAAACTTCATTCAAAGTTGTTAGGACATTGATAGTACAGATTTGTGACATTAGAATATGTATGATAGATATTTTCATTTTGTTTCAAATAAAACATATTTTAAATGTTGTAAATTTTCTTTCAACAGCGACTACAGCACATTTTTCCTTTGTTTCTCTGCTCTGCATGTTAAATAAATATAGTAATGATGAGCAATGGTGTCTCTAATTTCATAGCATCTGGTTTAAAACACGCACCAACTTCAGTTGTTCGATAGTTGTTGCATGATACTCAGGTGACCTATAAGGCCCATGTGCCTCTTTTTTTTCTCTCTCTTCAACCGTTTTTCGTGATGTAATTCAATTTTTCGACTTTTGTTTTGACGCTGTTTACGGAGATAAAAGTAAATAACCTAAAAAAGACAATAATGTCATATATATATGATTGTGTAGATAAATTATCGTAAAAGACCTTGGTAACGAATATTTTGCCAGTGCATTACCTCTGAGATTGAAAATGAGTGCTGTTCTGAGAGCTGTTCTGGGTACTAAATGAAATTTGGAGTCGGATACCTTGTGTTAATATATATTGCATGCATGTAGTTGAGTGTAACATTGAAAATTTTCACCCCAAGAAAACCATTTTCAACCGAGGCGCAGCCGAGGTTGACAATGGTTTTCTTGGGGTGAAATTTTTTAATGTTACTCTCAACTACAAGCAATATTCATTATATAACACTGAATGCTTTGTCATGTTCTAAATTTTGAATTTACTGGGTGTGAGTAAATACAAAAATTAGAACATTTAATTTTGTATTTACTCCCACCCGGTAAATTCAAAATTTAGAACATGACAGTTTTATACATAAAATTATACAAACAAGTTGCTGTCTTTTTAAAAAAGGACTGCAATACGTTGACCATATGCATTGTATCTAACCGAAATCAACTTAAGAAAATTTCTATGTGGAGTGAGTATTCATGTAACTTAACAGTTACATGTATCTATATACGGCAAGTTATTCCTTTTTTAAGATGCTTGTGCCATAGAATCAATGTTTAGTTTGTATATAAAAGTATTATTTATGTATAGGGTACCCTAAGAGAAAAATTCGGATCCTCCGATGAATATATAAATACTACATGTATATGCGGATATAAACGCGCGATATGCCAATGAATGGCATATTCTAATTCGAATAGGGCGAATTATTCAACGGGCAAGTTGCTTAAGGGGCGAACTCTCTCAATCGGAGTTCCTCGGATGACTCGTACCTCGCACATAACATGGAGCGTAGCGTTGTCAGCCGAGGATTGCTGATTGGAACTCTCTAGCATTCTCGCGCATGTGTAGCCTGTAGTTTGCCCATGTCATCCGGTTTAAACTTGCTTACATATTTACTGCGTGGACCTCAGGGTCCACACAATAACAGTGAAATTCTGCGCAGTCGCTATTTTTTTTAACTTATCACTCGTCGTCAAGCAGTGTTGACTGTTGATACGCTGGAGGGTGTGGCTTCATTATTTAGTTAGCTTCAATCATGTAACCCTCTCCGATTTTTTTTATCTGATATTTTCTGGAGAGGGCTACAATTCCATCGCATCACCGTAATGGTGCAAATTTATTTTTTGATACAGGCGATTGAAGGCAGAATATTCCATTTCTAAATTTTTTCTCTATAATAACCCTTTGAAAGTAAGCGGAGTTGATTTCCTGATAATTCTGTCAAAATGTAAATTAGGCAGGTCGATAGGTCAGCAGCTAAGGAGGCCTAATACGCATGCAAATCTCGTGCGCAACTGTCTCTGTGTCTGACGCTAAGGAGGCCAAATATGCATGTAAATATATCCCAAAAACATCGATAAATAAAACTATTTCAAGTGTTGTTTTTGCGCAAACAGCGATACGTTCGCTTTAAATAAGGGAATTCCTAGTAGATCCGCTACTGTAGATTCTAAATTCCCATTGGCTGTCCCAAAATAAAAGCTATCGAAGTCGGTAAACATGGCGGATAAATTCAAGTTGTGATGTTGACATACACGAAAAATAACCGATATATGGACCGTTGTGAATATTTTTGGATCGATTTATGTTTTGCATAACTACATATTTGGATTCCAAGCAAAAGATGTTAAACAAGAGGCCAATGGGCTGAGCCACATCGCTCACCCGAGCATTGTGGCAAGAAAAAAAAAGTAGAAATTGGTTTACTATTGAAAAGTTTAAATCCAAAAGTTTGGCCCCGCCCTACCCCCGTGGGTCATGATTTGAACAAACTTGAATCTACACTACCTGAAATGCACCCTTATAAATATGAGAAATTATGGCTCTGCTGTTCTTGAGAAGATTTTTAATGAATTTTCCTATATAAATCTATATATAAAACTTTGGTCGGCATTGTGGCCCTGCCCCCGGGGGTCATAATTTGAACAAATTTGAATCTACGCTATCTGGGGATGCTTCCGTATGAATATGAGCAATTATGGCTTAGCTGTTCTTGAGAAGAAGATTTTTAAAGAATTTTCCTCTATATTTCTATATAAAACTTTTGTCGGCCATTATGGCCCTGCCCTACCCCCGGGGGACATGATTTGAACACACTTAAATCTACACTACCTGATGATGTTTCCCCATAGGTTTCATCTTTCCTGGCTCAGTGGTTCTTGAGAAGAATATTTTTAAAACATACAACCAAATTTTCACTAATTCTCAATTATCTCCCCTTGAATAAGGATGTGGCCCTTTATTTGAACAATCATGAATCCCCTTTACCCAAGGATGCTTTGTGGCGAGTTTGATTGAAATTGGCCCTGTGGTTCTTGAGAAGAAGACAAAATGTTAAAAGTTTACAGACAGACGGACGCCGGACAAAATGTGATCAGAAAAGGCTCAGGTGAGCTAAAAAAAATAGACGTTTTCTGATAATTTGAGCCGAAATCCGTACGGGAATGATCCACTGCCGCATTTGCACCATTACGGAGATCCTAAGGAGTTGTAGCTCTCTCCCAAAAAAAAAATCAGAGAGGGCTACATTATTGTAGCTATTATTTCGTGGGTAATTGTGTTTTTTAACAAATTTTTCTCGACCAATCATATTCAAGTATAATATTATAAACTATGGATCAAAAAACTTTATCATACAAACAAGTGCTTGTGGGTCTAACGTATGAAATCTCATCTGCTTCGTCCTTTCAGCAAGCCCGGAAACAAATGTTTAAAAGTTGTAATTTGCTTCTCTATTCTAAAACACAGGGACGTAGCATCGTTTTTTATAGCTGCAGCTCTCCGCAAAAGTATAAATTGACAGGCTCCCTGGTGTCAGTATATTTTTTGTTCGAGAGCTACAGTTCTGCAGGGCTCTAAGTTTTTGAAAGGGGCAGCCAGAGGGAAAAAAATTAAGCTGACCGGAAAAACGTTAACATTATAACAATTTTTTATAAAATTAAGAATGTTATCCAGACTCGAAAATCTTTTAATGTGGAGATGCATGGGTTGTAGGTTCATACTTCTTTCATAACCATTTTTCTCATACACTAGTACATTACCCCTGCAACCAAGGGGGGGGGGGCATCACTGCTTTTCGATGTACATTTTTTTAGCATAAAGCACCATTTTGTCATTTCAGATAAATGTAGAGAACAGCCCTGATAAATGTCTTTGATCAGCCACCCCCGCCCTCAAATATTTATGTTATTTTAGATAATTGTCTCTTTATATTAAAAATCCAATAAAAAGTCAATTAATGAATCATGCACATTTTATAACAAGTAATTTTTTTTTTACAAGTTCCTAACTAAAAGAAAGATATAAAAAAAAAATTCTTAAAATTGAATTTGATTAGAATTTTCTTCGCAAGAATTGAAGAAACCTTGAAGGGCAAAATAATTATATTGAAACTTCAATTCACAAAGCATAATTGAAAAAATACACAAATAAGATATTTAAAAAGGAATATATAGCGGACTTCCCTGGGATTAAGTTGGATGGTTACGGGAACAAACCTAACTTTTAAGGAAAGGCAAGCGGCGGACCTCACAGAGAATTCTGAACCTTACATTTGTTTTGTTTTGCTTAGCATTAGACTGTATAGCGTTAAACATTTTTGTTTAATGTTACCTATGAGTGTATGTTTGAGAGAAATTACTGTTTCCGACCAAAAAAATATGCCGATTTGGTCTTACTTTTTTTTCAATAAAAAATGCATTCCATAGCAATTGTCATCAAGACATTTATGCCATTTATTTACGTATTTTTATGAAACTCACAGATGCAGTCTTTTCAACTTACAACAACAAAAGAACCATGTAACAATGCGTTCTATTTCTTCTTCCTCTTTTGTAATTTTTGAAATATCAAACAGCCCTATCCGGTGTCAAACACCGACTAAGCTACAGTAAGTACTCTTACCGGAAGTTAACGCCGTGCCAGAGAAAAAAAAAATAAAAATCAGGATGTAAAGAGATATCTGTCCCCTTAAGTGTTTAAAAGCTGCCTTTCAACAAAAGAGGTCATGTAAGGGTGAAATCCATGCATAATTCATAAAAAGGGTTACGTTAACCCTCCTCCCCCCCCCCAAAAAAAAAATCAATCAATGCAATGATTTTAAACTAAATAAAAAAAAATAATATGTAATTTCTATTTTTTTCCACAAACAATTGTGAAACTCCAAATTAACGCTGGCCCCTTTTGTAAAATCTTTTCATATAAACATAATGTTTTATGCAAGTTTGAAAAGCTCTCGGGAAGCCTTGGGAAATGCATGCATTTAAATATGGATTAGATATATCAAGGTTTGTATATTTTTAAAAAGTCAACTAAAATTATCAAAATTACAATGATTTTAAAGTCCTTCGATAATAATATAAATATAAATATCAAAGAATTGCGACAGCATTTCTCGATGTTTTATGTTCAGCTGATGTACACAATTTCATTGTGTGCTGCTTCATTTTGAAAATGACCCGTTAATTAGATAAGGGCCTACTTCTGAAATTTAAAGGATCTTCGGCCAGCTTTAAGTTGAGTTAAAAAATTCTAAACCACCTGGCAATCTCAAAATTATATGAACATTTTTATGATGAAATCGTTGTCTAAAACATTTTGATTTTTCTTAGGTATGTTTGAAATTTTAAAGAATGGCTTCCTCCAATCTCGACCAAGGACAGCACTACTTAGAATGCGACGTCTGTCAGAATCCGGCCGCCTTTACCTGCAGACGATGTACCGTAAAACTCTGCACTATATGTGTTGGGCCCCATATGCTTCTGAAATCTGAAAACGATCATGATGTAGTTAAATACAGCGAACTAAATAAAACTGAGGGAGGGAAATGTCACGCCCACCCCCAACAACAATGTAGTGCCTTCTGCAAGAATTGTGACATTCCAATCTGCATCCTGTGTGTGACTATAAAACACAAGACTCATGAGATTTCAGAATTATCCGAAAAAGCCGACGAACTATCAGATTTTATTGCGAAGGAAAATGAACGTTTACAGTCTGTGCAATCAGAACTGGAAACAATTCTCGATCATACCAGAAAAAGAATAGAAGCTCTTCCACGGTTCTATCAACAGTCAAAAGACGAAATTACAACCCGTGCGAAAGAGAGGCATCAGGAGATAGAAAAATAGAGAAAATTTCACAAAGACATGGACGAAATGCAAGAAAAGAATCTAACTATATTACTCAAGCAGGAAAAAGAATTTAAAGAGATTCTAGATAAGATAGAAAGCCTGAAACAATCAGCCTTTAGTTTGTCAAAATCTAAAGATGTTTCCGGATTAATGGAACTTCGACTTGAAATTGAAAACCTGCAGGTTCCATCCTCTGTAGAAGAAACTCGACCCGCATTCTTTCAACCTTGCAAATTGGATAAAAATTATATTGCAACTTACTTTGGTTACATAGAGACATTAGAATCATTCAAAATTTCCATTGATGACATGAAAATAGAGGACCCAGTCCAACCACCACGCCGAGCTCTAGATGTACCTACCGTCCTCTTCACCTTCGATACAGAGTTTCCAGTTCACAGTATACATGGCAGCCTGTACAGCGTAGTCCCTCTCGGCGACGACAAGGTGTGGACAGGTGCGTATGGTGTAAAAGAACTTAAGCTTTTCGATCTCCAGGGGCGTCTCCTCGACACTGTCACCATTTCGGCATATGGTCTACACCTGACCCTGGACAAAGGGAACATAGTGTACTCTGATCCTGAAAATAATACTGTAAGGATTATAAATAATAGAGAAGTAAACACTTTGTTCCATACCGGGAAGTGGAAGCCTAAAGGAATAACATGCACAGCTGCAGGGAACCTCCTGGTCTGTCTCCATACATCAGACAAAAAAGAGTCAAAGGTCGTCCGGTACAGTACTTCTGGGGACGTGCTCCAGGAAATCCAGTACGACTCAGAGTACCAGCCTCTGTTTAAGTGGGCAGTTTACGTGGTGGAGAATGGTAACGGCGACATTTGTGTGGCTGACTGGGATAAAAGGGCCCTCATAGTCGTGGACAAGTACGGGATATTCAGGTTCTCCTATACAGGGAACAAAGAATCTAATGGAATCGCCTCCCTTACAACAGACAGCATGCATCATATCATCATCACTGACTGTCACAATGACAAGATCCACATGCTGGATAGGGACGGTCGATTTCTGAGGTACATCATCCCTGACCTGGGGATACATGGACCAGTCCCCGTGTGTGTTGTTAAGGAGGGAGAGTTAATGGTAGGGGAAAATGGAACGGGAAAAGTTAAGAGAATTAAGTACTTACAATAACATTGGGTTCATGGGAGCAAGAAGTGTTTTATTGCAAAAGCGTTTGTAAAACAGAGCAGTTTGGGAAAATCTCATTTATACATAGCAGATTTAAATATTCCGTCGATTACACGAAACCGATCATCATTTTCGACATTAGCTACTTGAAGCAGAAATTTTTAATAAAAACTTTTCCTTATGCTACTTATATTTTTTTTTTTCGATCACATAACGGATATTTAAATTTGCCTTTGAAAGTAGTAGAAGGAATTCACTATATATAAAATGAAGATATTACGCAAGTTTCGAAAAATTAAACTGAATAGCGAAAACATGACAACCACGAAGTAAAGGAACGTTTTTTTTAGATATCGAGACAAAGACTGTGTTAAGCTTCACGGCTTCTCTATTTCCTGTGATTCCAGAATTATATACCGTTATATTTTTAAGCGAACTTCTGCAATATATGAACTTCATCTAAAATTGTTTTGACATTGATTGTAAAACGTGACATTAAATTTATATGTATTGCAAAGACTTTCATTTTGTTTTGTATATAAGACAGTTTTTAGATATTGAAAAATTAATATGACCTGTTATTTCCCGATCATGTGTCTATAATTAAATATGTGCAGTACCCCATCGAAAATTAAGAGATGACCCACAATATTCCTGCAACATCCAATTACTTCTTGCTTTTAAGCTCACCTGAACCGAATTTCTGATAATTTTTTCACATTTTTGACATGTTCTCAAGAACTACGTACTGTATAATTATTTAAAAGTTTTAACACTAAAAAACATTTGCAATGGGTTTAATTTCACAGAAAAATGATAAAACGCGAACATAGCGAAATTAAAACCATCGTGATTATTTGCCAATTTGGCAAATAATCACGATGGTTTTAATTTCGCTATGTGGCAATCTACAGTATTTAAAGTTAAGAGCCAGATACGAAAAAGCTAACAGACAGACGGATGTGAACACTATAACATATACGTCCTACATAAAGACGGATTAAAATCACTCTGATTCTAAACAAAAGTATTCTAAAAAAGATAATAAAAGGATGCTGGTGTTCCTCATTGACAATATTTATGAAGTCTTCAAAGACAATAAAATTTTGAAATTCCAATGAGCAATAATAAGTCCTTAAAATGACGTGTCATTGCAGTTTCCATGTCATGACGTCACCAACAACAGAATCTCGCCCACAACAAATTACTTGAACAAAAAAAAAATAATTTATATGCATGAAAAAGAAAATCTTCTGCAATGTGTCGCTGATTATCATACATTATCAATATAAACTAAGTAGAGAATCTAGAGCTGTTTTTCTATAGTGTGTGTGGTTATTGCAATCCTTAGATCGATAGCAACAGATGGTTCTACTCTGCCTGAGGATTCTGATCGCTTGGGATACAGGTAAGTAATTTTTTTTTTACTTATATATTCATTAAACTTTCCCTTAGTGAATAAAATTTTCTATAGCAGATATGGCTAGAAGGATAGATATACTAATGGTTTTTTTTTTTTATTATTTTATATAGATATCGATTTTTAATCCCAGAATAGCTTAACTTAATGACTCTTTGTGAATAAATCATTACAAAAACATCCCCATGCCTTATCAGCATGCTGTGAAGAATGCACCTTAGAATTTCTACTAATTTGGCAGCCAGAATTCACTTGTAAAAATGGAGAATGCGCAACTTAATTGATTTAGAACAATCGGAATTTCCCGGAACGCACATTTCTGGAATATCTTTCACTGTTCACAAACAATAGGACTACTTATATATTTTTTAAATTTGAGAATTCCATTACAATTTCTACATGCCGTCTAACACTGTATGCTAATAAGGATCCTTAATCGGCAGGATTTGTTTGGACTCCATTTCTAGTTTAAATTACCTTCGCTTGAAGAACAAAAGGCAAGAATACGACTACAAATATATCGTTTTTATTAATCTCCTGTCAAAGACGATTATCAATATTGCGTGACGGAAATTCGGCCTACTTAAAATCGTTTTATTTCCACTACTTCAGAAGGTAAGGCCGTTGGCGAAAATGTACATTTTCTTGCATTGAAGATTTGAAGTCAGGTATTGGTCTCAGAATTGGATAAGTTAGCAAACTGGTTAAAGAACTTATAAATACATCAAAGATAGAGGTTAATATTCTAATGATGTTTCTTTTCGGCCATAAGCAAGGTTCATTGCAAGAGACGTATTAATGCTTATTTGGAATATTGGATTAGCAAAGTGAAAGTATGTAGTTCCTACTAAATTTCAAATTCAGTTGCCACTTCTACTCCAAAAAGTACAAAAAGAAAATTGTTTATTCGTCAAGAATGAAATAGAAAACATCCGTGGGGGACCGATCTATATCCGTCATATACTCACGATTTATTGGAACTTGGCACGAAACTGCAAATACATTTTCTTTAAATAAATTGTCAAAAAATCATCTTTCTGAGACATTACTCACACTAAATTCCAGTGAATTTTGCAAAATATTACACATCGAGACTTACTGAACCATATATGTACAGAAATGTTACTATAGGAATAAGTGATCAGGAATTTTCTGCGATCAAAGCATCTCAAAAAAAATTAATAAAAATTTATCTGACTATCATGTTGTAAATTTTGAATTTACTAGAGGGAGGTATAAATGCAAAATTTACAATATGATAGTTATCTCCCCCTAACAAATTCAATATGACTATAAAAACGAAGCTACTTGCACACATTGCACAGATATAAATTAATAAGTCCCCTTGTTGCGATTGTGTGCCCATTCAGAACATTCTTTTTACAAATAAGGGAGCTGTCAGCTTGTGATCAATTTTAAGCATACACGACTGTCTCGCAGTTTTATACATGCAACACAAAAGAAAAAGGCTTTGATGTGCGATATTTTCCCCCAACATTTTTACCTTGAATCAATACTTGTATAAATAATCAAAAAGATAAAAGACGAATATATGAAATATGTTCAAGGACATAAATAACGGAAATAGAAAAAAGTTTTATTCTTTAAATAATAAATACGTCATGGTCAATAGGTATGTACCATCAATAATGAATTTACAAAACAAACAAGCACAAATTATAATAGTAAAACTCGGGCATCGACATACCATACAGGTACGACGCCTGGGTCTTTGCATGAGATACATGTATCTAATTGCTCAGAACCTGCTAGATCTATTACGTTTCTAGTTAAAGTAACCAATTTGTTTGGGTGATCAGGGATGAACTCCAAAAGACTTTCTTTAGACTGTGGACCTGACCTACATTCTAAAGTTGGTATCCGTAAGAGCGTTTGCTCTTAAGTCGCGAAGTAAGGAGTTGAGACCAAGCATACACTAGTAAACCGAGGCCCTGTGTCGCAGTGGGTGTTGGCACGAAAAAGATTCATCCCTACTCAATGATGCTATGTGCTGAGCATAGGGCAAAATTTGCAACTCTCCATCGGCAAGGGGTGGCGCCTCCATATGAGTGAAAAAATCTCGAAAGGGACGTTAAACAGCATACAAACAAAAACATTCGTCAGATGTGTTTTTGTAGTAACTGTAACTATATGGCATGAAAAAAACAATACACGTCATGTACAAATGGTTACATTGCTTGGTGCAGATGCCATCGCAACAGCTACTGTATCGCAGACATCTTTTGCAAAGCAAACACTGTTTGTATTTTTATGCGCCCGGGTCGAACATTAATTTACAAAAATCAAAGATCATGGTGTTTAGACGTGGGGGTATAACGAAAAGTACAGAGAAATGGTTTTTTGATGGAAGAGAAATTGAAATTGTAGCATTTTATAAATACCTAGGGTTATATTTTACAAGTACAATGTCATGGGAATTGACAAAGAAGTCTCTGTGTGTGTCAGCAGAAAAAGCATTGTTTATTGTATATAAATTTATGAAGATGTACAATGCATCATATAAACAAATCTTTTGTATTTTTGATAGAATGATTGTACCTATTTTGACTTATGGTGCTGAAATATGGGGGTATGAGTTATCTAAATGTATTGAATGTATACATACAAAGTTTTGTAGAAGAGTTTTAAGACTAAAGAACAATACACCTGAAATAGTTGTATTAGGAGAATTAGGGAGATATCCTCTGATGATACAGTACTTTAAGAAATTCATTTCATATTGGTTAAAGATACTTTATATGGATGATGATAGATACCCAAAAAGATGTTACTTATTATTACTTCAGTTAAATAATGTAGGTAGAATTAGAGGTAACTGGGCATCAGAGGTAAAGTCAATGTTATTTAGATATGGATTCCACTATGTATGGATTTATCAAGGTGTAGGGGATAATGTATTATTTTTAAAAGAGTTTGTACAAAGAGTCCAGGATAACTATATGCAAGAATGGCACTCCTCATTAAGCTCTTATAGTAAATTGGATTTTTATTGTAAATTCAAAATTCTTTTTGAACCAGAAAGGTACATGTATCTAGATGTCATAAACAATGTATCTTTTAAAGAATCACTTTGTAAACTACGAACCTCTAGTCATTGTTTGGAAATTGAACATGGTCGATTTAAAGGTATCCCTAGAGAAAATAGATTTTGTCTCTTCTGTCAAATAGCAAATAAAAATGTTATTGAAAATGAAAGTCACTTTGTAGAAAATTGTGAATTATATATGGATATTAGAGTAAACTGTAGCATAAATAACGGAAATAGAAAATTAATATTTTGAAACACTTAAGATTTTATAAAAACACTGTGAATATGTTTATATATGGAAATGATGCAGTGTTAAATGATATGGCAAAATTTTGTTTTTTAGCTTTTAAAGAGAGGAAAAAGTTCATTGAGAATTTAATATGTGATAATATGCAAGCATAGTTCATGGTTTTTTTTCCCATAATGTATATTTAAAGCCTGATCTGAAATTGTAAATTTTACATTGTAAAACATCCATCGGCAAGTGGTGGCGTCTCCATATGAGTGAAAAAAAATCTGTAATACTTAAACAAATACAAAAAATATCTTGAATGTGTTTTTGTAGTAACTGTAACTATATGACATGAAAAAAATACACGTCATGTACAAATAGTTACATTGCTTGGTGCAGATGCCATCGCAACAGCTACTGTATCGCAGACATTTTTTGAAAAGCAAACACTTTTGTACTTTTATGCGGCCGGATCGATAGATAGGTGGCGCATATTGTTTTTGTCCTGTCTGTCTGATTATCTGTTTGTCTGCAAACTTTAACCTTCGCGATAACGTTTGAACCATGAAAGAGACTTCATATTAAGTATCCATACTCCATCAAATAAACTCTTTCAAATGACACAAAGGTCAATGACCTTATGTCCTTGAACCACATACCAAAAAAAAAATCTTTTTTGAACATTCGCCATAACTTTTGAACAGGGAGAGATAGAGACTAAGTATTTGGTATGCATACTCCACTAATTAAGCTCTTTAAACTGACACCATGGTCAATGACCTTGTGATCTAGAATGTGACCTATATATGCTAAAAATAGCTTTTTCGAACTTTGTTGCCGCCGGGCGCATAGTGTTTCACAAACACATTTGTTTCTTAGGGTCTATGTTGTCTCTGTATTATTCATAATGTAAGGTTCCTGAACATAGAGCAAGTAATTCGGAAGCCCATTATTGCCGGTTAGCCAATTTTCCTAGCTTCGTCTATACCTTTAAAAGTCGTAAAAGATCGTTAAATTATTTACTGGAAATCGTTCTTTGCTGCGATTTATGAACACTGAATACTGCATCCATACAGTTCTTTAACCACACAGTGATAATACATAACAGAAGGTGCTATCTACCATTTCAATTTCTCTGAGGTCGCTGCAATATGTTCACCTCCTATTGATAAAGAATACAAAACAGATCTGTGCTTTTAATTCAAAATAACATGGCGTGTAAACAGCCTCTCTACAAAATTAAAAACAGCGATGGAGTCACATGGGATGTACAATAGATCTGCAAATGCCCCATAAAGTGCTAATATACTGTTCCTGCTTTTTATTTCCAGATGCATCAAGCCAATTAAAGTCCCCATGTGCCAATGTACCACAATGGACTACCATGCCTCAATGAAATGGCGCATTAACTCATCCTGCCAATTACTGTGATGAAGCAGCGAATTAGATTGTTCAATCCAACAATGATGAATTATTATTGTACAATTGTGTGTGATGTTATACCCTTTGTGGGGTAGGATATGCAGTGAAATTTGCTCGATTTTATACAAAAACATGGATTTATTTAAATCAAGGACTTGAAAATTTCAAGATATGGAAATTGAAAATGATTACTTTTTGTGCACAGCTCGGAACCTGGCATTTCTGGGAAATCAATAACAGGTATTATCTTTAGTACAGACTTGACATAAAGCATTTTTCTAGCAATCAATTGGTATGATCGGTTTGGATGCACAAATTCTTAATGTTATTTCTATTGCAGAGAATTGTTGTAAAATGGCAGCGTTATCGCAAGATTTCGCTGCAATCTTCTCCATCGTTTTCTTTGGCGGGTTATTTCTTTTCATCTGTATAGTTTCCGCAATTAAGGCCGTCAGGTAGGGTAGTACTTTTACTCAATACAAAGACAAATAAGTACAGAAATTATCTAAACTTTTATACATGTTGTATATCTGCCGTTTGGTTTTTTGCCTTTCCAGAGACCGCAGGAAGATAAAGAAATTCCTAAAAGCTAAGGAGGAGGCCATGCGAGCGGTAAGGTTAAAACGACAAGCTTATGTGAACATGGGACAGATTGAAGAATCACCAAAACATGTGAATCACGTCATCTACAACACAAATACAGGAAACGGTCCGTCTGCAAGTCAGAATTCCACGCCAGTTAATGGTGGTTTGATTGTTAAAAGTGAATACTCAAATGCAAGTCAAAACAATAATAAAACTTCGTCAAATTACGAGGATGCCTCAAACTTGCAGTATCATTGTGATGGATATTCTCCACGAGATTCTGTATACTCCATAGACACATCATTACGTCATATCGCTTCCATTGAAAGCCTTACTGATGACGTAATGAAGTCAATCAACGAACAAGATCTCCAGAAACTAAAAAACGAAAAGACTTTAAATTCAAAAAGTGACAATTCTTATCCTCAAAGTATTTGTAGTTCTTCTCCAAACAGTGCAAACTTGAAATTACCGGAGGATTACGTCACTGCTACAAAAACATTACGTCGATATTCTTATCAGGTGGCATGCGCAGAATCGACACTTGAAAGAACCCAGCCACAGTTTGCCAAGTCAGAGGCTATTATAAAAGCATACAAAAGTAACAATATTGTGTTTGAAAATGTTGCCTTTAATAGTGATAGGAATCCTTAACATTGTGACAATTTATTCATTTGAATATACACCACTTTGAATCCATGACAGTGCAATTTAAATACACTACTTAAAGTAAAAATATGTGCTTGTCATCACAGCAACACAATACATGTATTCACTTAGAAGTTTTTTATCCGTTTTTAATAAGAATCAGTGTTTACACTTCAGTGTCACTGAAACAATTTTCTCAATACTATATATGTACTGAAACATATAGTTCATTGTATTTAAAAAAGATACCTTGTAACATTGTAAACTCTTTCCAACTAGTTTTTAAAACATAACTTGCATATCAGCAATATTCATACTGCAACAATTCCTATGCATTTCTGACATCACACTCTCACATGCCTAAGTCATTAATAGCCATTTTGTGCTTGACTTACATTTCACCATCAATGGTTGGACATGTTTTTATATAAAAATTTTATTAATAAATAGAATATAAAATGATAGTCGAGTTCTATTGTTAATCTTTAGAGAAAGCGAAGCCTGCCAGCTTGGGGTTGACCTTTCTGGGGGGGACCTCCTCCTCTTCTCGCTTCCTCTTCTTATTATCACCCTCTTTAGCTTTCTGGATCCATACCTGAAACAAGCATACATAGCATATACAGCACAAAGAGACAATGACCTCGGCTGAATGGATTTTATCTCACACAAATATAGCCCCACCTTGGGAATCCTGGTGACCTTGCCCAATGTGCAATGACCTTGTTAGCCTCAAGGTCATATATAAATATAAAGTTTAAATCAATTTTCAATGAAATTGATTCATTGTACCCTCCAGCTTAAAGGGATATAGTGATCAGGGTGTCCATCCATCTGTATGTCCTTCCACCCTTCCTTCTGTTATGCTTTGGGGTATCCATCTCATCAACAACTTCTCTTAAACCACTGAATGAAATCCTGTGTATCACTACACAAAACTTTCATCCTCTGATGTGGCCCCAAACTAACCCAAATATCCATAATATAAATATCCACTGATACATAATATTTTGTTTCTTTTAAGTTTATTCCAAATTTTTCCTATCTTCCTTTCTTCCTTCATGTAATTTAAAGTAGTTCTACATTTCATAAATTACCTTCATGATCACATAAGAAAGGATTTTGCCCTTTTTAATACAAAAACTATAGAAGACATGCTATAGACATTTGGACACCTTATTAGCCAAGATCCCAGGTGAGCCTTACAGGCTAAGCCTTACAAAAACCACCTTCCCCTGACTGAATACAGGGAAAATAGGCAAACTCCATTGACCACAATTATTAACCGATATCTTAACAAGACAAATTTTTTTTAAGGCGAATGAAGTCATTACTATTCATTAGGAAAAGCTGAATGCAAGATCCCCCTTTATGCTTTCTGTCAAATTGGGAAAATGGAGACATTTCAAATTAACAGTTACAGGGAAATGACTGATAAATACATCCAGAAAGGTGGATTGTTCGTTTTGATATTTAATTACTGAGTTGATTTGCTAAGGGGAAAGAAAGAAATTTCACACAGAATATGACATAGCCAGTCAATATAATACTAGCACGAAGAAGAGCTCTTTTTTTTCCTCCAATCAAAATATTTTTCCAGTGCTACTTTATCAAATTAACATGGTGTGATATCATTCAACTTGTTCCAGACACTGAGTGTTATACTAACACTAAAGATGCAACATACAACAGAGGGTCAATAACTATATAGGAATTGATCAGATGATTACAAATATCATATATTGGGAAGGGGGTGTTACAAATTAATGAATTATAAGAAAAAGTTTAAATTAATATTGGATATTTGATAATTGACAACTGAAAATTATTAACAAGAAAATTTGATCACATGCAATTTTCTTCTATTTTTATGGAAATAATACAGTGAACTGTTTCATTTATATACATGACAGGGGTTGACACTAACTTTTAAACCATAGTTGTCAGCAGGGCTAGCCATTTCTAATTTCGACTAGCCCTGTTCATGTATTAGTTGTCCAGCTGCCGAAGGCTGGTGGTCGAGTCGCGAAGCGACGAAGGGGGTAGGTGCGGGAGGGGGTCTCCCCCTCCTGCTGGTGGGGGTACGGGGGGCCTCCCCCGGAAAATTTTGAAAATAGAGATGCCAAATCCTGCATTTTGGCTGTATTTTGGGTAAAAATTATATGTCACTCTATGATTGTACCTTAGACATTTTTCTATTCGAAGAAGTACACATATATAATCATTTAGGGTATTTCGAATCACCTTTAAATTTTAAAATTTTGACATACAAAAATAATAATTATGATGATAAAACATTTTTGAAAATTGATTTAATAATTATTAGATACAATGTGTGTAATTTTGTTGCTCTGAGTGAGTACTTAGTAAAATTCTTAGTAGCCTTGCAGGGCAAGTTTAAAGGCATGTTTGGTAGCCCGACCTCAATATTCAGTTGTCCCGGGCCAGCGGGCTACCGTTAGTGTCGAACCCTGCATGATTGTCATAAAATCATAAATGACAAGATCTTATAAACCTTCTGAATACAGAGGTACATGTAAAAGTAACATTCCTTAGTCTGACGTGATGCCTGATATATACAGCATAAATTATTAAGAAGTCGGTCTTTTATATCAGCTTTGTATCACTCAATCAATATCTAATAATTAAAAGAAAAAAAAATAATAATAAATGCTGATATTTTCCTTATATCAACTTTTCTATTGCAAATGTGGGAAGAAACAAAAGGAGGGGAAATGTACGAGTGGGTTAATGTGAATTGATCTCCTTTTAATAACGTGGGAAGAAAAGGATCATTTTCAGGGTTTTTTTTTAAAAGGCTGGAGAAACATTCAAAGGACAATGATTTCCCTTGTGTATGAAACCAATCTCCTGTCATAATCAAAAACAGTTCAATTTTCAACCAAAAAAGTCAGAAATCTTTAATTTGTTTGTAAATCTGTTTATTCTAATTGGGTGGTAATTTTTTTTTCATTTGGGAGTAATCAATTAACTCTCCTGTATAATAATCATAGTTTCTTGGAAGATTAAACTGTCTGAGCTAATTTTTGTTATGATGTCTGATAACCAAGACACCATTTTCACCATATTTAGGTTCATAAAGCCTTTCTGATAATGGTGTCCATACTGTACCTCAGCAGATCAACTTCAGTTTTTACCTCTGTACAAGTCAGGTTCAATATTTTCATTTGGGGTTGTTGGTTGATCAAATAAAATTAATGAATGTTGATCCCACAATTAATTTTTGTTTAAAAATATATTCAGAATTTTGATTTTGAATTATTAAATCTTTCATAAAGATTGTCTTACTTTAACAATAATGTATACAGTAAAACCTGTCTTAATCCAAGATTGCACAGTGTATAGACCTTTGAAAATATTAAAATAGGTGTGAAAAAAGATTTGAGTTTACAGGTAAATGAATTGTTCAGGTGTCAGGTAGAGAAGTTTTCACTGTATTAAAATTATAATATGTACTTAAATTGATTTTTGCAATTTTTTTTCTAAGCATGTTTTTTTTCTTCTGCAAACTAAGTATCTTTAACTTCCTTAATTAAAATTTTTTTTTCATTTTGTTTATAAAATTATTGATTTATGAGAAAAATTCTATAAAAGACACAACAGTGTACGCTGATTTCCTGTAAATCCACTTTATAAGTGGAGATTGAATCTGCCACAGCAATCACCGAATTCCTCTAAATCCACTTGATCAGTGGAGATTAAATCTTCAATTCTATACATAAACAAGGAAAATTATTTTTAACTTTGTTAATTTAAAAACACAAGAGGTCCACAGGTCTTATAGGTCACCAGAGTATTATGCAACAACTTTCAAACAATTGAATTTGGTTGTGTTTTAAACCAGAAGCCATGAAATTCACAATTTTTAAAGAGGCACAATTGATAATCATAACTCTATACTTAGCATGCTTACTCTGAAAACTTTAAAATACCCAGATGCAGATCTGCCAAACAAAGAAAACTAGAACTGTCCAAACGGGACAAAATACCCTAAGCTGGGTTTTTCAGAAGTAAGCTTTTCCATAATAAAGATACATGTATGTATCAAACACGAATTATGAAATTTTTATTCCAGTGACATTGAACTTCTCTAAATGACCTTGGGTCAAGGTCATGACACACCCTTGGGTCATGGGCAATCTTTCAGTGAAATGAGAACCCTACCAAGTTTATCCATAAGAAAGATATGGACCTAACTTGAATTATGAAATTTTTCTTCCAGTGACCTTGAACTTTCCCCAAAAGACCTTGGGTCAAGGTCATGACACACCCTTGGGTCATGGGCAATCTTTGTGTGAAATAAGAACCTACCAAGTTTATCCATAAGAAAGATATGGACCGGACACGAATTATGATATTTTTCTTCCAGTGAACTTGAACTTCCCCAAATAACCTCGTTTCAAGGTCATGACACACCCTTGGGTCATGGGCAATCTCTGTGTGAAATAAAAACCTACCAAGTTTATCCATAAGAAAGATATGGACCGGACACGAATAATGAAACTTTTCTTTCAGCGACTTTGAACTTCTCTAAATGACCTTGGGTCAAGGTCATGACACACCCTTGGGTCATGGGCAATCTCTGTGTGAAATAAAAACCTACCAAGTTTATCCATAAGAAAGATATGGACCGGACACGAATATTGAAACTTTTCTTTCAGCGACCTTGAACTTCTCCAAATGACCTTGGGTCAAGGTCATGACACACCCTTAGGTCATAAGCAATCTCTGGGTGAAATGAGAACCTACCAAGTTTATCTATAAAAGATATGTATCAAACATGATTTATGAAATTTTCTTCCAGTGACCTTGAACTTCCTCGAATGACCTTGGGTCAAGGTCATGACACACCCTTGGGTCATGGTCAATCTTTGTGTGAAATAAAAACCTAACAAGTTTATCCATAAGAAAGACAAGGACCGGACACGAATTATGAAATTTTTCTTCCAGTGACCTTGAACTTCCCCAAATGACCTTGGGTCAAGGTCATGACACACCCTTAGGTCATGAGCAATCTTAGTGTGGAGTAGTAGATTCTAATGTCCCTCGGTAAGAAAGATATGGACCGGACACGATTGCACAGACAGACAGACGGACGGACAGACGGACAAGGTGATTCCTATATACCCCCCCAAACTTCGTTTGCGGGGGTTTAAAAATGCAGATACAGTTTCCAATAACCAGTAGAGTCCCACCCCAAAGGAACCACTGACCCTGGGGCCACATATTTCCAATTTTTGAAAAGGCACCTGCACTCATCATTAAAAAAAATTAACTAGAACTGTCCAAACGGGACAAAATACCCCCCGCTGGGTTTTTCAGAAGTAAGTTTTTCCATAAGAAAGATATGTATCAAACACAAATTATGAAATTTTTCTTCCAGTGACCTTGAACTTCCCCAAATGACCTTGGATCAAGGTCATGACACACCCTTGGGTCATGGGCAACCTTTGTGTGAAATGACAACCTACCAAGTTTATCCATAAGAAAGATAAGGACCGGACACGAATTATGAAATTTTTCTTCCAGTGACCTTGAACTTCCCCAAATAACCTTGGGTCAAGGTCATGACACACCCTTAGGTCATGGGCAATCTTAGTGTGGAGTAGTAGATTCTAGTGTCCCTCTGTAAGAAAGATATGGACCGGACATGATTGCACAGACTGACAGACGGACAGAATGACAAGGTGATTCCTATATACCCCCCCAAACTTCGTTTGCGGGGGTTTTAATTACTACTTAAAAGCAGATTTCAAAGCAATTATTCAGTTTCAAAATATATATCCCCCCCCCACCTTCAACTACCTCTGACCCATGGGCCATGAAATTGATCATTTTGGAAGAAGCACCTTTCTTCATCATAAATATGTAATTAGATCATTGGCTTATTATAAAAGAAAAGGCTCCAAAAACCTTCACCTTTGACGCTGACGCCTAGGGAATCCATAAGCCCCCCCCCCCCCCCCCCCTCTCTCCATCTTCATTGAGGTGAGCTAAAAACCCTAGAAATACCTAGCTTGACTCATTCATTGAAATCCATTAATTTAAAGTTCAAGTAATCCTTCCTGTTTGTGTCTTCCATCTGTGCCAGACTTTCAATATTAATCTTGGGCAAAGTCCTTGAAAATTTCCTATCTGAGTAAGATTCAATATACACTAGCTTGCTCATCTTTTTTTTCACTCAAAAATACTGCTATAGAGGTTACAGATAAGTGCTTGCACCGTCATTTTTGCAAAAATATACAATTAAAGTACCTTTCACTTTGTCTCAAAAAACAATGCAGTGCATTTACCGCAAACATTAGTTAAACTTCCTGTGTTAAATGACATTTTCATGTTTTCTCCTTTGGCTTGTTTGAGTTGTTTAAAATTAGCCCTACAACCTTGCATATGTGCCAGCCATTTGATTTTTCTATGAATTTTTTCAGCATATTTTTTTTTTTAGGTGTGAATAAGATTCTTAAACACTGCAATAAACAAACAAAATTTAATCTTCTGGTGAAAATTAAATCTACAGAGGTTTAAAGGTTGGGTATTTCAGGTTATGTCCAGAGAGATATGAGGAAAGATGCCACAATAGTTGTTTGCATGATTTTATATGTCAAGCTCACTTATCTCAAACTCAAGGGAAGCAATAAAAAAAAAAAACATTGAGAAATATCCCAGGATATGTGATATCTAGGCAAAAGACACTTTATATAGAATAGAGGGTTGGGATTTAAATCTAAATTTGACAAATCGAGCGTATTCAAGATATTGGTAACTCAATATTCAAGATACAAAAGTTCAATTATGAGTTTTCAGTGTGGGTCCTCTCTCCCCACATACATGTCACAAGAGATGTTTGTAAAACACTTATGCACCCCCCCCCCCAACTGGAATTTTTCAAAGTCTAAAAGGACATAACTCTGTATAAAATTGCGCGATCGTAACTAAAACCAGAACTTGACCTAGATATTCATCTTATATATCTCTATACTAAATTTCATTTCATTAAGTGCAACCTCTGCAATGAAAATGAACGGAAACTGCAAATAATTGGAATTTTTACAAGAGGCCCAAGGGCCTTGAATCGCTCTTCTGATAAATTGTACAACCTATCACTTGTATTTGAAGCCTCTAACCCTAAGTATCCTAAGACCAAAGTTGCATCACCTGACAAAGTTTGATGATTCTTAGCCAATTAGGACTACTTCTTGGTCTACATTCTTGGAAAACCCAAAATGCATCAACTGACACAGTTTGATTATTCTAAGCCAATAAATACCTAAGATACTTAAAAAATAGCCATAAAATGTTGAAAGTAGGTCACCGTGACCTAATTTTTGGTTGACATTCTTCGAAAACCCAAGATGCATCAACTGACAAAGTTTGATGATTCTAAGCCAGTAAGTACCAGAGATAGTTAAATATAGCCAAAAAATGTCGAAAGTAGGTCACCATGACCTACATTTTAGTCGACATTTTTCAGAGTCCAAAGATGCATCTGCTGACTGAGTTTGATGATTCTAAGCCAATAAATATCTGAGATATTCAAAAGTAGGTCATCTTGACCTACTTTTTGGTCGACATTCTCCGAAAACCCAAAATGCATCAACTGACAAAATTTGATGATTATAAGCCAATAAGTACCGGAGATACTTAAATATAGCCATAAAATATCAAAAGAAGGTCACCGTGACCTAATTTTTGGTCGTCACTCTCCGAAAACCCAAGATGCATCAACTGACAAAGTTTGATGTTTCTTAGCCAATAAATACCGCAGATACTTAAATGTAGCCATAAAATGTCAAAAGTAGGTCACCGTGACCTAATTTTTGGTCGTCACTCTCCGAAAACCCAAGATGCATCAACTCACAAAGTTTGATGATTCTAAGCCAATAAGTACCGAAGATACTTAAATATAGCCATAAAATGTCAAAAGTAGGTCATCGTGACCTAATTTTTGGTCGTCACTCTTCGAAAACCCAAGATGCATCAACTCACAAAGTTCGATGATTCTAAGCCAATAAGTACCGGAGATATTTAAATATAGCCAAAAAAATGTCGAAAGTAGGTCACTGTGACCTAATTTTTGGTCGTCACTCTCCGAAAACCAAAGATGCATCAACTCACAAAGTTTGATGATTCTAAGCCAATAAATACCTAAGATACATAAATATAGCCATAAAATGCCGAAAGTAGGTCACCGTGACCTACATTTTGGTCGACATTTTTCAGAGTCCCAAGATGCATCTCCTGACCAAGTTTGATGATTTTAGGTCTGAAGGTAATCAAAATATGCCTTTTACACAATTTGAAAACATATGCCAGCAATATTCTAAAAGTAGGTCACAGTGGCCTACTTTTTCTTAAATATGTTTTAAGGTCCCAAGATGCAGCAACTTACAAGATTTGATGATTCTAACCCTTTGAGTGCCTGAAATAATGGGATTAAATGTTTTAAAAAGGTTAAGTCATAAAGTTCAAAAAGTAGGTCATGGTGACCTACTTTTAAGTTGACGTTGTTTAAGGACCCAAGATGCATCAACTGACTAAGTTTCATGATCATAGGCCTTAAAGTGTCCAAAATATGCCTTCAAATCAATTTGAAAACAAATGCCCGCAAAATTTAAAAAGTAGGTCACTGTGACCCACTTTTGAGTTAACACGATGTGAAGTCCTAAGATGCATCAACTTACAAGATTTGATAATCCTAGTCCTTATAGTAAGCAAAATATAAACATTTTTATTAATTGTAAATTTAGGTCAACTTTAAAGTGACCTTGAGACCACGCCCTTTGCCCCAGGGTCATGCCTTGAACAATTTTTAATCTTCAACATATCCTGATCATTGTGTGTAAGTTTGGTGAAAATCTGCCTGGCGGTTCTGGAGAAGAAGATTTTTTAGCAACTAGTACTTTTGGTTTTGTTTTCCTGATTATCTCCCCTTGTTTTAGGGTCCCAACCCTTATTTTAGTATAAATGGTAGCCCTTGGGCCAAGGATACCCTGTGGCAAATTTGGTACTGATTGGCCAAAGGGTTCTTTAGTTATGGCCCATATTCTAAAAAGTTAAAGCACACCGCACAAATGGCCATAGCATTAGCTCTTTGAGCCTTTGGCTCAGAAGAGCTAATAAGTCCAAGGGGCATAACTCTGTTAAAAATGGCGCGACCTTATCCAAAACAGAACTTGACCTATATATTCATCTCATTTCGGTATGTGCAAGGGTTGTGAAGAAAATGAATGGAAACTAGTGCTAATTGTAACGGGGACTGTTACAGATGTTCCCCAAACGCTCCCCAACTCCCTTTTGGTTCCATATTCCCTGTAATCTCTATTAGATAAGAAATACTTTATGGAAGCTAGACTTAATCAAGGTCTTCCCAGAAAAATACAAAATATATTTAAAAATAGGCATTGCACGCGTGTTCATGTGCATAACGACCATATTATCTTGTCTACACTATCTCAAATTTTAATATACTTAATATCAAAGCATTTAATCCAAAAGTATTAAAAAATTCACTCATTCGAGTGTATTTTTAATTTTACTCATTTAACGTGCACGCACGTGCAAGCACGTACATAATGACTACATCTTCTTGTAGGAGTCCCGGGCCGGCCCTTTTATTTATCGATGTTCTAAATCCCATCCTGTTTGGTAGAAAAACAAGGGAGTTATAACCATTTGAAGTTTTAGCCAATCAGATTACAGCACACATGCATGCGCGTTATTTCATAAATTTTTATCTTTATCGTATTGAAGGATATCTAAATGAATGACTATATATTTTAAAATTCCAAACAATTCGTCAAAAAACAAAGGAGATATAGCCATATAAAGTTTCAGCCAATCAGATTGCAGCACACGTGCATGCGCGTGATTTCATGAGTTTTTTCTATATCATATTTTAGGATATCTTAATGCATGACTATGTTTTAAATTTCAAAGCATTTCGTCAAAAAACAAAGGAGATATAGCCATATAAAGTTTCAGCCAATCAGATTGCAGCACACAAGCATGCGCGTGATTTCATGAAGTTTTTCTATATCATATTTTAGGATATCTTAATGCATGACTATGTTTTAAATTTCAAAGCATTTCGTCAAAAAACAAAGGAGATATAGCCATATAAAGTTTCAGCCAATCAGATTGCAGCACACGTGCAGGCGCGTGATTTCATGAGATTTTTCTATATCATATTTTAGGATATCTTAATGCATGACTATGTTTTAAATTTCAAAGCATTTCGTCAAAAAACAAAGGAGATATAGCCATATAAAGTTTCAGCCAATCAGATTGCAGCACACGTGCATGTGCGTGATTTCATGAATTTTTTCTATATCATATTTTAGGATATCTTAATGCATGACTATGTTTTAAATTTCAAAGCATTTCGTCAAAAAACAAAGGAGATATAACCATATAAAGTTTCAGCCAATCAGATTGCAGCACGTGCGCATGCGCATGCGTTCATGAAATATTTTATATACTATGCTGTAGATCTTCGTAATGTAGTACTATGTCCAAAATTTCAAAAGATTATGACAAGAAACAAGAAAGATATTGAGACTTTAGTTTCAGCCAATCAGAGCAAAGCGCACGTGCATGCGCGTGAGATCTTGCTATTTTGACCATGCCATCTTGTCTATACTACTAATGTATCCTTACATTATGAGTTTCAAAAAAATTCATCAAGAAAAAGAAAAGTTACAGCAATATCCATAATATTGGTCATTTCACGTGTTGCACGTGCGCGCTCTTGCAAGCACGTGCGCGCAAAATGACCTTCGTTCGGCAAATCTACATAACATCCCTACTAACCCTAAAAAGGTTTTACCTAAGTCGGATGTGTAGTTTACAAGATCACTCGCGGACAAAATTTTCCCAGGAAGAAAAATAAGAATAACTAGAGCAAAGCTCGTTGCAAAGCAACGAGTGGGTCTTCCTTCCTAGCGATAAGCAAAAGATTAAATGTTTCTGTCTAGATTGTCAACTTTGCTAACATTCTCTTTTTCGATTTGTCTCAGAAACCCTTACTTGAATTCTTTAATTTGGTGTGAGCATGAGGTCTAAAGGGTACTCTCTCTAACAGCATTCTTGAAATCGTATCCACAACAGTTTAACTTCCAATATTATGACTTTTTATATCGGATATATCATGTTTGTGAAACGTGTCATACTACAGAAACATAAGTGTTTTGCTACATTACCATCTTAAAAATGGCTTTAAAATCATTTAATATACAATATAACTAGGTAAATAAAATAAACAAATTATATAATAATTCAAAAAATCCAAATGTATTTACAATAATGATGAACAATCTTCATTAGTTGCAATCAGTAAGTAGAACAATACTTTTATAATAAACGTACAGAAATGTGTTGTGTATGTTTCGAATTTGAAGCTTTCCACTAGCAACTGGTGGTACCTCAATAGGAGTGTAAAATTCTCTGAAAGGTATATTGTAAACATATTACATATGGCTGTGTATTCTTTTTTAGCGGCTTTGGCGGAATGCAGCAATCACTAAATCAAGTACAAAGCTAAAAGTCTTGTACATAAACATAAATAAGAATATCTACGCTAACTTATTCAAAAGTCAATTTCCACCAAATATTGTACAAGCTAAATATAATACATTTACAGCATTAAAGAAACAAATCTCTTTGAAGGTATTGCCCTGCATAAGAACAATTTGAATCCCCTACACTAAGGATGCTCTGTGCCAAGTTTCATTTTGGTTCTGGAAAATGATATTGTGAAATTTTAGACAATGATGATAATGGATAAAATTATGTTTTTAAAAAATTTACTGGTTCCTTTAGCTCAGATGGGCTAATAAATATGCAACAGGCACAGTTTTGCAGTTGACATTGAAATGCGACTGGACATCTCTTCAATCTTGTTTTAGAAAACTACATGTACATGCCCTATGTACTGAATTCCTTGGAATCATACACATGTTTATGCCTTTAAATAGTTGTATGTGCCAAAATAACAATTTTTTTTACATTATACTGTAAAAAATACACATACATGTATTACAAGATCTTCTATTCCTGCTGAAGACAGAGGATCTATCTTAATCATTAGAATAAGTAAGTCTAAACTTTGAAAGGGAAGACCTTAATAAAGAGGTCAACATGCTACACAAACAAAATATTATTATATTTAAAAATAACATTTATTCCAATGTAATTACTGGTACATGTATTTCTGTTACAAAAACTATTTCACTTGAAAAACTGAGAGCAATTGATATGTTCATATTTGTGGATTTATGTTGTCAAATCAAAATTTAAAAATGATACACAGTGTGTTTAAAAATTGTCTTCACAAACCAAAACTTGACTTATTTTCACTATGCTGTTTATTCCATGTCACATCCAAACAGATGATCTTCTGGCAAATCATGGTCATGCTTGGTATCAAAATTCAGTCTTCAGATGAGTCACACCTATCCAAAAGAAATTGAAATTTTTTAATCTTTAATTCTTTTACTAATAAAAAGTGCAATTCATGAGATTATAAATTAGATTATCAAATTGAGAGATAAGATATTGTCACATTTTCTGTGTATAATTTGTAAATTTTAATGTACTCTTTCATCAATTAAAAGAAGTTTACACCAATTAAAGCAGTCATTTATGCTATCCCCTAATAAGACAACATACAAGTGCAAAGTAATCATGCACTAGTGGGTTTAGGATAATGTGCTAGAGTATTTATGACAACATACTAGCACGAGGTGACAATGTGCTAGCATGTACGTCAGTGATAATATGCCAGCACACTGAATCCAACATGCAGTGAAGCTAATTCTCAACAGATTGTTTAAAGTTGTGTTTGCATGATATTTTGTTTTGTGTTAACACAGCAGCGTGTTGTTTAAAGCTGCATTGGAGTGGCAGTCTGTTGAAATTAACATGCTAACACACTGCAACTTCACATCATTGGAACACCATAATTTTAAAACTGACAAACCAATATCTTATGATTACTAACTAGGTAATTGCAACTGTAAATGCTGATTTCATGGTGACAATAGTACCGGTAATTCACTGTATATCTGAGAACTGATCAATTATAATAAGGCGTGTCCAGATAGGGCCACTTGCTAAAGCTCAATAGCACTTTCATAAAAGCGTGCCATCTTACCGACACAAAAGACGCCATTAGGCTATCACACAGCTCGCCATCACAACACTGAAAAACACTTTCGCACTAACACAAGTTCGCATCACACGCTGTCACACTAGCACACAACACACTGTCACGCTAATACAATTTCACACAACAAAATATCAGGCTAACACGAGTTCAGACAACACACTATCATGCTAACACGAATTCACAAACACGCTGTCTCGCTAACACAAGTTCACACAACACGCTGTCTCGCTAACACAAGTTTTACACAACACGCAGTCTCGCTAATACCAGTTCATACAACACACTGTCTAGCTAACACAAGTACACGCAACACACTGTCACGCTTAGATGAATTCACACAACACACTGTCACGCTAACATGAGTTTACACAACACGCAGTCTCACTAACACGCGTTTACACAATACACTGTCACGCTAACACGAGTTTACACAATACACTGTCACGCTAACACAAAGTCACAAAACAGGTTGTCTCACTATTCACTAACACAAGTTCGCACCAAATGCTGTTGCGATAACACACTGTCATCCTAATACCATTTCACACAACACACTGTCATTCTAATACCATTTCACACAACACACTGTCAGGCTAACACGAGTTCACACAACACACTGTCACGCTAACACGAATTCTCAAAACAGGCTGTCTCACTATTCACTAACACAAGTTCGCACCAAACGCTGTTGCGATAACACACTGTCATCCTAATACCATTTCACACAACACACTGTCATCCTAATACCATTTCACACAACACACTGTCAGGCTAACACTAGTTCACATAACACACTGTCACGCTAACACAAATTCAAAAAACATGCAATATCGCTAACACGAGTTCACATAACACGCAGTCTGGCTAACACGAGTTCACACAATATGCAATCTTGCTAACACGAGTTCACACAACACACTATCTCTCTAACACCAGTTCACACGACAAATTTTCAGGATAACAAGTTCACACAACACACTGTCACGCTAACACGAATTCACACAACATGCTGTCTCGTTAATAAGAATACACACAACACGCAGTCTCGCTAACACCAGTTTACACAACACGCAGTCTCACTAACACCAGTTTACACAACACGAAGTCTCGCTAATACGAGTTCAATCAACACTCTGTCTAGCTAACACGAGTTTACACAACACACTGTCACACTTACACTTTATACACGATTTTACACAACACGCTGTCCCGCTAACACGAGTTTACGCAACACATTGTCAAGCTAACAAGAATTCACACAACCCACTGTCAGGCTAACACAATTAAGTTCACAAAACACACTGCCTTGCTAACACAAATTCATACAACACACTGTCTCGCTAACACAAGTTCACACAACACACTCACATTGCTGAGTTTAAAGTAAAGGTCTACCCTAATTTGAAGAGGTTTAAAACTAACATATCTCTATATTAGTAAAAAGCTTCAAATTTAAGACAAAAACATTTATGCAGTTATGTTCCTTAACATGCATCTGGCATATAAAATGAATGAGACCTTAAAAACCTCACAGTACATGTTTACTTAGCTAATTAAAGGTCTAAATTGATGCTATTCAACAATATATATCAACATCTCTAAGTATGTGAATGAGTGAAATTCTCAAATAAATATTATAAATCAAAGTATCAATAAGAAGCTGAACCTTACGTCGCAGGTTCCAATCCCATTGCTAAATGCTTTAGACAGGTTACTCCTATGAGACTGCATAAACCAAGATTCTGTGTCACGGTAGGTGTTAGCACAAAATGGATCTCATACTTCTTAAAGGCAATAAGTGCTGAGTACAAGTCTATATTTGCAGCTAATACCATCCCAAGTGGTGGCACCATGAAATGACTGAAAAATGTATGATTAAGGCAAATAAACAAACATTAAACCATTACAGCAGTCTTATCAAACAAAAATGCAAACTTTCTATTATTTCAATTTTTTTAAACAAATTTCTTTTGCAATTTAACTGAGATATTTGTCCTTTTTTGTCAGTAAAGTATGATATTAAATAATTAAGACTTTTTGAGAACATCTATTTATAGCGAGTCCAGACAGCAGCACAAATCCCTGCCCATAATGCGAGCTCTTATGATAACACCTTGGCAAAAGAAGATTGTGACTTGCACATTGCTCCACACAATTTTTCCGCAGTATACTTTGGACACACAGTGCTTAGCTTCTTTAACATGTTTAAGCTACATTCAAAATTCATTTCTATTTAATTTGAATTAGCTATCCTTACTCATGTTCACATGGAGCTAATGGGAAGTAATTTAACGAGCAGTGAATTCATTCGAATTAAACATTTGAATAAACTCTCAGTGTGAACATTGAGCATGGATGCACCAAATGTCAAATGCGGCTTGACAAGCACAATCTAAATTAAAACTAAATAAGTATCTGCCCTCACCCTTACAGTCACACTGTCAATATATAATTAGTTGAATATATTCTGTAACATTAAGTGCAGTTTGAATTATAGAGTATGATCACTATGATAGATAGTAGCGAGCGCAGCGAGGCGGCGCGAAGCGCCGCTCGCGTAGCGAGCTCAATAGACTAACGTGTACGAACGGAGGAAATTCAGGTTGAAATCTGCACATTGTTCCAAGAAATTTTTATCTCACCGCGTGAAAAAATTCCAACTCCCAATAATCCTTTGCGGTGCATAGCAACATGGTGGATAAAACATAGCAACAACTTACTTGAAAAAAATTACAAACAACGACTTAATGCAATCTCCATGCCACAAAATTATCGTTTGCGTTCTAAGTCAACAGGACTTTTTATTTGACGTCATACTTTCGTCATTTAAACGGCTCGAGTTTTTCAGATTTTGTCGGAGACTTCCGAAAAGTTCGGAATCTCGATCCCGATGCCTGGGAAGTGACTTCTTTCTTTTTTTTATTTTACTGAACTGAGGCAGTGCAAGTAAAAGCTGTGTAAAGGTTTTTGATAGTAAATAACTGCGCTCGCCCCAACGGTCGCACCGTAGAACATATTAGGACTGTTGAAATTACATCCTCAAATTTAAAAAAAATAAAATATAAAGCTGTGGGGATTTACAAGGCAAACAGAGAGCGTCTGAACTGTAAAACAGATAATATATCGGTGTGTCTGTGTATTTCTAATAACATCATTCAATGTACGTCACTGTCATGTAATCAGTAGTGTAAATTTTAAGTATAAATAAAAATATTCTAACCTTCATTCCAATGGTCCAAGCCAATCATACTTTAAAATGTCGCCGTCAGCTCTTTCATCACTCGATACAATTATCACTGGGGAATCCGAAGCAGAGTCAAGAGTGTTCATCCTTGATAATTCTGCTTAGAATAATGTTCCAGAGAAGTGACAAAGTACTTCGTAGCTCCAGATTAAATGAGTGTGCATGTCTACAAACGGATTCTTTGTGAGAAAATGTTCAACTTCACAAATCATTCTATTTTCAGTTTGTAAACCATGACAAACATGTGTCCGACGTCGACTCGAAGGGGCACACTAAAAACGGGATATACTAGAGACCTGATATTTACCTGACGTTTTAATTTTTAATTAAATGGTAATATTGAGTATTTTAAATTACTTATGTACAGACTTTATGACTTCGAGGCATATGCTATACAAAAATTCAATTGTTTGGAACATTTACAGACAAATTTGAATCAGGTCAAATAAGTGTTTAGTACATCGCGTCTTTAGTACCTTCCTATTTCCCACAATGCCGCGCGTTGTTTACAAACAAGCGCGAAAAAATCCTCTAAACTAGGTACTATTTATTGTTGTGTACATCATCACATTTTAAAATTATTTGAATAAAAAGAAAACAAAGAAACACCGAATCAAAACTATATCTTTTAGATGCATCAACTAAAAATGTGCACATATATGCAGTAAAGGCTTGGCTGGCTATAGTAGACAACTTGTTCCTGAAAGGTTTCTCACATACATGTACTTGTTTTATATAAAAAACAATTAAATATAGCTGGAAGTTTATTTCTTTTTATATCAAATGACAAGATTTTATAAGTTCGAAATTATTTCAGTCAAACTTTTTCATAATATACCAATATTTTTAGCTATCAGAAAAAACGTGTATGAGCTATTAACCCCCTAATTATAGGGGCCAGCCCCTTTTCATTAATCTAATATGAAAGCTCTTGTAATTACACACAACTTTTGTTATATATTTCTTACCAAATTATTCTCGGTTCAAAAGTTATTACACAAAAAGTAGCAAAAATTCAAGAAAAAAAAATTACTAAAATTTGCCGTTTTATAGCTTCCAAACTTTAGGAAATCAGCTTATAATTTTATCGTTCTGCACATCTACAATGTATTGGCTACAAGTTCTCCAACTTTCGTGTAAATATCTTACGTCGTTCTTGAGATTTTTAGTGGAAACGAGACATCAAAATTATCAATTAAAGGGCAATAACTCACAATTAAAGGCATGCATCAAAAAATTGAAAACAGGTGTAAATAGGTTTAATTACAAGGTATCTAACCTGAAAGTTTCATAAAAATCAGTCCAAAGGTCTTTGAGAAATCGCCTGTCAAAAATCGAGCGGGAAAAAAAAAATAAAATAATAATAAGAAACAGTAGAATAACAGTAGGGTCTTCCGAAGGAAGCGGAAGACCCTAACTAGAAAGTCTGCTATTGCAAGCAATAGCATATGTCGCCCCGTATTAGACAAGACTTTCATTTTTATCATCACTAAAACAAAAGTCCATAAGCTAAGTTTGAAAACCTTTGAGTTATATCAGTCCTTTCCGACCTTAATTCGGTACATCCCACTCATTATTTTTAGAATCGGTAGGAGAAGAAAGTAGTGCAGGAAAATTACAAGTTCCTCAATTTGCAGACTTGCATAAAAGAAATCTGGCAGATGTACTGAACTGAGCCTCATACTTGTTAATTGGCAGTATCTTTCCTATCATAAAAGCTTGGGAAATGTAATTTATGAAGAAGATCAGCCGAATTATTTTGTGTATTGTAACGCCAGTGGGAACTCTGAAATTTCCCTCTTTCACTTTCATTTTAGAGGTTCTACTGAAAAACGAATCTGACATGCCACCATCAATTCGAGCATTTCTGCATTGCAGAGAGCTGATGTGTTTTATGAGATGATAAATCATGTGTGAACTTTCTCAGTTTAGCGGAATCATGAACATTTTCGGCGAGATGAATGTTTTGTATACAGTGGTGATCAAGGCTTTGCGAACCATCAGGAGCGGATCAAAGAATTTATGAATGAATAAAAACTATGGAAATGACGTACCAATTTTTTAATTTATACTTGCACTATCTAATGAAATGAATAATTTACAAGTGATAGATATACAAGAAAACGCGAAATGATAATAAATGCAGCTGACAATCGTTATTTTTTTTTATATAGATAAAATAAAATATTTATAAATTCACGAGACAAAACAGAAGGAGAATGAATGATGGCAAAATATCACATGACGGGAACTGAATTTTATGAATGAAGATTTTAAAAAGTTACTTGTAAGTTGTATATGTTATATCTGTGTATTCTACTTGGCTGTGTGCTTCAAAAAAAAGGGGGGGGGGGTCGTATTGAACATAGTAAATAGCCATAACGTTTGAACGGTAAGTACTATAGGGCTTTCGTATTTCAAATATAATCCTTGTGAAAAGAACTTTTATTGGATACGACGAACTTTGACCCTTTGACCTAGACCTTGGAGAACACATGTGTACATCTGAATCTTTTTTTCTGTTTCGTTTCTATGGCAACCGTGAGCGACTCATTACAATTATTTTGAAAGTAGAAATCACTTTTACACATTGCAAGGAATAAACATTGAAAGTTTCAAAACGATTGCCTGAGTAGTTATTGAGAAAATCGAAATTAAAGAATTTTCACTTTCACCTGGTTTCCATGGCAATAATCGATTATATGAAAATTTTAAATACGAGTTGCAGAACTACAGATACTAATCCTTAAAATAAGAAAAGTTTCATGACGAACGTTTAAGGGACCAGAGAGAACACTCTCGGACAAAATTTGTCGCTTTTTACAGGTTTCCATGGCAACGGTAGACATATTGGAACTGAACGACCTCACTGCACAACTACAACCAGTGATCGTCCTTTGAGGAAAGTTTCAGGAAGATTGTCCCAGCCATCTCCGAGAAACAGCCTGGATAAAAAAAACATGCGTACAATATCAATATGTCGTCCCCGACTTCGTTCGGGGCGACATAATAACTCCTGAATTTTTCTCATCAATAATTCCTGAATTTTCCCCTTCAATTCGAGCATTTCTGCATTGCAGAGAGCTGATGTGTTTTATGAGATGATAAATCATGTGTGAACTTTCTCAGTTTAGCGGAATCATGAACATTTTCGGCGAGATGAATGTTTTGTATACAGTGGTGATCAAGGCTTTGCGAACCATCAGGAGCGGATCAAAGAATTTATGAATGAATAAAAACTATGGAAATGACGTACCAATTTTTTAATTTATACTTGCACTATCTAATGAAATGAATAATTTACAAGTGATAGATATACAAGAAAACGCGAAATGATAATAAATGCAGCTGACAATCGTTATTTTTTTTTATATAGATAAAATAAAATATTTATAAATTCACGAGACAAAACAGAAGGAGAATGAATGATGGCAAAATATCACATGACGGGAACTGAATTTTATGAATGAAGATTTTAAAAAGTTACTTGTAAGTTGTATATGTTATATCTGTGTATTCTACTTGGCTGTGTGCTTCAAAAAAAAAGGGGGGGGGGGGTCGTATTGAACATAGTAAATAGCCATAACGTTTGAACGGTAAGTACTATAGGGCTTTCGTATTTCAAATATAATCCTTGTGAAAAGAACTTTTATTGGATACGACGAACTTTGACCCTTTGACCTAGACCTTGGAGAACACATGTGTACATCTGAATCTTTTTTTCTGTTTCGTTTCTATGGCAACCGTGAGCGACTCATTACAATTATTTTGAAAGTAGAAATCACTTTTACACATTGCAAGGAATAAACATTGAAAGTTTCAAAACGATTGCCTGAGTAGTTATTGAGAAAATCGAAATTAAAGAATTTTCACTTTCACCTGGTTTCCATGGCAATAATCGATTATATGAAAATTTTAAATACGAGTTGCAGAACTACAGATACTAATCCTTAAAATAAGAAAAGTTTCATGACGAACGTTTAAGGGACCAGAGAGAACACTCTCGGACAAAATTTGTCGCTTTTTACAGGTTTCCATGGCAACGGTAGACATATTGGAACTGAACGACCTCACTGCACAACTACAACCAGTGATCGTCCTTTGAGGAAAGTTTCAGGAAGATTGTCCCAGCCATCTCCGAGAAACAGCCTGGATAAAAAAAACATGCGTACAATATCAATATGTCGTCCCCGACTTCGTTCGGGGCGACATAACTAGAAAGTCTGCTATTGCAAGCAATAGCATATGTCGCCCCGTACTGGACAAGACTTTCATTTTTATCATCACTAAAACCAAAGTCCACTAGCTAAGTTTGAACAACCATCCAGTTGTATCAGTCCTTTCCATTGGAAACGGAAGACCTTAATTGGGTACATCCCACTAATTATTTTTAGAATCGGTAGGAGAAGAAAGTAGTGCAGGAAAATTACAAGTTCCTAAATTTGCAGACTTGCATAAAAGAATGTACTGAACTGAGCCTCATACTTGTTAATTGGCAGTATCTTTCCTTTCATAAAAGCTTGGGAAATGTAATTTATGAAGAAGATCAGCAAAATTATTTTGTGCATTGTAACTCCAGTGAGAACTCTGAAATTTCCCTCTTTCACTTTCATTTTAGAGGTTCTGCCGAAAAACGAATCTGACATGCCACCATCAGTTCGAGCATTTCTGCATTGCAGAGGGCTGATGTTTGTTATGAAATGATAAATCATGTGTAAACTTTCTCAGTTTAGCGGAATCATGAACATTTTCGGCGAGATGAATGTTTTGTATACAGTGGTGATCAAGGCTTTGCGAACCTGCAGGAGCGGATCAAAGGATTTATGAATGAATAAAAACTATGGAAATGACGTACCCATTTTTTAATTTATACTTACACTATCTAATGAAATGAATAATATACAATTAATAAATATACAAGAAAACGCGAAATGATAATAAATGCAGCTGACAATCGTTATTTTTTTTTATATAGATAAAATAAAATATTTATAAATTCAAGAGACAAAACAGAAGGAGAATGAATGATGACAAAATATCACATGACGGAAACTGAGTTTTATGAATGAAGATTTTAAAACGCTACTTGTAAGTTGTATATGTTATATCTGTGTATTCTACCTGGCTGTGTGCTTCAAAAAGGGGGGGGGGGGGGGGTCGTCTTGAACATAGTACATAGCCATAACGTTTGAACGGTAAGTGCTAGGGCTTTTATATTTCAAATATGTAATCCTTGTGAGAAGAACTTTTATTGGATACGACGAACTTTGACCCTTTGACCTAGACCTTGGAGAACACATGTGTACATCTGAATCTTTTTTTCTGTTTCGTTCCTATGGCAACTGTGAGCGACTCATTACAATTTTTTTAAAAGTAGAAATCACTTTGACACATTGCAAGGAATAAACACTGAAAGTTTCAAAACGATTGCCTGCGTAGTTATTGAGAAAATCGAAATTAAAGAATTTTAACTTTCACCTGGTTTCCATGGCAATAATCGATTATTTGAAAATTTTAAATGCGAGTTGCACAACTACAGATACTAATCATTAAAATAAGACAAGTTTCATGACGAACGTTTAAGGGACCAGAGAGAACACTCTCGGACAAAATTTGTCGCTTTTTACAGGTTTCCATGGCAACGGTAGACATATTGGAACTGAACGACCTCACTGCACAACTACAACCAGTGATCGTCCTTTGAGGAAAGTTTCAGGAAGATTGTCCCAGCCATCTCCGAGAAACAGCCTGGATAAAAAAAACATGCGTACAATATCAATATGTCGTCCCCGACTTCGTTCGGGGCGACATAATAATAAGAAACAGAGTAAAAACAATATGTTCCCCAACTTCGTTTGGGGAACATAATTAAGTGAATCGACAGACAGACCGACCAACCGACAGACCGACGGAAAGCAGCAAAGTAATATGCCCTCCCTTCTTCGAAGGGGGGCATCAAAATATAAAAGCAGAGCTGATTCAGGTGGATATTACATAACAATTTATTTACGTAAACTGTAATTTCTTCATTATTTACTGAAAACCAATTTTCCTGGATCTCACTATTGACTTTAAAATCCACCAAATTAAATATTCATTGAAATAATAAATGTGCTAACAATTCATTTTTGTGAATTTTACCCAAACTGATGCTCACAAGAGTGGAATAAATTGAATTACATTTTTTACAAGCTAGCACTATATACCAGCTGAATCCCAGAAAATTACTGAAACACAGTGACATAAACCAGACTTATCAATCTACTTAATTACATTATCTTAATGGTCAGTAATGGATAATTCAGTGACCAATGATTGATGAGGAAAGGACAAGTCAACTGTCAATGACGTGTATATTAAGAATTTATAAATGATAGGCCTTACATTAACAAAATGAATTTCCCATTATTGATTTTCTTTTTATTTTCGGTAAATAAGGAGAACTAAGGTTGATATTGTTGGGTCTGTATTACCTATTTTGGACCTAACATAAATATAAGTCCTCCTAAAAGGGCAAATTGTTCATTAGTTTATTCATGTCAAGAAGCTGCACTTAAAATTAAAATCATAAAAAAAATCTACCATCACTTATTTTAGCCAAAATAAATTACTACACTGTACCACATTTATACTGTAATTATGTTCCCCAAACGAAGTTGGGGAACATATTGTTTTTACTCTGTTTCTTATTATTATTATTATTATCATTATTATTTTTCTTCTTCCTGGGAAAATTTTGTCCACGAGTGTTCTTGTAAACTACACATCCGACTAAGGTAAAATGTTTTTAGGGTCAGTAGACATGTTATGTAGATTTGCCAAACGAAGGTATATTTGCGCGCACGTGCTTGCAATAGCGTGCACGTGCAACACGAAAAATGACCAATATAATGGATATTGCTGTAACTTTTCTTTTTCTTGATGAATTTTTTTGAAACTTATAATGTAAGGATACATTAGTAGTATAGACAAGATGGCATGGTCAAAATAGCAAGATCTCACGCGCATGCACGTGCGCTTCGCTGGGATTGGCTGAAACTAAAGTCTCAATATCTTGCTTGTTTCTTGTCATAATCTTTTGTAATTTTGAACATAGTCCGATATAATGAAGATCTATAGCATGATATATAAAAATTTTCATGAAAGCCTGCGCATGCGCGCGTGCTGCAACCTGATTGGCTGAAACTTTAAATGGCTATATCTCCTTTGTTTTTTGACGAAATGCTTTGAAATTTGAAACATAGTCATGGATTAGGATATCCTAAAATATGATAAAGAAAAAATCATGAAATCACGCGCATGCGTGTGTGCTGCAATCTGATTGGCTGAGACTTTATATGGCTATATCTCCTTTGTTTTTTGACGAAATGTTTCGAATTTTAAAATATAGTCATTCATTTAGATATCCTTGAATACGATAAAGATAAAAGTTTATGAAATCACGCGCATGTATGTGCGCTGTAATCTGATTGGCTGAAACTTCAAATGGCTATAACTCCCTTGTTTTTCAACCAAACAGGATTGGATTTAGAACATAGATAAATATAAGGGACTCCTACAAGACAATGTAGTCATTATGCACGTGCTTGCACGTGCGTGCACGTGAAATGAGTAAAATTAAAAATACATTCGAATGAGTGTATTTTTTAATACTTTTGGATTAAATGCTTTGATATTAAGTATATTAAAATTTGAGATAATGTAGACAAGATAATATGGTCGTTACGCACATGAACACGTATGCAATGCCTATTTTTAAATATATTTTGTATTTTTCTGGGAAGACCTTGATTAAGTCTAAATTCCATAAAGTATTTCTTATCTAATAGAGACTACAGGGAATATGGCACCAAAAGGGAGTTGGGGAGCGTTTGGGGAACATCTGTAACGGTCCCCGTTACAATTAGCACTAGTTTAAATGGTCATTAAGTTTTATGTAAGCTTCCTTGCTAATTAAAAAGGAACTAGAATAAAGCTTTAAATGGAACTAAAAAATGCTTTAGTTACTAACGAAGACACCAAAGGAATAAAAAATTGTGGTAATCTACATCCCTATATATGCATATTCATATGTGAAATTGCATACACAGTGTTTATTTTTCATCAGAAGAATTTGAAATCAGAAGTTTATCAAAATTCTTCCTGTTATCAGGATAGGAAATCAGAAGTCTTTTACAAGACTGTAACTCTACTGGTTTATACCTATCAGCTTATAAACTGTAAAGGAAGATTTTGCAATGAATTTAAGTTTCAAAATTTCCAAATACAATTGAACTTCAGTATCTCGATAATGGATATCTCATATACCATGGATATGTCAAACTGATTTCAAGCCTTAAGAATTTTGCTTTCAGTATTTTTTCCCTGGATATCTCAAACCCTTGGATATCTCAAAGTTTACTCACGGTCCCCACGAATTCGAGATGTATAAAAATAAAATTTCACACCTGTCTTTCTTCTTTGGGAATTTTGCGAAATCTCTCAGCAGCTGACTGCACCAGAGTATCTTCATCAACGTCTGGAAATTCTTCTGTTAGATCGGACTTCACTTCCTCAAACCATAAATCAAAGGCACTCTTAGGTCTATAAAAAAAAATTAAAAGCAATCAAGGAGAGAAATGGAAAGCATAATTATCATTATGTTCTTTTTTTAAACATACAGTAAAGCTGTTACAGTGAACATGCTTTTCAGGAGTTCAACTTAGGGCAAAGGGATTTCATCCCTGCCAATTTTTAAATTTTATTATGAAGTATTCTAATTTGAATATATTTAAATTGTATTAATTTAAATTTAAATCAAATTGTGTGCATCCAATATGATAAAACAAAATTATTTCTTCCTAGCACTTTACTAATGTGTTTTACTGTATACTATTAGTTTTTATCACTATAGTCAGCTGTCTTACTTTTTCTGGTCGTCTTTGCTTGTCTCATCTTTTGAAGGCTTCATAGCAGTTATCTTCCCTTGGTTTTGAGGAGTCTAGAAATGCAAGAATAAGAAATATACCATGGTGCTATAAGAAATAAACCAAGTGGCTTGATGATCAGTAAAGTATCCTTTTTTTCATACATACCGGTAGTCCTTCTTGTAAATGTGCTGGCTTCTCAATTTACTATTTTAGAAAATTACCCATAGATCCATATTGTAATCCAAATAGATTGCCTAGTTAAAAGTCCAAGATTAAGGACATCTTTAAAATACATGTATTTACCATGGTTATGCATTTTCAAACTTATCCCGCGTTCTGTGAACATTGTAGCTAGTAGAGATAGTTTTCACAATTTAAAAATGTTCATGGTCAGAATTCATGTAAACAGTTGCATGAATTCAGGCCATTTGCATCAATGACAGTTTCTGTTTAACTTCCAAAAGCCTTTGGTCTGATAAATTGAAATTATACAAAACCGAGCTTGAATTTCAAAATTACCTATCATGAAAATCATCTTGAAGATTGTAATATTCAGAGGCCTTATGGAAGTCCAAAAATTTCATTTTTTCCCCACAATCTTTAAATAGGAATAAATAATAAATTTGGTTGAAATTGGTTCAGTATTTTCGGTATTTTTTAGAGATTAATATCAAAGGTCCACAGAAATTGCATGACACTGACGAAAAAGAATAGCAATGCAGGTATTTCAGGTGACAATTTTTTTTTTTATATTAAGGAGGCTCATTACACCACTTTTTGATGACGTACTACACAAAAAAAAAAAATAAACCTCCATTTAAGGGGACGATAAAACCTCTAAAATATGACCCTGAAAAACAAAGTAACGGATTCATTATGCATAAACCAAGAAGAATTGCTTTTAGGCAGAAACAAAAGAAAGCAACAGTCAAATCTTCGCCAAACAAGTAATGTCAATTTCATAGCAATGCATGAACTATCAATCACTGACATGTATGTATGGAGATATTCAGTTAAAATCTAAACCTTGTTGGAATTAAAATTTTATTTAATTGCGCATTTACTGTGTTCTGTTAATTTATATACAAATTGATTTAAATGCAACTCTGGCAATTTAAAGCTATATTCTGAATTTTAAATGTAATAAAACGTTCCATAAGTCTTGGCTAATTAGGAAAGGCAAAGTGGACTTTCTATACCAATTTTTTAAATTGGATTTTTCATTTCGATTTGAATATATTCTTCATTCAATTTGAACATGTAATTCATTGAAATACATTATTGTCTCTTGAATACATTCTGTAAATGAAATTATCATAGATTAAAGAGATAATGACATTAATTGTTTTCGATAAGAAAATTATTTTTTGTGATGAAATTATTATTAGGTATTATGAGGTATTTCACTGTATGTACAGCCTACTTCAATATAAGCGAAATCGGGAGGCCGCCATTTTTACAAGTTCAATCCCGATCTAAAATAGAAAAGAACAAACCCGAACAAATTAATTTTGTCATCGTTTATCTATAACAGTGAACAGATTTCATGGAATAATAGTCTTTGAAAGTTTAAATAAAATTGTTTCTTTCTGTTACATTGAAAAGACAATCTTCAACTTCATTATTATTCCCCGATCACAATTTGCATTTTGGGAGAGAAAATTACCGGACTAAAACGGTTGAGCACTGCTGAACGCTGCTTGTATTTCATCGTAAGTGTACTAGGGTTAATCCCTTAGTTATTTCGTATTTAGGCATATCAATAGCCATTAACAGTACATCGTACGCATTTAATTTCAAAGTTATGTTTTTTTCTAGTGGGGGTTACATAATTTAATAAATGTTAATGTTTAGCTTCAGAATTTCTGTACTAGTATTGGCAAAGAATTTAACAGTGAACAAAATTTCATTTCGTATGTGAACATGCAGTATAAATATACATGAGGTGAAAACTGAATTAACACCTTTGTATATGAACTGGTCAATCAGGCATAATTACTGATACCAACCGTGACGAAAACCGGGGATGTGCAACTTTCAAAATAACCGTTATGAAAACAACTCATTATCACCTGTGGGGACCGATCCAAGGTGGCTTCAATATAAGCGAAATTTCAATATATCCGATTTCAATATAACCGTTATTCAATGCAAAGAATATGAGAGGCAAAAATTTCATTTTTATTTCTATTTCAAAATAAGCGGAATTTCAAAAAATTTAGTTGAATATTGGAGTAAGCTGTACTTGTCTTAAGAAGATGCCCATCATTTAACTGAAAATTCTCAAATTCTGTGAATAATAAACCTGAAATAAAACATTTCACTAAAATAAAACAAAAACTAAAAAATTCTATAAAAGATATTTAGCAATACCCCATCTGGTATTTGACATCTACATTATAATTTATTTCTAAAATATGTGGATTAATCAACTTAACAAAATATTTTTGCAAGCATTTCTATAGTCCCATTATATAATTAGTTTTCTTTTCACCAAATGCCTATTTAAAAGACATATTTCATAAATTCAGGTTTTGATCTTCAGCATCCAAATTAACCCAATTCACAGAAACCTTATTACAAATAAGTGTGTAACCAAACTGGGAAAAGTTACCTACCCTTTTGACGGCTTTAACTGGTCTGGTATTTTTCAGGGTCACCTGACTTGGACTGGCCTGTTTCTTTTTAGACATGCTGTCAAAGACTTGTGTGCCCTTAGTTGGTTCAGGTTTCTGTGGTGTAAGAACCTGAAACAAAAATAAAACATTTTTACATTTCCAACTGTTTTTTTCTGTTGTAATTCTACGAAAGATATCTGTGTTGATTTTTCAATATTTAAACCTGAATGTAAATTTCATCAAGTGAAAGGTCAATTGCCTCATATGTATGACAATCTCTTGCAGCTGTCTTTTTGTCTGATGTTAGTGGGAAAAGGAATCACTATCCAGTTTGTTAGGTATGCCAGGGACCTTAGCTATAGTTGGAAAGGTGGGATAATTTGCATACCAAGTTTATCCCTCCCTTAAAAACCCTGCATATGTGTTTTCACATATTCTTAAAAATTAATTGAAATTAATTGCATCATCCAATAGAGCTGTACTTGCATTTGAAATATTTTTTTAATCTCTCTTATTTGATTTTCTGAGTTGTACACGAACTAGAGATATTTTGATGTCGAACTTTAAATGAATTTTATCATTCCATTGTATTGTACTTGTGTTTGGGATATTTTTATAATCTCTGACTTTCTGTGTTGTACATTTTTAGGGATATTTTGATGACGTACCTTAAATGGATTTGATCTTCCTGAGGAGCCGTAGGATTGCGATAACACTTCTGTCTTCCCTCGAGGTTTCAAATTTAACATGGGTCCTAAAATTAATGAAAGATTGATAATTTTACAGTTACTGACCATCATATAAGATCATTTACATTTTATATATTATGTAAATGTATTTTGTATGTATTTTTTGTATTTCAAAAACTACACTTATTTTGTATCCTTATAAAACCTGTCTGTGGCATTTTGTTAAGATTGCAGCTTTTAACTCATCTCTTGAAAATTACAAAGTAAAAGGAATGCAAAATTATTTCAAACCAGCATGTCACTGAATGCGCTATGTTTTATATAAGAATCTTAGCACTCTTGAGCTGTGTTTTCCTGATCTACTTTAACACATCTGTACGTGGTTCTTGAAATTGATTTTATAACTAATGCATTAATAACAACATGTACAAAGGACAAACAAATACCGATAACAGGGTTTCAGATTGAAATAAGTAACTATAGGACATATGGCATATTTACCAGAAAAGTTATAGGCATTTTGTCCTATTTTGTAAAACTATAGGCTCTAGAAAAGTTAAACTTACTCATATTTATCTGACTTTTACAAAAAAATCATTTAATTACAAAAAATATTCAAAAATGTTCATTAATTTTTTCTAATAAAAAGTGAAAATTAATATTTATTTTGTTTCTTTTAAACAAAATCAATTGATTGATACAGAATGGAAATTGTTTTGTTTAATTCCATTCAATGGATGTTTTACTGATATTAGTCCAACCCCCCCAACCCCCCCCCCCCTTTCATTACACATGTTACAGTCATGAATTTATTTCTTATTATTACAATTTTTAAAAAATAATTATCCAGAAATTAGACATTTCTATATATATGTATAATTACATTTAAAGATTTCTAGATTAAAAATTTTCTTTGTATAGTTTCTGCATTATTTTCTTCATGCTTATTAACTTCTCAAGTTGAAATGAAAAATAAAACATGACATGGATTCCTTCGATGTTTTAAACATTCACCACTACTTTTATGCTCATTGCACTTGGATTTGGAAATAAATTTTGTATTTTTTGATGGAACTACCCTGTATTGAATCTGCAGTTGCAGAAAGTGTTTAAAAAATCATTGGATAAATGCCATTATGTCTGCTCAATGTAATAAAAGGCCATTTTGGCAGGTGAATTTAACACTAACAACATGTACAAAGGACAAACAAATACTGGTAGACAAAATGAAATAATAGAGTGGATAAATCTAATGCTTGGCTGCTCTCATCAAGTGAAAAAAAAACTTGATAATAATTTGAACGAAAAACATAGAAGACGAAGAAAGAAAATCTATGAAAGTCAAATTTATATGTAAAATCGTTATTCATCAGGTCAATACTTATCCCTGATTGTTTCTTCTTTTTTTAATTTTTTTAAAATTAGAATTTTGTCCTTGACCTTTGAACTCTTTCCATCACTTCCTCTTCTTCCACTTCCTGTTGTTCGGCTGACTTCCTCTGTACCACCTCACTGATGCGTTCTGCCAGTTGCATGTACTTGAGGCGACAAGCATACTTAATGGCCAGTTGTAGGGTGTGAGGTTCTGACATCATTTCGCACACCTCTAATGCACGGAATTCACGCTCTGACCTGGCTGACAACTGAAAGGTGTATCATTTTTCTCATATTATCCAAATTCTTTATGAGGTACCTCAGAACATGAATATCTGCAACATTTGCTCGGTGTTAAAAATATAATAATCATTTAAAGTGATTATTACCAGAGGATTCAAGAAATCTTTATATACATGTAGTTCATGATAGAGTTCCGAAGACAATCATGTTCATCTGGTACAAGGAATATATGGATTTCTTTTTAAGGCATTAATAGACTTACTTTTTAAAAATAACAACATCACCTTTTTACTTCATATTAAGGTATAAAATAAAGTCAGAATTCACACAGGATGGAATATGGAAAAATGGTAACTAAATCAAACTTTTAAAGAAATCGCTGGAGATTTATCAATGAATCAGTTTATTAAACCCTTCTTAAGGCACAGATAAACCAAACTTACAGCAAAAAGTTTCATTAGGGCTTCCTGAGATGGTTTAGCCAGTTCCATGGCTACTGATGTGTCATACTCATATCCAATGGTATCCCAGAACTGTAAATGGTTGCTTAGAAGCTGTGTTCTGTGGAATATTTCCTACAAATGACAGGAATGTTGGTTATTTCAACTGAAATAATGAGCAAAAAAATATAACTGGCTCAAAAATCATTTACTTCTTAGAAGAAATTTTTGTTGGAATAAGTTTTTACGCACACACAAAGGAAACAAAGAAATGAATGAACATTAAAAATGCACCTTTCTTTTGTAATAATTGTGCAAGTATGAGGCCTTTGCCATGCCCATTATACATCATTACAGGGATATATGTACTAATATTTCAGATGTTTAAATATAAGAGGGATATTTGTCGAGGAGTCCACCTACAAATGGTTTAATTTGTAAATGTAAGGTAAACTGATACAATGTATTTTTAAGATACAAAGTAAAGCGTTACCTCATACTGGCTCTTTTCGGTACTCATCTGACAGAGTGGCAGCTGGAAAGGGAGGATAGCCACCGCCGGGCGGGGAAGGACAGGAGGGAACCGCGACCCCTTACACGGGATACACCTACACAGCCAAATTATCAATAAGAGATAGGCTGCTTTACGCATACATGTGGTAATGATGAATTATATCCTTTTAAACTTTGACCAGACTTATATTTTGTTGAATTACATGTATAAACCAATTGTAAAAGTATCCCCATTTCAAATCTTTCAATCAAAATGAAGATCCATTGCTTAAGTTTTTTTTACCTCAGTTGCTGGGGGTTCTCATGAACACTAACAATCCAGTAGTTATCTGACTTCCCTTTGGTCTGCAATTTAGGAGCACATGTACACGTATGTGTATTTCATGCAACTAGTTTAACATTAAATTGAAAATGAACTGATCTTTTCAAGATTACAAAAGTATTTTTAAATGATCATCATAATTACTGTATGTATTATTGGTCTGACCATATTTTATAGTAATTCAAAAACATTAAAGGGATTGGGTACAGGTTTTGAAAACTGATTGCATCCTCTCCCTGTATTACTGTACAACTTACATGTGATTTGGTGTCGGCTACTTGTACCCAACTCATCCCGAACTTCCTATTACACATTCTGACAATTCCATCGGAATCCATATAAAAAGGAGTACCCTCGGCTGAAAACCTATGAAACAATGCTTTCTTTCTTTAGTGATGTTTCCTTCTTTATTGATGTTGTTATGTCCAAGTTTAAATGCGTTCAGATGATTTTGATTTTAAAAATCCTAATGAACATTTGTTGATAGTGACAAAATCTTATTTGATTCCTCTTCATTGGTGCAAACTTTTGAAAATGTTAGGACAATACAAAAGAAATTCAGTTCACACTTTTGTGTGCTTGCATTAAATATTCCTGATTTTTTTCCCCCTCTATTATTGAGTGTCTTTCTTTATCATATTTTAATAGACTCACCCCATCCAAGCCAGCGTGCTTTTGCCAGACAGAGGCAGGGGCTGGTGATTGATCTGAGTAGCACCCTCCACTGTCATAAGGTGTACACCAAGACACTGATCTCCTGGCAAACCTAGAAGATAACAAGCAGAAGTAAGCAATTTGGCCTTAAAAATTGGTAATTTATTTTAAGGAGATTTGATTAAAGCGATTTTAAAATGCTTACTAAAGAACCTATTACAAAGAAAACATAATTGATTTTTAGCGATATTCAATTTTAGCCATCTTCCTTTCCATATGGTTTTTACTAAATACAAAAAATATTCTAGTTTTTCTCAAGAAATATTAATTTGCAACATCCTAAATACATGCGTATTTCCAGACCTAATTTCCATTGAAAGTGACATTATACTCAATTCTTCTCTTAACCTTTATTTGACATTCAAAAATGCCACTGACATTCAAAATTGCCACTAAAATTCAAAATTGTCACTGAAATGAAGTAAGTAGAATCCTCCGATTTACCCATTCCTCTGTGGTATACAATGAGGAGCTGATTTGTGTGAGCCGAGAGGCACACCACAGGGCCAGGAATGGAGAAAATGTCCCTCTGTAGGCCCCCCAGTGAGAAGATTCTCACAGACCTTTCTGAAGTGGCCACTGCAATCCAGTCTTCTCCAACTGTCACTGCCTATTACAAAGGGGTACATAAAGGGATTAAATATAAACATCACAGCAGATGCACAACTGATAAATAAAGGTCTCTTACATAATGTATTATAATTTGCACATTGAGCATTTATTGCATATCTTATTCCTCTAAACTTTTTTATTCCTCTGAACTTTCTCTCTCTTACTTTAAAAAAGATATCAGGGGAAAACATAGCATTTTCAAAAAATACTGCCACCAGGATATTTTGAACTACTTGTTCTCCAGTTTTAGCAAAATTGACAAAATAATTATACCTGTTTAAATACCCCTAAGATATGGACAGCAGAGTTTTCAAATGTCTTTACATGTAACTAGTATACCAGCACAAGGACTGTGCATTTAGTAAAAATATCTATAAAATATGTATATCTTTACAAACCATTATTTCTTCTCCATCATCCATAGGAATGCTCCACTCTTTAGAATTATCCCACGATCCAAAGTGCATACAAGTCAATTTACTGTAAAATGTTCGTAAAAGTTTCTCATAAACAGCACAAAAACCTTTTGACAAAACAGACAAATAAGATTTCACAGCACGCTTTTCACTGGCAATAAATGCAAAACATTTTTTTTAAAAATACTTTGAAGTTACAAAGAAACAACAGTTTTATTTTGCAAATGCATTATGCTTAAAATACTTGCTAACTTTTAAAAGGAACAAACCTTGGTGCTGAATCATCACTGGGACAGGCGAGCACTACAGCCTCTGTGGAGACATCAGCCATGGTGTACCCTGCCGAGTTCGTTAGATGCATGGCGTGATGTACGGCCGTATTATGGAACTCAATGTCTATAGATTCCTCCTCCTCCGTATTAAACTGCTTAATGATCCCCACTGCATTCCACATCTGTAAATCAATTTTAAATGCAGTAGATATAGCCAAATTTTTGTGATGCCTTTCTAGATATTAACTATTTATTAGCAAGACAAAATTTTCACAAATTGTTATTACTGCTTCATACTATATTTATGAATACAAATATATGTAAGAACTTTATTTGAGTGAGCACAGTTTCACGTGATTACACGAAAATTAAGTTCTCAAGAAAAAAATGTGATTACTGTATGGGATGAATAATACGACATCATTTAACTAAAGCAATCAATGTAGAATATACATGTATAGTAAAACCCAGTTATAAAGAACTTTCTTGATGGAAAATATCAGTTATAAGCAAACTTTTATGAATTCTTGTGAAGCTTCTGCCCTTTGTTGCTTATAAGAATCTAGATTATATGGAAGCAAATTTGAAGTCCATGTGACTTCCTTATATCCCAGCTGTACTGTATAATACTGACCATGAATCTGCTGGAGAGATGGACAGGGGTGGATCCGGGCTGGAAGGCAGGTTGTGGACGTGTAGGTGTAAAGCCTGGTCTCTCTATCACCACTGGGGCCGGTGTCACTGGCTGTACGTCACCATCCTCCGACATCAAATCATCTACAGTTAAAAAAAAAAAAAATTGATATATATACAATAATGTGTAATGCGAATTACATGTTTATTTCTCAAACTTGCAATTTTTTTTCATTTATTTTAATGTGAGAAAAAGCCATGTACTAGTAGCATCTTTGAAAACAAAACAGTCAGGCATTAATAATCATATTAATTCAACAAATTAATGAAAAGCTGGGTTTCTTTTTTTACAATCCCAGTATTTTTCTTGGATCTCTTGCATAAATTCCACATACACATAATCAGATTGTCTATTTACCCTCTAGGTTTGAGTCCATTGATTCAATACACAAGTCAAAAGATTGTATATCATACCATCTAAAGGCCTAAGGGTGCTAACTCAACATACATATAAACAGGTTTTACATTTACAAGTACAATTTTGAGGGCCCTGATTCCACATGCATGAAAACAGAGGGTTTGATGACACTGATTCCACAAATATGAAAACAAATTATGTATTTTACCATCTAGAGGTTTGAGGGCACTGACGGGAGCTGAATCATTGCTGTCTTCGTTAAAATCCTCTTCTTTACTCGGCTCCTGCGTGGCCAAGACTAAATCTGTGTCGTCATCATCTTCAAAGATCCCCATTGTTTCCTTCACACGGAGTTCACCAGCAGGCTAAAAAATAGGCCAGCTCTGATTATCAGTCATTTGACTTTTTGAGGTAGAAATACTGCTTGTTAATTTAAAAAGAAAAAATTCCTAGCTCTACATTAAGTTACTCTACTATGACTGACTTCCCTAAATCTAATATTCAACAGGATGATTTTGTAAGCAACATTATGTATGTGTAAGAAGCTACATTGTATATTATATGCACCTGGTTTCCTCCTTTCAGTTCAATTTCACTGAGAAGTCCAAGTTGACCCTGAAAGAGAGAAAAAAAAAATGGATTTTCACGAATGGTATTGAATGCAGTAATTTTGTAAACATATTTAAGTTAAAATTTTCTTACTACCTATTCAATTCCATTTTAAAAATCAGATGTTAAAATATTATACATGTATATTATCCAATTGTACATCGAACACATTTGTACCCCTCATCTTGTTTCGAGAAAATAAAGAGTTGAAATTAAACCAAGTCCTTGACACTAAATTAAACCCCTGTTACCTCTCTATCACAGAATGCTATTTCTGTCTGATTGCTGGGATTCCAAGCCAAAGACATTATAGACAGGCCACTCTCATGTTTGAATCTGAAGGCAAAGGTTAATGGTCCACAGAATTAAAGCAATTAAAAGAAAAAAACTTAATTACATATTCAATTCACTTTTTAATATCTGCAATTTCCAAAGGAAGTTTGGTTAATTTGTTGTTACCTTGGTTAATCAGACTTGAAATTTATACATATCTTATTCCAGAATTTTTTTTTAATTCTGCTTTCATACATGTGTTTCAAAATGTAAACTTTAATAGAAAATTATGCTAACATGGGAAGTTTTAATAGAATAAATTGGCTGGATTTTTTCTATCTCACCTGTCCACACAGGTTTTGGTTTGTAAGTTATAAATCAGAATTTGTCCATCATAACTTCCTGCTGCCAGGTAATCGCCTTCAGGTGAGATATCCAGCACTGAATACACCTACAGAAATTTACATTTATATATAACAAAAGAAAATACAGTGTAAGAACAATTTATTACTTAACATTCCATATTGGACATTGGGGACTGACAAGGTTTACAGTTAAACAAAAAACTTTCAGCTGAATGAGTACTGAAATCATATGCACCCCAAGCCAGGGTGAGAAAAATTTACAGTTTGAATTTGGCATATATTGTAAAAACAAACAAAAAACATTAGTCTCGTTTACCCCAGACTCTCGCTCTCGAGACTTTGCCCGAGCAAGAGTCTGGTCTGATTCCTATTTAATTTTTGTTATCAGTAGAGGTCGCTAAACCGGCTAACAAGATGGCGACTCCCATGAAAATACATGTGAGAATTTACTTTTTAAACAAAGATATGTGCGTTTTTTGTTCCTTGTAAAGCAGACAGAGGTATTTTATTATAAAACCAGATAAAAGTAAAGGCGCAGCCTCTGAATTTTTAAAGAATACAAATCTTAGCATCGAAGAGAATGTATCAGCCAATGAAAATCCATACCGATTTCTCGGTAAGCCATGATGTGAAATTACAAAAATTAAATAGGAATCAGACCAGACTCTCGCTCGGGCAAAGTCTCAAGAGCGAGAGTCTGGGGAAAACGAGACTAAAAAAACATAAAAAAACCCTCTGCAATAAGTGTTAGCAGAATCACACTATAAAAAATGATTATACATATATAATTACATATTCATCAAGTTGATTAAAGAAAAGTCTCAGAACAAACCTCTAGTCAAATTTTGATACCAAAACTATATTCTATATTAGCACATACAAGAAAACTACATGTATATTCTATATTAGCACATACAAGAATTTATTCTTTGGAGAAAAAAATGACAACTCTTCAGTCAAATTTAGACAAAAAACTGTATTTAAATTTGGCTAACACATGATATAGCTAACAATTCACAGAATCATGTGATAATTTCAATAAGACCGCCAACGTACCCCAGAAAATTGACTGTCCTGTAAAGATCCTGTTTTTGTCCAGGTACCTCTGTCATAGATGTGGATTTCTTTCTCCATTGGAACATACAGGAACTACAATTACAGCATTACAATCAACTTCATATGAAAAATAAATTAAGTTTTCTTAGTCTTGAATGAAATTTATACAGTAAAAGTACCTCTTACTTTAGGTTTGTATACTTAATGCAACTCTGCAAGATTTATGTTATGTCATTTGAATTATTCCCTGTGTTAATTATACATACCAAGCTCAAATCTATTTTTCCTCATATGCAAAAAAATATGCCCAAGATAAATACTCTCTATTTTAATAATTGCTTGGTTATGTAATAATTGCAAAATCCATATTTGGTTTATGCAATTTTCCTTGGAAAGAAGTCTAGAGTACAAACAGATCTGTCCTAATTCAGACTATATAATCCCTCCTTTTCAACATGCATACAGGGAAACAGAGGAAAGGGTATGCTTGAATAAAAAGTTTGTAACTTTTAAAGTTCACATTAAATTTCTGTATCCCAGTTCTGTTGAAACGTAAAATTTGAATATCAAAACATTTTTTACAGGAAACATTTTCCTGAATTATATTGACTAACCTTTCCATTCTTCTCCCAGCATAGCCTGCACCATCCCTTGGTCAAGCTGTACATCAAAAGAAACAAGAGGCCCATGGGCCACATCGCTCACCTGAGTAACTTGGGTGATGCAGATCTTTACCAGATTCCCCCTCTTGCTATACCAATCATGCCCAACAACCCCCTTCCCTTTTTTATTTAAAAACTTTAGAATCTACACTACCCAAGGATGCTTTCACATAAGTTTCAGCTTTCCTGGCCCAGGGGTTCTTGAGCAGAAGATTTTTAAAGATTTGTTCTATATATTTCTCGGTAATACTTGGATTCTCTACTGTGGCCCCGCCCTACCCCCGGGGGTCATGATTTAACAATTTAATATTTACACTACCCAAGGATGCTTTCACATAAGTTTCAGCTTTCCTGGCCCAGTGGTTCTTGAAAAGAAGATTTTTAAAGATTTGTTCTATATATTTCTATGTAAAACTTGGATTCCCTATTGTGGCCCCGCCCTACTCTTGGGGGTCATGATTTTAACAATTTAATATTTACACTACCCAAGGATGCTTCCACATAAGTTTCAGCTTTCCTGGCCCAGTGGTTCTTGAGAAGAAGATTTTTAAAGATTTCTTCTATATATTTCTAAGTAAAACTTGGATTCCCTATTGTGGCCCCACCCTACCCCCGGGGGTATTGATTTTAAAAATTTAATATCTACACTACCCAATGATGCTTCCACATAATTTCAGCTTTCCTGGCCCAGGGGTTCTTGAGAAGAAGATTTTTAAAGATTTCTTCTATATATTTCTATGTTAAACTTGGATTCCCTATTGTGGCCCCGCCCTACCCCCGGGGGTCATGATTTAACAATTTAATATCTACACTACCCAAGGATGCTTCCACATAAGTTTCAGCTTTCCTGGCCCAGTGGTTCTTGAGAAGAATATTTTTAAAGACTTGTTCTGTATATTTCTATGTAAAACTTGGTTTTCCGATTGTGGCCCCGCCCTACCCCAGGGGTCATGATTTTAACAATTTAATATTTACACTACCCAAGGATGCTTCCACATAAGTTTCAGCTTTCCTGGCCCAGTGGTTCTTGAGCAGAAGATTTTTTAAGATTTCTTCTATATATTTCTATGTAAAACTTGGATTCCCTATTGTGGCCCCGCCCTACCCCCCGGGGTCATGATTTTAAGAATTTAATATTTACACTACCCAAGGATGCTTCCACATAAGTTTCAGCTTTCCTGGCCCAGTGGTTCTTGAGAAGAAGATTTTTTAGTGACCCCACCCCATTTTTTTTTTATTAACTCCCCTTGTAAGGGGACTTGGCCCTTCATATTAACAATTTAAACTCCCCTTCACCCAAGAATGCTTTGTACCAAGTTTGGTTAAAATTGGCCCATTGGTTCTTGAGAAAAAGTCGAAAATGTGAAAAGTTTACAGACGGACGGACGACGGACAAAATGTGATCAGAAAAGCTCACTTGAGCCTTCAGCTCAGGTGAGCTAAAAAAAACATATCCTTATAACATTATAATACTGTTGATCACCAAATATTTGCAGACCCTAGTGGTATTTTTAGGATTTAAAAAGCCAGACATTATTTTCACAATTGCTGGTTTTTTGCTGTATATATTCTATACTATTAAAAAGCAAGAGAATCAAATCCATGCAAGCAAACCCTCTTGCATAAAATAAAGTTCTTTCAAATCCAAAGTGATTTACAATACAATGAAAAGTGAAAAACTTGTAATTAGATCTACAGTGTGTTTTTAATAGATTGTACATTAAAAATCCATGTAAATACCTAACGTCACTGACTTTAGGAAGAATTTGCAAATTTTTCACTTTTTCACGATTTTCCAGTTTCCATATTAGCACACTCCCATCGCAACTGGCAGAGGCCTACAAGAGTATAAAATATTAGTCAAGAAATATTCTCAGATCCCAACCATTCTTATGCTTTTTTTCCTTTCAATCAAGCTAATAGTAGCTTACATTTGGATGTATGTTTAATAAAAGTAGCTAACATTTAGATGTATGTTTCATAAACAATCAGTGACCATAACAGATTTGTGTGGGAGGAATCCCCTTGTGGGGGGAAGGGGGGGAGGTACTCACCAGAAACTCCTCTTTGGGGTCCATAGCTACACTCAATACAGGGGCCTCGTGTCCCTCAAATTTCTTAGTGTCCCCTGTTGCAATGTTGACCATTTTGATTGTAAAGTCACTGAAATATGACATTTAAAAATGTTAGGCCCATTTTTCTTCAACTTTCAAGAATTTATTGAAATTATTTTTCCGTAATTTTAATTTATTCTTAGCAATAAGGTGTAATATGCATGGGGGTTGGACTTTAGAATATTGCATATTAATTAATCACAGGCTGATGGTGAAGTGTTTGTAAGTGAAGTAAAGTAGCATCCAGTTGTAAATCTATAAGAAATGTTTTATTGTTGATGTTATTTCATTATCTTATTGTTTACTTGAATTATTGATGCAATACACATTGCACTTCGACATTGTATTAATGTAAACAAATGCTGTTTTTGTGTTACTAGACGATCTAGCGAGATATTGTTGAACAGACAGTAAGGGACAGTGATACTGAGATGTTGTATGTCAGTTTTTCATCATTATCTACCATATTACGACTGTAATTTACTTACTTATTTCAGCATTATCACATGTGTTGTAAATTGGGCGCCTGCCATCTTTCTTACGAAGAAATTAGTCATGTGACATAAACATTGTTGTTTTACAATTGATAAGATCGAAATAACACTGTCCGTGTCCTCAAATATTCATAATTGATACTTAAATGTTATTTTATTGCAGTATTGTCATTTAATTATGCTGTATTTGACGAAATGTTTTGGAACTTGAATGTGTAGCGTAATACTTATGTGTTTGCATTATTGTTCGGTATTACTACGCCATGGATTGTGTGTGTCCGTTTTATTACAGATTGTTTGTTGAACTTGTTTTCTAATGTATATCGAATAGAATTTATAGCTCCCACTTTACATGTAGAAAGGACATTTTGAGCGATGTTATTTTCTTTGTATTACACAAAATGTATGTAAAGTAGTTCCGAGTTGCTCCAGAAAGGACAATTATTCATTGGTTGTTGTGATCACGTGACCATTTATGGAAGGTTATATATATGAGCAGCGAACGCCAGTTTCATCACAACGATCATAACGATCAGATCGTATTACGTCATCAACATCACTGACTGTAAATTACTAGCGACTTAGGTATGAGAAAATAATGTAAACTAATACAAAATAAGTAGCGTATAATTTCTCCACCGCACGGACACCGCAATCCACTGTATTTTATTAGGCCAGAGATGTTAAGCTAGGACTTTATATACTCATAGATGTATTGACTGTTTTGTTATATTTCATTGAACTTTGAAGTCTTTATTAAATGAAATATTTGAAACGAGAAATGGAACTTGGTTATGATTTACAGGAATGTGAAGTAAATTATCAAGGGTGTTTAAATACATGCGATGGGCTGAGGATGCCCCCCCCCTTTTATTATGTGGACGGATGTCATGAGTAGTCCTGATATAAAATATAATTAACTGAATTTACACGGGATGGAAACATTGTAAGCTGATTGGCATTTGACAGGGTGCTGAGGAAGCTTACAATTTTTGGTGTCAGAAGTGGGATGTCCTGCCATCTACGAGGACATCTAGGATACGAACCCGTACTTTAATACCTGTCAAGTACTGAAATAGAGTGGATTGCGGACTGTCGTGTGGTGGAGGAAAAAAAATCTATTTTTAAAATAACGATGTACATATGTTCTTGTTACTGTTTTTATAGTTAAAAATGGAGGATGCTACTTCGCCGGATCCTGAAGTATTTATAAATGAACATAAGGAAAATGTTCAGTTAGGCCAAGGGGACGAAACAGATGTCTGTGGGAGGAACACTGATGACGAATATTTAATGGCAAATGAAAATCCTATGGAAAGAGATGACAGTGAAGACGACGACGAAGTAGGACATAATTTCCGTCAGCGATCTGATTATCAGTTAGCTGACGACGCACATAGTGAACACAATCGCATTTCTACGCTTATGATCAAACCCGAACCCTACAATGGAAAAGAAGGTTGGGAGGAATACTTTTCTCACTTTCAAGACTGCGCTGAACTTAGCCACTGGGACGACAGGACCAAACTTCTTTTCTTAGCCGCTAGCTTACGAGGACAAGCCAGGACTTTCTACATGAGCCTAACACTTGAGGAAAGGCGCACGTTTAAAATTCTTGTTCAGCGTATGGACCAGAGATTTGGTAGTTCAAAGCACAATATAGGTGGCTTTCAAAACTGGAAATGCGTAGGAGGATGCCTGGAGAAAGTACTGCAGATGTTGGAGACGATATACGGCAATTATCACAAAAAGCTTATAGTAACTTGGATATTGACGCTCAGGAATCACTGGCCCTGAACCACCTTTACAAAATTATTCCCGTTGAAATGAAATGTCGTTGTATTGATAAGGAGTGTAGCACTGTTGCAGAAGCTGTAGACGTTATTGAGAGATATGAGTCAATAATGGGGGATGGGGATAAAAAGAGAACAAATGTTAGGTATGTGGATCAAGAAAGAGAAGTCAAACGGCCAACTGGACAGGAAAAATCAAATAACTTGGAACATACAATCAAGTTACTAATCAATAGATTAGAGAAACTGGAAAGTGCACAGAGAATGGAACCTCGGAAGGGCAATAACTCTTGGACTTGCTTCATCTGCAATTCACCAGATCATCTCATGAAGGACTGCCCAGACCGATGGACAAGAGGACAACAGACCACGACCTCTAACCTGAATAGGAGACATGGCAGTGGAAACATGAGAGATAACAGATATCATTAAGTCAGGAGTTAGCACAAGAGGAATGTTTTTCTGTTGGAAATGAATATACTAGGACTGGCCACACAGGGGATATAACTCTCTCATGGGACAATGGATTTTATACAAAGGAAACATATTTGACAAAACAATACATTTTCTAGGATAGTGGATCTACTGCATGGATTATTTCGTTCAAAATTTTATTAAACTCTCAAAGGAAACTAGCTCTAACATACAGCCTGCAACCTCTGACATTCAGGATGTAAATGGGAATTTAATAGAGAACATCAGGACCATTGTACTGGATGTATCTTTTGGGAAAGAAGCATTGCCACACAAATTTGGAATTTGCAAAATTTCACAAGACAGGATCTTTGGAAAGGACTTTCTTCTTAACTACATCACAAAGATAAATTGCCAAAGGATGGGTTTGCTGTATTAACTTCAAAATGAAAAGGACCTTGTAACAGGACAACTAGATGACTTGACTTAATTTATAGGATAGGTTGATGATATATCGAGGCATCAACTTGCAACCCTGGTTCAGGAAGTTCATACCACAAAACTAAATGATGTCGGACAGTAGTTTGATGATACCAGATTTTTTGTTTTATTATATTGACACATGTCTAAGATGGATGTTGTCCTAGGTGGTGCACCACACTAGGTGAATGTGTAGATAGTGACTGGCCATTACTATTAGTGCACATTAGGACCTCAGTTGTCTAGGGCTGGGCCGGACTGCAGGTGGACCTCAGTTGTCTAGGGCTGGGCCGGACTGTAGGTGCATGGACATCAGTTGTCTAGGATTAGACGGGACTGATGGGAAACAGTTGTCTAGGGCTGGGCCGGACTGATACTTTTGTTGATTTCAATCTACTACTGGAATAAAATTATAAATGGATAATTGATGTCACTTCCTGATCCTGGGAGGAATCTACAAAAACAATGAAGAATAAGACCCGACTGATTGACTGACTGATTCCCATAGGAACCTACCTTTATCAACTACATGCATTCAATTCTAACAAGAATAATCCAAATCTTGTACTAGCTTATGCACAGGGAGCTGTATACTTTATACATGGGATGGATGGTGTATTTTCATGGTGGAGACGTAGAGATGGAGACAGAAGTAGCAGAGAGACGAGACGGAGAGATGGAGACAGAAGTAGCAGAGAGACGAGACGTAGAGATGGAGACAGAAGTAGCAGAGAGACGAGACGGAGAGATGGAGACAGAAGTAGCAGAGAGACGAGACAGTGAGATAGAGACAGAAGTAGCTGAAATGGTATCAGACGAGCAGGCAGATGTGTGAGATTTACCGAAAGAAGCGGTCCAGTGCAGGAAGAATAAAGATTTCATTGATGATGGAAGTAAGAAACTAGCAGAACCAGACGATTTTGATTAATACTGTAAATTCAGGAGAATTTGACTTTTTAAGTGGGGGGAAGTGTAATATGCATGGGGGTTGGACTTTAGAATATTGCATATTAATTAATCACAGGCTGATGGTGAAGTGTTTGTAAGTGAAGTAAAGTAGCATCCAGTTGTAAATCTATAAGAAATGTTTTATTGTTGATGTTATTTCATTATCTTATTGTTTACTTGAATTATTGATGCAATACACATTGCACTTCGACATTGTATTAATGTAAACAAATGCTGTTTTTGTGTTACTAGACGATCTAGCGAGATATTGTTGAACAGACAGTAAGGGACAGTGATACTGAGATGTTGTATGTCAGTTTTTCATCATTATCTACCATATTACGACTGTAATTTACTTACTTATTTCAGCATTATCACATGTGTTGTAAATTGGGCGCCTGCCATCTTTCTTACGAAGAAATTAGTCATGTGACATAAACATTGTTGTTTTACAATTGATAAGATCGAAATAACACTGTCCGTGTCCTCAAATATTCATAATTGATACTTAAATGTTATTTTATTGCAGTATTGTCATTTAATTATGCTGTATTTGACGAAATGTTTTGGAACTTGAATGTGTAGCGTAATACTTATGTGTTTGCATTATTGTTCGGTATTACTACGCCATGGATTGTGTGTGTCCGTTTTATTACAGATTGTTTGTTGAACTTGTTTTCTAATGTATATCGAATAGAATTTATAGCTCCCACTTTACATGTAGAAAGGACATTTTGAGCGATGTTATTTTCTTTGTATTACACAAAATGTATGTAAAGTAGTTCCGAGTTGCTCCAGAAAGGACAATTATTCATTGGTTGTTGTGATCACGTGACCATTTATGGAAGGTTATATATATGAGCAGCGAACGCCAGTTTCATCACAACGATCATAACGATCAGATCGTATTACGTCATCAACATCACTGACTGTAAATTACTAGCGACTTAGGTATGAGAAAATAATGTAAACTAATACAAAATAAGTAGCGTATAATTTCTCCACCGCACGGACACCGCAATCCACTGTATTTTATTAGGCCAGAGATGTTAAGCTAGGACTTTATATACTCATAGATGTATTGACTGTTTTGTTATATTTCATTGAACTTTGAAGTCTTTATTAAATGAAATATTTGAAACGAGAAATGGAACTTGGTTATGATTTACAGGAATGTGAAGTAAATTATCAAGGGTGTTTAAATACATGCGATGGGCTGAGGATGCCCCCCCCCTTTTATTATGTGGACGGATGTCATGAGTAGTCCTGATATAAAATATAATTAACTGAATTTACACGGGATGGAAACATTGTAAGCTGATTGGCATTTGACAGGGTGCTGAGGAAGCTTACAATTTTTGGTGTCAGAAGTGGGATGTCCTGCCATCTACGAGGACATCTAGGATACGAACCCGTACTTTAATACCTGTCAAGTACTGAAATAGAGTGGATTGCGGACTGTCGTGTGGTGGAGGAAAAAAAATCTATTTTTAAAATAACGATGTACATATGTTCTTGTTACTGTTTTTATAGTTAAAAATGGAGGATGCTACTTCGCCGGATCCTGAAGTATTTATAAATGAACATAAGGAAAATGTTCAGTTAGGCCAAGGGGACGAAACAGATGTCTGTGGGAGGAACACTGATGACGAATATTTAATGGCAAATGAAAATCCTATGGAAAGAGATGACAGTGAAGACGACGACGAAGTAGGACATAATTTCCGTCAGCGATCTGATTATCAGTTAGCTGACGACGCACATAGTGAACACAATCGCATTTCTACGCTTATGATCAAACCCGAACCCTACAATGGAAAAGAAGGTTGGGAGGAATACTTTTCTCACTTTCAAGACTGCGCTGAACTTAGCCACTGGGACGACAGGACCAAACTTCTTTTCTTAGCCGCTAGCTTACGAGGACAAGCCAGGACTTTCTACATGAGCCTAACACTTGAGGAAAGGCGCACGTTTAAAATTCTTGTTCAGCGTATGGACCAGAGATTTGGTAGTTCAAAGCACAATATAGGTGGCTTTCAAAACTGGAAATGCGTAGGAGGATGCCTGGAGAAAGTACTGCAGATGTTGGAGACGATATACGGCAATTATCACAAAAAGCTTATAGTAACTTGGATATTGACGCTCAGGAATCACTGGCCCTGAACCACCTTTACAAAATTATTCCCGTTGAAATGAAATGTCGTTGTATTGATAAGGAGTGTAGCACTGTTGCAGAAGCTGTAGACGTTATTGAGAGATATGAGTCAATAATGGGGGATGGGGATAAAAAGAGAACAAATGTTAGGTATGTGGATCAAGAAAGAGAAGTCAAACGGCCAACTGGACAGGAAAAATCAAATAACTTGGAACATACAATCAAGTTACTAATCAATAGATTAGAGAAACTGGAAAGTGCACAGAGAATGGAACCTCGGAAGGGCAATAACTCTTGGACTTGCTTCATCTGCAATTCACCAGATCATCTCATGAAGGACTGCCCAGACCGATGGACAAGAGGACAACAGACCACGACCTCTAACCTGAATAGGAGACATGGCAGTGGAAACATGAGAGATAACAGATATCATTAAGTCAGGAGTTAGCACAAGAGGAATGTTTTTCTGTTGGAAATGAATATACTAGGACTGGCCACACAGGGGATATAACTCTCTCATGGGACAATGGATTTTATACAAAGGAAACATATTTGACAAAACAATACATTTTCTAGGATAGTGGATCTACTGCATGGATTATTTCGTTCAAAATTTTATTAAACTCTCAAAGGAAACTAGCTCTAACATACAGCCTGCAACCTCTGACATTCAGGATGTAAATGGGAATTTAATAGAGAACATCAGGACCATTGTACTGGATGTATCTTTTGGGAAAGAAGCATTGCCACACAAATTTGGAATTTGCAAAATTTCACAAGACAGGATCTTTGGAAAGGACTTTCTTCTTAACTACATCACAAAGATAAATTGCCAAAGGATGGGTTTGCTGTATTAACTTCAAAATGAAAAGGACCTTGTAACAGGACAACCAGATGACTTGACTTAATTTATAGGATAGGTTGATGATATATCAAGGCATCAACTTACAACCCTGGTTCAGGAAGTTCATACCACAAAATTAAATGATGTCAGACAGTAGTATGATGATACCAGATTTTTTGTTTTATTATATTGACACATGTCTATGAAGGATGTTGTCCTAGGTGGTGCACCACACTAGGTGAATGTGTAGATAGTGACTGGCCATTACTATTAGTGCACATTAGGACCTCAGTTGTCTAGGGCTGGGCCGGACTGCAGGTGGACCTCAGTTGTCTAGGGCTGGGCCGGACTGTAGGTGCATGGACATCAGTTGTCTAGGATTAGACGGGACTGATGGGAAACAGTTGTCTAGGGCTGGGCCGGACTGATACTTTTGTTGATTTCAATCTACTACTGGAATAAAATTATAAATGGATAATTGATGTCACTTCCTGATCCTGGGAGGAATCTACAAAAACAATGAAGAATAAGACCCGACTGATTGACTGACTGATTCCCATAGGAACCTACCTTTATCAACTACATGCATTCAATTCTAACAAGAATAATCCAAATCTTGTACTAGCTTATGCACAGGGAGCTGTATACTTTATACATGGGATGGATGGTGTATTTTCATGGTGGAGACGTAGAGATGGAGACAGAAGTAGCAGAGAGACGAGATGGAGAGATGGAGACAGAAGTAGCAGAGAGACGAGACGAAGAGATGGAGACAGAAGTAGCAGAGAGACGAGACGGAGAGATGGAGACAGAAGTAGCAGAGAGACGAGACAGTGAGATAGAGACAGAAGTAGCTGAAATGGTATCAGACGAGCAGGCAGATGTGTGAGATTTACCGAAAGAAGCGGTCCAGTGCAGGAAGAATAAAGATTTCATTGATGATGGAAGTAAGAAACTAGCAGAACCAGACGATTTTGATTAATACTGTAAATTCAGGAGAATTTGACTTTTTAAGTGGGGGGAAGTGTAATATGCATGGGGGTTGGACTTTAGAATATTGCATATTAATTAATCACAGGCTGATGGTGAAGTGTTTGTAAGTGAAGTAAAGTAGCATCCAGTTGTAAATCTATAAGAAATGTTTTATTGTTGATGTTATTTCATTATCTTATTGTTTACTTGAATTATTGATGCAATACACATTGCACTTCGACATTGTATTAATGTAAACAAATGCTGTTTTTGTGTTACTAGACGATCTAGCGAGATATTGTTGAACAGACAGTAAGGGACAGTGATACTGAGATGTTGTATGTCAGTTTTTCATCATTATCTACCATATTACGACTGTAATTTACTTACTTATTTCAGCATTATCACATGTGTTGTAAATTGGGCGCCTGCCATCTTTCTTACGAAGAAATTAGTCATGTGACATAAACATTGTTGTTTTACAATTGATAAGATCGAAATAACACTGTCCGTGTCCTCAAATATTCATAATTGATACTTAAATGTTATTTTATTGCAGTATTGTCATTTAATTATGCTGTATTTGACGAAATGTTTTGGAACTTGAATGTGTAGCGTAATACTTATGTGTTTGCATTATTGTTCGGTATTACTACGCCATGGATTGTGTGTGTCCGTTTTATTACAGATTGTTTGTTGAACTTGTTTTCTAATGTATATCGAATAGAATTTATAGCTCCCACTTTACATGTAGAAAGGACATTTTGAGCGATGTTATTTTCTTTGTATTACACAAAATGTATGTAAAGTAGTTCCGAGTTGCTCCAGAAAGGACAATTATTCATTGGTTGTTGTGATCACGTGACCATTTATGGAAGGTTATATATATGAGCAGCGAACGCCAGTTTCATCACAACGATCATAACGATCAGATCGTATTACGTCATCAACATCACTGACTGTAAATTACTAGCGACTTAGGTATGAGAAAATAATGTAAACTAATACAAAATAAGTAGCGTATAATTTCTCCACCGCACGGACACCGCAATCCACTGTATTTTATTAGGCCAGAGATGTTAAGCTAGGACTTTATATACTCATAGATGTATTGACTGTTTTGTTATATTTCATTGAACTTTGAAGTCTTTATTAAATGAAATATTTGAAACGAGAAATGGAACTTGGTTATGATTTACAGGAATGTGAAGTAAATTATCAAGGGTGTTTAAATACATGCGATGGGCTGAGGATGCCCCCCCCCCTTTTATTATGTGGACGGATGTCATGAGTAGTCCTGATATAAAATATAATTAACTGAATTTACACGGGATGGAAACATTGTAAGCTGATTGGCATTTGACAGGGTGCTGAGGAAGCTTACAAAGGGTTTATATCATGTTTTATGAATAAAATGTAAAGAAAGCAAAAAAAAAAAATCACAAAACTGTTAAATACATACTGTACAGTTTAATGACATGGCAAAAACATTGTCCAATTTAAATGTTAGTAGGAAATGGAACTCAAACAAAGGTGATAATTAATAATAAATCAATTATACATTGTATACAACATTTCATTTTCAGAGAGCACCCAGATAATTCAAATATTTGAAATTTCCCAATGAATAGTTCTTATTCCATACATAACATTGCATTAAATTTCTCTTTATTAATGATAAAAAAAAATACGATTTAGAATTCTCCATAAGACAACACACATCTCCTTGTTTCTCTATTATTCATAATTATCAAAATGTTCTTTTCATCTACAAGATGTAATTCCAATTTCTCAACCTTCCTGCTTAAGGACAGTTAAGGTTACCTTGACCCTGCGATCAAAGTTGTTCCTTTTTGGTTTACACTGATGTGGTTGACGGGGGCAGTAAATCTGGCCACGATACCATCTGTAGAACCATCGGGGAAAGTAAACGCTTGTACCGTGTTTGTGTCAGTAGCAACATAAAACTTGTTATTCTGCAATAAATGACCAGAAAAAAATATGAAAAAATCTCATTTGTAATTTTCAAATCATTTCTTAATTAATAAATAATTAGTGACTCAGCTCAACATCAAAAGATTAAAGTAAAAATCCTTGTATGTAAATCAATCTTAAATACTGTAAACCAACTTTTATTCGCGACGACTTTATATCGCGATTTACCAGGTTAATAGGCACATTCACCTTAAGGACGGGTTCGCGGCAAGAAATATTCGCAATGAAGAGGCTCTCATGAATATCGCAAAAATTACTCGCACGCGAATAAAAGTTGGTTTACAGTAGATGTTTCAGGCTAAGAACTTAATATGATGTTGCATCTGGGAGAGCATATTATTACTACTCTTTACTCTCATAACATTTGCACCTTCATTTCATATCTTGAGTGTTACAAATATTTAACAGCTTAATAATTTTAAAAATCTTAGCTTGATCTCTTATACTGTCTATCTAAAAGCCTTGCAGTGATGAAAATGAGAACAGCTTCAACAGGTGATCTCTGTTCCAGGGAGTCCGTCCCTTGCAAAGAAAAGATAACTCTTCCTGGGACCTCCACCGTCGTCTCCGACTTAATTTGCGTTAGTCACAAGAAAGGTGATAATGACTTACCTTGAATGCGACACTGAAGGCTTTGTCTCCAGTTCGATGGGAGATTGCATCATCATCCTCCGCCCCCTCCCATATTCTGACATCTCCATCAGAACCACAGGTCAAAATATACCTGAAAGTATTCAATAACAGTTTGTTTATGATCAGAGGTACAGGTCAAAATATATCTTATAGGATAAATTTACACAGTTTGTTCATGAAACTTTGTCATGAGGATACAGAGGAAAACAAGTCTACAGGGCAGTAATGGTTCACCCTTGTGCAGACAGTGACAACAGAAATTAACATACTTACATTGTAAAAATATTACATTATATAGATTGGCAATTTTCTGACTTACTTTCCCTTATCATCATAACAAAGACTTGTTAATCCCTCGCTGTGAGCGTATCGCAGCGGCGAGCACGATGGCATAGTTGCTTAAATCTTATTATTAATTAATTTTCAGAACTTCCACTCGTCTCTCGTTTTGATGAGCGCGCCAAAATTATTTATTCTGCTTCACGATCCCGATGCTTTTTTTAAGCTCGTAAAAACGTTGGAGTGCCCCAGTAATTTTGCCAATGTAAAGTTTACCGTAGAAAACAAGTCTCGTTATTGAGGGCTCTGCCATACCCATGAATGAGAGCTTGTTTACATGTAATGTTTCATATAGTAAAAAAATATGTTCTAGGTTAATTTCATTTCTATAAGGCCGTTGCCCTCATATTTCCCGCAAATGAAATTGCTTTCTACATCTACATCTACATCGTACGTTGGTCCGTCATCTTTGACGATTACTCAACGGCGCAGCGCTTTGACAACATTGTTAGAAAGATTAAAATGTAAAAACGGTTAAAAGGTTAAAAAGGGAAGTTTTCAGCTCTTCTGTCAGCAGCCAGTCCGATAACCGTAGCGGCCCTGAGACTTACTAGTAGAGGTCTCCCCGGCATTGCCTACTGACTTCACTAGAGCTTACTATGTCCTTAACTATACCTAGTTAAGTATATGTATTCTTGAAAAATGAGAGAGAGAGGGGGAGGGGGGTCAAATATATAATTCCTGTAAACTAAAATAATCATAATTTTCTTATTAGAATTTTAACTATTTTTCAACATAAGAATATTGAAATCAGAAACGAATTTCTTTGAGACATTACATCTTAATTACTGTTTTATATGTATCCATGTATTCCCTAGATATATAAATCCGTAGAAAAAACACACTTAGATAAAGAATACATTTTTAAAAAAACTCTTCCCATAGGTTCATCTGAATACAAATTAAATGAATTAGGCTGGATAAGGTAAAAAAAATTCTTTCGGTTCATTCAGTAATTTCCCGTTCAAATTTTAAAAAGTTTTTTAGTTGTTGTTTATTTATTTATTGTGCACAAGAAAGGATCGAGATTAAAATATCTATCTGTAACTAAAATCTACAGTAGCTCTTTCTTCACTTTTTCATGGGTTCAAAGTAAAAAAAAAAAAAAACAAGATGTGTTTGTGAAACACTATGCGCCCGGCTGCAACAAATTTAAAAAATAACATATTTTTAGCATAAAGGTCACAGTGAAGGTCAAAAGGTCACTGATCTTGATGTCATTTGAAAGATCTTGATTAGTGAAGTATGCATACCAAATATGAAGTCTCTATCTTTCATGGTTCAAAAGTTATGGTGAAGGTTCAAAAAAGCTATTTTTAGCATATGACACAGTCAAGGTCACAAGGTCATTGATCTTGGTGTCATTTGAAAGATCTTGTTTAGCGAAGTATGCATACAAATATGAAGTCTCTATCTTCCACGGTTCAAAAGTTATGGGGAAGGTTCAAAAAAGCTATTTTTAGCATATAAGACACGGTCAAGGTCACAAGGTCATTGACCTTGGTGTCATGTGAAAGGGGTTTATTAGTGGAGTAGGCATACCAAATATGAAGTCTCTATCATTCATGGTTCAAAAGTTATGGCGAAGGTTAAAGTTTGCAGACAAACAGACAGACAGACAGGACAAAAACATTATATGCCTCGGATCTTTCGATCCCGGCGCATAAAAATAAAATAAAAGAAATGAATATTATTTTGTAACTTCAACTTTGAGTAGTAATACATCATGTAAGGTTTCAAGATCAAAAGTCCAGAAAAAAAAAACAAATCAGGAGAAGACCAAACACGGACTCAATGCTAAATTGTTATTTGCTAACAAGGCCACTGTATCGACCAAAGAACATGTCTCTTATATTAGTTATATAGTTGTATCCTGTATCCTTCCCATTTTCCTAGAAAATGCCAAACATTTTGATGTGAACAATGCAAACGAAACTGGAATATAGTCACGGATCAAAAATTTTCAAACAGTAAAAATGACATCACCCCCCCCCCTTTTTTAAAATTTGGCCGAAATGCTGACTATAATAAACAATTCTTTAAAATAAATTTAAAATAAAACTTCACCGAATATGTAACTTAGCATTGAAATATATATAATGAAGATCATTTATAAATGATAAATACAGATGTATGGCTTTTACCCATCCACCCGTCATCTTATCATGTCTAGCCCCACCCCCAGCCCCCTTTACTGTTATAGATGATCTAAGGATAAATTAAATTACTTTAAACAATACTCATAAGATTTTACAAGGAACTTTTTGCTTTAATAGAAAAATTTACCGTTACAATACTCCTTGAACGTTGTTCATATGAATTTTTTAAATTTATTTATTTCAGTTTCTTTTCATTTTATTATCATTCAATAAAGGTCTTTAGTTTAGACATACGTTTAATTTTCTAACAGAAAGACTTCTCAGACACTTTCCTTTTTATATCAGATTCCCTGTTGGGGTTCCGCAGAAAGCATAACATTTTATATAATATTTTTTATGAGTTTTTTTGGAATAACGTGGGCTTGACTTTTCTGGCAACGAATAGAGTGGGCGCCCACATGATTAGAATATGACATCACACCTCCACTCCTCATAACTTCCTGTTGCGATGCCTGCACCTTAGAAAAAAGGCATTAAAAATGTCTCAAGGTAAGTAAAAAGATGATTACAAAATTTTTTTGATAATTTATAGATATATAGCATTGTTGTCAGTCATATCTAAAGTGAAAAAGTGCTACCTTCATTATCTTTGATGTTGACGAAATGGTGATGCACACAAGGCCATTTTCTTTGTTTACATATATTTAATATATATCCTTCCATCTTTTGGTTACAGTGTTTTACATTAACTTTTTTAATGCATATGTATGATTTATTTTAGAGTCATTTATATAGACCACATTTAGCTGTAAATCTTATTTTATAATTAATATGGCTACCAGTTTTTCTTTGGGTCTTTTCCAAACTGAATTTGCATGCATGCATGCTTGCCGATAGCCAATAAATCTTCGTGAATGTATTGTAAGGTTCAATATTTTTTGTAAAACTTAAAGCTAGTACTTTCTACAATACATCTATACTTAAAATGTCAAATGTTTACTCAATTTGTTAAAACCGTAAATTTTAGAGGCGTTGGAGGTTGTAGTGATATAGAAAGCTTAGCATTAGTACTATACTCCAAGTCTTAAAAAGTAATTTGCATCAATTGTTTTCTCAATGACACAATTTTTCGTATTTCTTTCAGATGGTGACTTTGCGGGAAATAGCTCGGAGAAGTTGCTACCGGTGAATAATAACACAAGAAGGGATCTGCCCATTAATAATTTGGGGGGACACAGACTTCATCGCTCCTCAGTAAGGCCCTTTTTCTGCTGTGGTAGTCAACTGTCTTTAAATAGCATAACAGATTTCATTGAGGCATCGGATCAGTCAGACTGTGACGATGGCTTAGACCTCATGACAAATTTATCTCTATCCAAAAAGACGCAAAACAGACGCAAGAAAAACAATGAAGGACGCAAGAAATTCTGGACACTGAAACTAAGAGGTAAACTGCATGTCCCCAAAAGATCCACGTACAATACAAATGAAAGTGACTCTGCAGGGGGCATCGTGTGCACTTCATACAGAAAGCCTTCAGATGAAAATGAGAGCGGTGCGGAACAAAGTGCAGGTGCTTCAGCACAACCTCAGGAAGTGTTTGTAACTCTACGCCCTATAAACTATGATGAACTATACCCCACTGAGGACATCGATCAGAGAAGAATCCGCCAGAGGGCGCAAGAAATGGAGGAGGGAATAGATGTACAGAGTGCCTGTATCCTCATTCCTCAACCTGTCGAATCCTCATCAGATGAGGAATATGACTGCCCTCAACCCTCACCACAAAGAAACAGTTACTCCTCATTTCCCGAGTCCTGGCCCTACGGGTCCTTCTCAATGCTACCCACACATTCCAACAATCTTCCTCCCCCTACTGTCCGCCCACATTCCCAAGTGGATTTCATTCACTGTCTGGTCCCAGATATCGCCAGCATTACAAACTGCAGCTACTACTGGGGTGTAATGGATCGCTACCAGGCTGAAAAGCTACTGGATAAAAAGCCAGAGGGAACCTTTTTGCTTAGAGACAGTGCACAAGAGGAGTACCTGTTTTCTGTCAGTTTCCGACGCTACGGCCGTTCCTTGCACGCAAGGGTCGAACAGTGGAATCACAAATTCAGCTTCGATTCACACGATCCTGGCGTCTTTGCCTCCGAGACTGTGTGTGGACTGATTGAACATTATAAAGATGCCAGCGTTTGTATGTTTTTTGAACCAATGCTTACCACACCTCTGCATCGTACATTTCCTTTTAGTCTTCAGCACATGTGTAGATCGATTATTTGTGACCGGATATCGTATGATGACATTAACATTCTGCCCCTTCCTCGTCAGTTGCGAGACTACATGAGGTACTATCATTACAGGCAAAAGATACGCACTCGAAGATATGACATGGCTTAGAAAGTCTTTTTCTTCAAAGTTCGAAGTTAGAAGAGGCATTACACTTTGTGTCCAGTTTTGATTGTACCCAGTTATTTAGACTAGTGCATAGTTGACATGTTTTTTTCATGTGTAAAGTAGATTTCAGCAGCATGTAAAATTATTTTTATATCATGTTTGTTGAATTAAAATAAAATGTTTCTTGCACCCTTATTTTCAAGGGTATATTTGGAAGAAATTGTTTACATTAGTTAGAGCATTTTATTGACTGTGGCAGAGAGAGAATTTTGGGCATTAGTCAAAAATAAGTTTATATTCAATTAGTTCATGATCTAATCCTAGAAACTTGGGATTGTTTTGTGCATGAGACATCTTGCCTTGTCTCTTCTTTAATGAACTTAATTAAAATGTTGGCAAGCAACTAATGTATAATATATTTGATATAGGGTAGTGCTGGTATTCCCCTTACTATTATTGTATTTTTGAATTGTTTGAACATATCATTAAAATCAAGCATTATTAAATGAAGGTGATGTGTAATTTAACCAAAACAAACAGTTTGTGCAATTATGAAAATGACATGTTCTGAGAAATTTCAAAAAGTTTTTTTTTTTTTGGTCATTAAGCCATATGACTTGGCTTCATTTTAAAGATTGGTCAATATCAAAGTTAATGAATTAAAAACATTTGATCTGCTTACAGCCAAGTAATTTGTGATACATGATGATGTATAATGCACATATAGATCTACAAGCATGAGAGGTTTAGGACTCAAAAGCATTTATATATTTTTAGGAAATCTTTATTTTCAGAATGGCCAAGTGTAAGGTATACATTTATATATATATAATTATGTGTGGCAGAATTTTCCTCTAATGAGGCTTTTGAAATTTTAAATACAAATGGACTGTACCAAGATTTTTTTTTTTTTAAATATTTTTCTTGTTTACTCCATCTTGTACATGTCAGCATATTTCCTCAATTTCATAATATTCCTTGTACATGTTGTACTTTACTTGGAAAAAAAATGTTTCAGTGCTATTTTTTGCTTTACAGTTACCCACTCATTGTGGATTTGTATTTCCTTTAAGCTTGCTTCCCTGTCTTCTAGTGTTAATTTCCTTCAATACAAGAATTCAGTATGGTGATGTCAAATATGCACTTGTGTCAAAAAGAATTTAGAAAAACTTCAAGTGGACTGCAAAAAAGCTAAAACTAAATTTTAAGATTTTCATTTCTCTGTCACTTTCAAAATTTTGTCTCATTTTGCATCTCTTTCTAGGAGCATGATACTGATCACATCCACTGGATGCAATGCAAAATTTGAGCATTTTGTTTAAATTCAGAATTATTCGTAAACATATAAATCTAGCTACATATGTATAAATAGACATCTTGATGTGATGCAAAAAATTGAGCATGTAATTTTAAATTTGTAAACATACAAATCATGCTGTAAGTAGACTGTACTTATGCCAGACAGTGGAGGTTTTAAGGTATGTTATCCCCTCTCTTCATTCATACAAGATTTTGCTTAAAAATATTTAAGAATGATTTTACTGGAAGAAGTTCGATTTATAATAAAAATGCACACAATTTTAGCATATTTTGCAGAAGGAAAAATTGACAGAAACATAAGTTTTTAAAGAAATATTACTGGTAACTATGTTGTATCAGGCAACTGAGAGTTATCTCTCTTATCAAAGGGTCAACAAGCCTTAAGGATCTTTATATATAATACAAATACATGTACCAATATAATTTTTCAAGAAACTTATTTACAGGTACAAATCTCAATGTCTCTTTCCCTTACATATAGAGTTTGGGGTTTGTGTCAACAGGAATTGGCACCTGTGTAAAGCATCATAATTTTTTTGGCTTAGAATTTGTGCATGGTTATTGAGTTACAGCAACGTAGTAATCAGTGTAAGACCTTTATAAATAGTGCAATAACATTAAATCCTCACCCCCAGCGATGTGCTGCTTTATATAAGTTGGTTGTTTATGTATTGTGCCATTGATAACAAAAAATAAATTAGCTTGTCATGGTTTTGTTTGATTGTTTATTTCCTGTTTCAGTGCCAGCAATTCATGATCAGCTTTTAGAGTATAGCTGTATGAGCAATGCTGAAGCACAAAGTTCATTTGTTGGTTCATCGGAAGCATTTTACAAGCATTATGTAATGAGAAGTATTCCTAATGTTTTCACACAGAGTGAACAGTTTGGAATAGACAGTTAGATCAGCAGCCTAATAGTAGTCATAACATGGTTGCAAAGAAATAAGTAAATTTTAAAATTACATTAGAAATTTGATTTATAATAAGTTGTAGTTAAATTTTCAAATTTTTTTAAAAAGGAAATCTGTTTAAAAACAAAAATGAGTTCTTTTTTCCCATTTCTACAGTTGGGTAGCAAAATGATGCAAAAAGGTTCAATGTTATGTGGATCATCATTTAAGCAAAATTGCACAAACCACCATCAAATTAAGAAAACAAGATGTGTATGTGAAACACGATGGCAACAAAGTTAAGAAAAGCTATAATTAGCATATAAGTCAAGGTCATTGACCTTGGTGTCATTTGAAAGATCTTAATTTTTGGAGTATGCATACCAAATATGAAGTCTGTATCTTTGATGCTTCAAAAGGCATGGCGAAAGTTCAAAAAAGCTATTTTTAGCATATAGGTCACAGTCAAGGTCACAAGGTCACTGACCTAGATATCATTTGAAAGAACTAAATTACTATTAGTGGAGTATGCATACCAAATATGAAGTCTCTATCTCTCATGGTATAAAAGTTATGGCGAAGGTTAAAGTTGATAACAGACAAACAATCATACAGACAGGACAAAAACAATAGACGCCTCGGATCTATCGATCCGGGAGCATAGAAATAATTAAGTTGCAAAAACATTTCAAGGGACAAAAACAAATTAATAACCACCAAAGAAGGATATGGCATTTTTTTCTCAGGATTATGCATACGTCTTGGAGACTGTGACACTTTATCAAGTGATCAAGGAAATGGGGAATTGAATTTCACACTACTAATACTTGAGTAGTAGACATATTGCTCATTACTACACCCATCTAAAGTACAAGTGTACTTAGAAGTCGATATCAATTAAAAAGGTAAAAAAAAAAAATTACATGTATTTTTGAACACATGATCAAATTCAGTTTCTTCTAGGAGCCTGGGAAATTCTGCAACCATGGAAGATGAACCTGACAGTACTGGCATTTATTGTACAACAGTACAAGTGTAATTCTCTTTATTATCCTGAACCCAGATCGTCCTCGTTCATAGAACTATATGAAGAAAGAAAATTTTAATAATTTTTTGAGGTTGCCTTTTCATCAAATAATCACCTTTGCAAACCTCTGACCTGAAAACACCAATTTCCTAGTTTTAGAATAAAAAAATTTCTGTTACTTATAACCTTGTACACATTTATCTCATACATTTCACAGAATTTAAAAAAGATTTTTAAGGATTAATTTCTTTAATATATAAACACAACTTGATTCCACCTCTGATGGACCCACTGGAACCTCAGGTGTACTTCCATTTACATGTAATTTAAACATCTGAAATGCATTATTTCCTGATAGTTACTGTATTTTCAAGGTTATGTATTTCCTCTAATAACAGTCTTGTTAAAAGTTCCAGTAGGTAGTAATGAAAATTCAACACCATTAAACCCAAATCCTTGGCTCTACATTGATTCCAACAGAGCAGTTGTCCAACTCAACTCTTATTCTGATCTTTTTTCAGTTTTACTCGTTTCACTGGTCTACCTTTGTCTTTTGAAGTATATTTCCTACAAAATGAATTGTGGTACATGTAGTCATGCGAATATCCATAACACCAGCCTATTACTCAGAAACTGTAAAATATAACATATAAAAGCACACAGAGTAATTTAGCATGACAATTTTTGGACTATGAAGCCCTCAGAAGGGTTGACTCCCAGTTTCTTATATGGAAGTCTAATAAGCCATGTTACAAGTTCCATAAAAATCAGATAAATATTATTTGAACCTAAGAGTTAAATTTTAAGAAAAATTGCAAACCTTTTTTTGTTTATTTTATCAATGTCATACTGTGATACAGTTGATATCCGGTCTCGCTTGGGAACTCTTTTTGCTGCTCTCCTTACTTTTCTGAAAGCCACCATAAAAAAAACAAGTTTTATCTTTTTATGTAAAGCTATGTACAATTGCCAAAAAAATTTGATCAAATTTTCTTTTGGCCAAATGATATATTTTATGTTCTATACAATGACGTTGTGAAGTAATATACTAGTAGTTTTTTTTTTAATCTCAACAGTGTTTCTCTCTTCCAAAAGTTTGCTTTGTCCAACTATAAATTCACTTTAAATTTTATTAGTAATAATTAAAAAGCATTTCAATAAGAAACATGGAACTGTAAGAAATTATTTTTGTGCAGAGTAAATCTTAAATTTATTTCAAAGCAAGTCTTACTTGTTTGGACGTCTTATGTCTAACATATAACTTGGCACCGGACACCCAGCATTCACCATTACTCTTGCAATACTGAAATGCAAAAAAAAGCAATTCACCAACATTTGCTACCAAATACACTTACTAATAGATGGTTTGAACAAATAAATTTCTATGGATTTCAGCAACCACTCTTGATCCCATTTTTTATGAAGATAAATGTAGCACTCTTTTCTTTGTCTTATTTAGTAAAACCTACTTATTCCTTATCAGACGATTTCTTCGTGTGTCCAAGTATTAAACAATTTTGCAAGTACACAAAAGTCTCAAAATTTAAATTATTACAATAAACTTTGAAAATATGTAATATGTATAAAACTGTACTGATATATACTAATCATATGCTCTTGAATGTTGGGACCTCAAACATTGATATCTAAAATAACCGTAGACATGTCAAAGTGAGCTAGGATTCCCAATGACTCCTTCTTTAACTCTAAATTCAAGAATCCCCACAAAGTTTTATCTCAACCCAATGAAGTATGAGGTGAAGAAGTTTGTCTGTATTTTTAGTAACACTTTGTAAGCACCTGATCTCACCTTTGACATTTTTGGAGGTCTGTGTTTGCTATGCTCCCAATTTGTATTGTTTAATTAAATGAACTCTGAACTTGAAAACTGTTCATTACCTCCATATTTCATGCATGAACCCTTGTAAATGGTACCTGTATACATTCAAAATATGAAATACATCCTTGTAATAACTCACACACTTCAATTTTAGACAGACAGAAAATTACCTCCTGAGGTAAACAGAGTCAATTTCTGTGAAGAACGTGATGGCTTTTCCTGATCTCCCCGCTCGACCAGTGCGGCCTAAAACAACAGTCAAAAGAAAAATGTCAAAAACATGATCTATGCAGCATAACAAGTCCCATCAAAAATCAAATATTATTTCATAAAAGAAAAAAGAAACTATTGTTATTTATTGCACTTTTTTCCACAGGGTCATAAATCCATGGAACCAAAATTTCTGTTCATTCCAAGGGTAAAAAATTGGTAAATATCTTGTATTGCTACTTCAAGTTTGCTTTACTTTTCATTTCTAAAAAATATTTAATAATTACAGTACTTTCATGCTTTGAAATCATTTTATTGTAAAGAAATAAAAAATATACACTTTTCTTCCACAAAAGCATCATATTTGAAATTTTAATAAAACATTACTTTTCATTTGATTCTAGTTTGTAATAATCAGAATGCTTTGAGAGTCAGCCAGTAATTCATCATTATACATGTATGAAGGGTGGGGCTTTAAATAAACACTCTTGCCTACAGTTTAATCCCTTTTTCTTCTGGGAAAAATTTATTGTTTACATTAATTATTTACCTATTCTGTGGATGTAACTAATAGCACTGTTGGGAAAATCGTAGTTAATAACCAAATTAACGCCAATAAAATCAATTCCTCTTCCCATCAGCTCTGTGCAAATCAATATCCAGGTTTTTCCAGAGCGGAAATTTGTAACTGCACTATCTCTCTAGGAATAAAAAAAATATACAGTGTAAATATTTACATAAAGCATAAATTATTCTATTATTTGCATATCATAAATTATAGCTGGATAAGGGAAATGAATCTATTTTCACACCCTGAGAGATAAAATATGAATAATTCATCCAAGAATTAAGGTTGAAATTTGAATAATTCATGAAACATTTATTAAAAGTTAAATTTGAATAATTCATGCAAGAATTAGCTACTTTTTGTATTCATTGTTAGGAACGATAGAGTTACCTGCTCCTGAGTCTGATCACTGTGTATAACATCTACATTCATGCCGTCATAAATCAATTCATGAAAGAGTTCTCGTGCTCTCTCCTTTGACTGTACAAATATCAGGACTGGAGGCTGCACTCCCTGAATAGAAGAAACATAATAAACTTAATGGACATCATATATCAAATAAAATTTGACCCTGACCTATTATGTTGAAACCAGATAAGGGTAATACTGTGTAATATGAAGTTTCTTTGACCCCTGACCTTCAAATTATCCTTGCCTTAGGTCTTAAGTTAGTGACACAGTCAAAAAGACACAAGTTATCAAATTTATCTTATATATCACAACCACCACAAATACTATGCATAGTTTACCTTTCCTATAATATCTCGGACAGCCAATAATTTCCCAGCTTCTGTTCCCACAAATTTTAATTCCTGTTCAATGGTTGTTGTAGCAGAATTCCTACAAAAGAATATATATAAATGTATTACATATAATATAAAATTATTGCTTGGACATATCCATGGTATTCTAGACTAAAGGTACTGTGAGCAATGAACTAACTAAATGATACCTCCACCTCCCATATGATTATAATGGCAAAGTCCATGTTTTACTCTGGGAGCCCCAAAATAAGTGTCATATCAAAAGTAAAATTAGGAGGTGCACAATGGCACTATATTATAAATAAGCTGTAATTGTATCATGGAATTTTATTCAGTGGTATAGGAGGAGTTGCAGATAAGAGATGGGTACCCCAAAGAGTAACAAATAGACGGATGGATGTACATATGGACAGACAGACAGATGTCTCGATCACTACCGGTATATATCATCCCACTTTTCAAGTGGGGTATAACTATTGGTATTCAAGTTCAAATGTATAATGATAGAAATAATACCTGAACGATGCAAAAAAATTGATTTCTTTAAATCAAAGGTTCTAAACTATGGATGGGTTTTTAGCTTCCTGATTAGTTAGAATAATCTAACTGTGTCTCAGGACAAGTCCTAACCATAAAACAGGTCCGTAGGACAATATCCGTTTAATGATAGAATGTTCTCTCTACTCATGGGTATTTCTGTCCAAATTTTCTGTCCCAGGCTGAGAATTACAGTTATACAGCTATGTGCCTGTAGGAATCAAACATATGCAGTCATTTATCCAGTGACTTACTTGGCTCCAATGTAAACTTGTAAAACATTATCCAAGTTCAGCTTACACCATTCCTCTACTTCCACGGCAAAAGTGGCACTAAACATTGCTCTCTTTACGTTATTGCTGTCACAAGCTTGGTAAACCTTAGCCAACTGAAAAGCCAGATAAAAATTAGGTCAAGTGAAGTTTTTATGTAAAAATTTCCAAATAAAAACTACCGAAAATACCGTAAATCTGGAAATTTTTACGTCGATTTTATTTTGCGAATTTGGGTCAAAATGCTATTGATTAATTTTTACGTCTCAAAATTTTGCGAATGGCCACTGCTTTGTTTACATTATCTTATTGGTGATTTATTCTTAAGAAAAATATTTTTGCGAATGAAATGAACTCGCAAATTTGCTAAAAATTTATCTACAACAAAAATTTCCAGATTTACGGTAAGCATTTTTAAAGAATTGAGTATGCCTCTTGATGATAGACACAATAATAAAATCTTTTCTTGAAAAAAAAGAAAATTTACCTGTTCTCTAAAGCCTGTTTTTCCATCCTCAAATAATTTATCAGATTCATCAATCACCAGCCACTCTACACTAAAATCATCAAGAAATGTTTTGAATTCATGTAGAGAAACTTTAACTTTTCTTTTCTATAAGAAAAAATGACTTATTCACACTCACAATTATTGATCAAGAGGGGCAGTTTACTACAGTGTACTAATTACAGGACTGTTTTTGCCTTATGTTATTTTTTTCCCCTCAGACATATAAAAAAATGTTGCTCCATCTAAAATTAAAAGGATTAAGATAAAATTGTATTTGTATTAGTGCTTACTTGAATTTATCCATCTTTAAATTTGCCCATAAAATGTGGTTGAAAATTTCTGTATATACAGTATCTCCAAAATATAGTGTCAGGAATAATTGGTGATCCTCTTGAATAAAAAATAATGTGAGAAGGTTCTAAAGTACTTATACTGACTGGGACTCATTTAAAGAGGTTCTAAAGTACTTATACTGACTGGGACTGATTTAGTATTTTTGATATACAAAGCCAAAAATATTCAAAAACAGCATGTATATACTACCAGGTTCTAAAGTACTTATACTGACTGGGACTAATTTAAAGAGGTTCTAAAGTACTTATACTGCCTGGGACTGATTTAAAGAGGTTCTAAAGTACTTATACTGACTGGGACTGATTTAAAGAGGTTCTAAAGTACTTACTGACTGAGATTAATATGGGGAGGTTCTTGCTGAAGCATATACACTAATCTATTAGGTGTAGAAACCAAAACATCTGTAATAGAAAATAAAGTGTGCATGTTTGTCATGGAATCAAGTTAAAATGGCCAGATGAATGAATGATTTACACATTATTACAAAATAATAATGCTTTGCAGGGGAGGCTCCTTAGTTTGTACACTTTTCAATGAAAGATCGTTTCCCTTTTTGTGATGGTTCCCCCAAGTAAAAAAGTTCCTAAATATCTACAGATGCTCTGAATCAAACTTGATTGTGGAATGTGCATTATCTCAAAACATGTGAAGAAAAATCTGACAGACACACAGGATTAAAAAATTAAATGCAAAACATGTTAATATCAATATTAAAACAAAACTAGCTTTGGAACATGGTTCATTTGAGCTAGAGTCCTTTTTAATCAAAGGTTAAGGTGAGAAAACTGCTCGCAGGTGTGTTCTCCAAAAATGTTTTAAGTCGGTAAAGTATTTATAATCACAGCTGAATCATTATCTTGTAAGGAAATAAAAAATTCTTACCAAACTGTCTGACTTGTTTTTCTGTGGTTGCCTTGTTAATGTAATGTGCTTTAAGCCCTACACCCTCAGATAGCCTTAGGAATTCTCTGTATATCTGTTAGTAGAAAGAAAAAAAGTCTTCGTAAAAAGAATTTCTTCGTCATTTCTTATTTTAATTCATCTTTAAAAAAGGAGGCTTTTTTATAATTTCAAATACTATGAGAGCAATTTACATTAAGATGATGATGATGTCAAAATATTAATACAATGTAATGGAGAGAGAAAGAGAGAGAGAGAGATAAAATAAGCCAAGAAGGCACAATAAATACATGAACCTCCTTGGGAAGTGTGCATACCACTTTGACTTGTAGAGTGTATTATCATTTCTATTGTTGAGCTGAATCTTATGCTTTGTGGAGAATTAAGGTTTTCCAGAAAGACAGAAGGGCAAGTACATGTAGTATGTATCTCTGTTAGTGAGAAAGAGATGAGAAATGATCATCAAGAGTGTGACAAGGTTTCTACTATGAGGGCTGACCTGCTTTGCTAATTCTCGGGTCGGAGCCAGTATAAGAGCTCGGTACCCCTTCTTTTGGTGCTCCTTCAGATGATGCATGATGGGAAGTATAAAAGCTGCAGTTTTCCCAGATCCTGTAGGTGCACAAGCCAAGATTTCCCTTCTCTAAATAAGAAAATATTGATAAAAATGTCTGTTAAATAATTCTATATACTTGAAAATAGTTTACTAAACATGCTTCAGTATTCACAAAGCCCTTCTGGTTTGGTGAATTTTGTACACCTCAGGTGGCTAAATAATCACGCTTGAGGAAGTTGGGGATGAAAAAGCTAAAAACTGTCATGGTACTTCATTTTATGTTTGTTTTACTGTGGTTCTCATAATAAGTCATAAAATTAAAATACACAAAAGTTACATGCTGCTTGTGAAAGTTCACACTAACTTGCATCATTGCTGGAATGGCCTGCATTTGAATAGGAGTTGGTTTTGTGTATCCTACAGCTGCAACGTTCTCTAATATTTGTGGATTAAGTTCATATGTCCTTGCCAACTGTTCAAAGCTGGAACAGGGATCAGGGGGGTCCTCCCCAAAGCAGTGGATCCTGTTCTGATTCCGGATATGATTAATCTGTCATAGCAAAAGAGGAAATGTTTATTACTTTTAACTTATAAATCCAAAGGTGTAATGTGATGATATTTATAAGCAAACAACCATTTTGAAACAAAATAATGGTTACCAGCTAGGTATTGTGATTGAGAGAATTTGCACTGGACATGGCTATATAAGAATATGGTATACTGTGAAATCATTATAACTTGTAGGGGTCAATGTTCAATGGTAAGCAAAAATTTGTTGGTGTGCTGGGATGTAATTTCAGGGGTAACTCATATACAATGTACACAGAAGATTCAATGAATAAATTGTTGACAAAAAATTGTTTGTGGTGATCAAAATTCATGGATAAAAGTGACCTACAAAATTTACAACTTTGGTCCTCCATGAACATTGATGATTCCACAGAATCAAGTTATATTATTATGAAATCAATTAACACTCCATATTTAAGAAATAAAAAACTAATTCATGTCAAGAACATTTCTTACAAAAATGATACTCTGTATATCAATTTGTTGTGATATTTATGAACAACATACATAATAGTAGTGGAAAAAAATGAGACCAAAAAAAGAAGATTATTTATAAGCTTCCACTGAATTTGTATTTAATCAATTAATGTTAATACTATTAACAACATCTGAGAGTAGAATATACTTTTTCTTGTTTCCGTTGTGCAAAACTCTGCTTGGACTTCTTTGTTCTTGCTTTCTCCCCCTTTTTCTTTAATCCCTGTAGAACTGTGAGATCAGATTCCACCGTGTCCTCAGTTTCCTCTGGCATGTCCTGTTCCTCCTCCTCCACTTCTTGCTCTGAATCTGGGTTTCAATAATAAAATGATGGGTATTGGTAAGAATTTTAAAGTAAATAATTGTTCTTTTAGCGTTAATTATATCTTCATTCTTTTCTTTTTTTTCTTTCATTTTTTTTTTTTTTTTTTTTTTTTGGTGAGCTACAGTTCAAGCCCAAAATATTATATGTATTGATATGTTTTTTATTTCCATATTGATATTGATCATATGACACAATGTCAACATTCATTAAGATTTTCTCAACGACTTATACTCTACCAAGATCTAGTTTTTCAGTCTCTTCTCGTTGATTTTCATTTTTCGATACAGTCTGCACACTTTGGGAAGGTAAAAGCTGTAAAACAAAATGTAGGATTAAAGAAGAGAAAACAAGAACACGGTAACTACTGAAATCTGTTTAAAAAACAATGTTGTTTATCATCTTACATTTAAAACTTGTGCATCTTTTTTAAAGCGGCGGTAATCAAATTTTGTACCAACTCCAAGTTTTCGAAATAAGCTGAAACCGTCCATGCTGCCGGAAGTTTACAAGATGTGCTAGAATATCGAACCCGACTTTTACTTAGTGCACTGAAACAAAAGATATATGCAGTTGATACCATAAATGCAAAGTTAAACTAAAACAATTTGTATATATTTAACTAAGTATGATCTGAATTTTGACTATTTCATGTACAATTCGAATATATTAATGAAACAGTAAATTCGTTTTGTGCAAATTAAATTTTAAGATTTCTCATCATACCTATTTTCACTTTCAGTTTTAAAGATGACAGAGGTACACGTGTTGCACCAATCTGACGATTTTGATGACAGTGCTTCAGCAACCAGCGCATCTGAAGAAGGTCTTTTTAAGAAAATTTGTATCTGCTTTATATTCTCTAAATGTGTACTAAAATACAGTACAGAATGAGTGATTTTTTCTTTTATTTTTTTTATGTTGAAGTGATATTGTTTTATTAAATATTTGTAGAATTAAGTGACACCGAAGAAAAAACAGATGAAGACATGACAATAAAAAGTGAAAATGATGAAGATGATGATGATGATGAAAGTGGAAATGATGATGATGATGAAAATGAAAGTGGTGATAATATTCTGTCCATGGCAGATGATGGACTTAGTGACTCTGAAATCCAAGGAGATACAAAAGCGGGGCTTGCTGATGCCATGAATAAAATTCTCAAGAAACAGATTCCAGCACACAAACAAACTATTCTTGCAAAGGGAACCACTGACAAGGAGTTGACCCGAAAGCGACAAAATGTTGATGAAGAAACAAGAGAATCTCATGTGTCTCAGCAGAAGGTCAGACACCAATGACTATAGATGGTTTTCCTTTTTCATATTTTGCCTAGGAGTTATTCCCCTTAGCTGCCATCTTGTAGGGCAGACCAATGAATTTTCCTCTTTTAGCAACCATGCAATTTTAAATATGCATGCCAGAAATATGTAGGGGAAAATATTAGCAATCTTAAAATTATGAATAGATAGAGGCTTTAACAAACATATATAATTAATTTAAAAAAATAGCTCTATCTTTACCACAGTAACCAGTATAACAAATCGAACTTGGTTGAATAATGAAGGGATCTGGGAATATTGTCCTACAATATGGCACCATGGGTAATACTCAATGGAAAACCATCTATATGCTTTTGAAAAGACAGAGTAATTTCAAAAATATATATGAAACCAGATACAGAACATTCTATCTTAACAAGCCAATGCAATACATATTCAAACTCTACTTTCTCAGATGTGATGGAGCAGGGCAAAAAAGGTTTTTATAGCACTTCTAACTCACTTATTTGCAATATCTCTATTTGAGATACATGTATTGAAGTTTGACTATTTATCACTGTATAAACCATTTATTCATAAACAATCTATTGCATTTTTTTTTACACTCAAGGCTTTCAAAACTAGACAAAGATAAGACAGTATAGATGTAGGGTGAATTCACCATGCATCGGATACCCTTGTACTTCAACAAGTCCTAGTGATATCGCTACCGACGGAAAACTATCAAAATGGAGTTTAACATTTAGTACGTGATTAAAATATAAATTTTGGACACAATTATATGCTTTTTATTGAGAAAATATTATCAAAAATCGAGTTTTTAAAAATAACTCAGAATTCACCATGGATCGAACATTGTTTACCATGCATCGGACAGACGGTATTTGAATTGGGAAAATATAATACCTTCATGACAGTGCTTTGAATTCCTTGATATGGATAAACTTTCATCTTTTATCTAAGAAATAACCCTCAACTTAAATATAATTGACGATATCGTTGCACAAATGTAGAACGACTCAAGAAGCCTCACTTTGCCTTAGAAATTCTTAAAATGCTTGTAATGCGGTAATTCGCGCCTTTTTTCTCATGTGCTATCATACTGTGGTTTGTAGAAATAAATTGAGTCAGATTTTAGACTTCATATATGGATAACTTGTATTCTGACTGAAAATTTAGAGTTTTTATTTTCTATTTCCGACAAAAACAGCTGTCAGTAGGGTTCTGTATCAAAATGGTCGTGATTACCTTTACATCGGAAAGTGTCCGATGCATGGTTAATTTGTGTCCGATGTACGGAGAAATGAACATACTAGTAAAAACCAGCTTTAAAAAGAATTATACAAATATCGAAGGGAAAATTCTTTAAAATTTATGTAAAGTTGCCAATCTTTGATAAAATTCACCAAAGTCTGATCTGGTCCGTTGAAGTCGAATTTTAAGAACGATAACTCTAAAAATTGTAAAAGACAAAACAAAATCATAAATTTCTGGTTATTCCCCTTTGATGATGTAAAATATGATGTAACTTCAAGGCCATTATCGGAGTATTTTTATCACAACATGATAATAACAATCGGTATCATTAAAAAATTTAAATCTTCATCTTTAAGACAGAATCAAATAAATACACGGAACTCTTAAGTTGAAAGAGAGTTTATTGCCTAAAGTTGTCCGAAGCAAGGTATGTGTCCGATGCATGGTGAATTCACCCTATTTGTAAACCTAATTAAGTCAAATCGTACTTTTTGATTTTTGTAGAAAAAGCTCTGGGAGAGTATGGGTCGCACCAAACCCAACCCACTGGACAGGGAGAGGGAACGAAAACTTCAGCGTATAGCACAAAGGTTTTTGATAATTTTATACTACTTTACATTCCATATAAATTGATAAAAACATATATTTTCCTCCTTTTTTAAATGACATTGAATTATATGAAAGCCGGATAGGCTCATTTCTGAAAAGATAAAAAAACCTTACACTATTCATTTTTACCAGAATTGCATGAATGTTCAAACAGGTTTACTGCTGAAAGAAGGCAAACTTACTTGGTTAATGCTTATATCAAATAAAGGTGTTTTACATATTAACTCGTTATAACGAGTTAATTATCTCTTTATAACGACTTAGTTATCTCGTTATAACGAGTTAGTATCTCGTTAAAACGAGTTAATTATCTCGTTATAACATGTTAATTATCTCATTATAACGAATTAGTTTTATCTCGTTATTACGAATTACTTATCTCGTTATAACGAGTTAGGTATCTCGTTATAATGAGTTAGTTATCTCGTTATAACGAATTAGTTATCTCGTTATAACGAATTAGTTATCTCGTTATAACGAGTTTATTTCTCGTTATAATGAATTAATTATCTCGTTATAACGAGTTAGTTATCTAGTTATAACCAGTTAATTATCTCATTATAACGAGTTAGTTATCTCATTATAACAAATTAATTATCTCATTATAACGAGTTAGTTATGAATTAAAAATGGCTGTAGTTTTTATGCCATTGATGTTTAGTTGATAATTATCAGTCATACTTCACTTTAAAATTGATAAAAAATTGCAATTTTAATTTGCAATATGGTTTAAATAATATTTAATAATCCTGAACTATCTTGCTGTCAATAATCACAATTTGATAAGTATAGCAATCTTTATTTACACATTTATACGTGAACGTCTCCAAGGACACAATATTAAAAAAAAATCTATTACCAATTGTACTTGCTTCAAAGTTTGGCAATTTATTTATGGCAACTTTCTCCGATAAAAGACACTAATTTTTCTGATATGTTTTGGATGACTTATTAGCTTTCATAACCAATGTCTTAGTACCTAAATTAATACATTATAATAGGAAGCTAACGCAGGCGTTAATGCAACATATATTATATACACTTACAGTGTGATATATATTATTTTGAGAGTCAGAAATGTTTTGAAGAAGGGGGATATGGAGACATCAGCAATGAGGCCATGGGCGTAAAATTCGGGGGCTACTGCCCACTCATAACACAACATCAAGAGGCAGTCATAAATTTTCGTATACATGTGCATGTATTTGTCTTCGGTCTTATAGGTAAACAATACAAATCAACTGCATCGTTTATACATAAACAGAATACAATCACAGGCACAACCCCTCGAAAAACAAAAATAATAAACTAGTTTGCTGTTTTTCGATAAAAATCTTTATCATACACACTATAAACAAACTTGATCAACTCGGTTTTATATGTTATACTTCTATACTTCCTATCACTTAGATATATCAACTTTAGATCAGTTTTTAACTCGTTATAACGAGAAAATTAATTCGTCATAACGAGAAAAATTAACTCGTTATAACGAGATAATTAACTCGTTATAACGAGATAACTAACTCGTTATAATGAGATAACTAACTCGTTATAACGAGATAACTAAGTCGTTATAGCGAGAAAACTAACTCGCTATAACGAGATAATTAACTCGTTATAACAAGATAACTAAGTCGTTATAACGAGATAACTAAGTCATTATAACGAGATACTAACTCTTTATAACGAGATAACTAACTCATTATAACGAGATAACTTAGTTGTTATAACGAGATACGAGTTAAATTTTTTTTTATCTTCTCAGAAATGAGCCTATCCGGCTTTCTTAGAATTATATGCTTGAGGCATTTTTTTATTCCAGAATTTTCTGTAAGATTAACAAGGAATACTTTCTTTGTAATTATGATAGTCACTCTGTAGACAGTAAAACATGCATAAAGCAAACACACTTATAAAGTACTGATGCTTATAGTGAAGTTATTTTCATTCCCCTTCAGTTTTGAGTCTATTGACCATTCAAAGTACATGTATATTATGAATTATGCTTATAAGGAAGCAAAAATGTGCATCAATTCCGATTTCTTATTTTCACTTCAGGGGTGTCGTTCAGCTCTTTAATGCGGTGCGGAAACAACAGAAGGTTCTGGATGAAAAGATGAAGGAAGTGGGATCTTCCGAGACCAAAAGAGAAAAAGTGGAAAAGTCAATGACCAAAGGCAAATTCTTGGATATCCTAAAAAGTGCCGAGAGTAAACCTGAACAGGTACCAGTAAATAATATATATTTATTTATTATTACCTACTTATGCATCTTGGATCTTCAGAAATACTCTATGTACATTGTAAATGCTCCTCCACTCATTTGATTCAGTAACTTTCTTTAAGTTCATTATGAGCAAGTTTTAACAATAGCCAGATTTCCACTTGCCATACCCCAAAAAACCTATCAAATTAAACATGTACTTCAATGCCCGAATTTAACTATGATTACAGTATTTCAACCCCTTAATTTAACCAATGTGTATGGTACTTCAGATTGACATTACAGATTGACATAATTTTACAGGTTGAAATTAAGAAAGAAGAGAAGTGGAGTGCTCTCAGAGATGATTTTATGATGGGGGCTAAAATGAAGGACTGGGATAAAGAAAGTGATGATGATAATGCAGAGGACACATGAAATGACACACAAACAAATAGGGACATTGCCTCAACTGTCTTGATACAATTGAAGGAAATACAACACTGGATTTATCTATTACTGTGAATTCATACTAATAGGGGTATTTTTCTAGAGGTTCAGTTTTCATGGATTTGGAGGGTGCTTCTAACAAATTAAAACCTCATACAGTGGATGAATATTCCCAGATAAAAAACCCTTCACATTCCCCAAAGCCTGTTAATTTTTGTAACTCCTCCACTTAGCACTGATTATACATGTAATAGATTTTGATTTGAAAACAAATTCAGTACTTATTCATAAATATGTGATCATGGAATTCAATTTCTTGACCAAATTTTTAACTGAGAAATGTATTACTGAACATGTAAATCACTAAATTTTCGCGACACCTTATTTTCGCGAGATAGTCATTGGCTCTTGATTAGCGAGACAAAATTTTTGCGAGTTGTGGTTATTGCTTTATATAATCTTAAGGAATACTATTATACACGAGAATTGAATTTTCGTGAGCACACTGTCTCGCGTAATTATGCGAAAATAAAGTTCTCGCGAATAAAAAGTGATTTACAGTATTGTATTATAGATGTACAGTACAAGTTTGTATATATCCCAGCTACTTCCATCTTTGTGGTATATGCAGAATTTTGTCTACTTGATAGAAATTTCAGGACTTTCTTATAAATAATCTTTGATTATTAAATCCGACAGAAATTTGACTTCAGATATGCTGTTGTGACAGCTTTCAACAGTGAACTTGAAAGTATAGAATTATATTTTCTAAATGACCGAGTCTCAAAAATAGAGTTTAAAACTGTATACAAGGAAATTTTTGCCCCCATTTTAATTTTGCCCCTTTTGCCCAACCCTCACTTGGGTGAATTCAAAGAATACAGTATAATTTCTTAAACAAAACTATAAATGAGCGAATTAAAAATGTGGCAAAATTGTTTGCAACTGTAAAAGGGGGAAAATAACCCTGTATACAGTATTAAAAATTTGTGATCAAACAATGCACTATGTAATACTGATATCAGTAAAGATGAAAAACATTGAATGTGTTATTTAATACAAGAATTTGTATGTTAATATAAAAGACAAAACAAAAATTTAAAATATTGTATTTTCATTATGGCATTAACATTTTACAAGTTGTTACAAAATAACTAAATCAACATCTTTGTGAAACAAGAACATTAACATTAAAGTCTCTCACTTCACTAGAATTTGATAACTGCTGCTAGATTTTTCTGGTCCTTTATGAAATAAATAAATAAATGTCTCTTATTATATTCTAACAACAATGTAACAGTTCCACGTTATCCATAAAAATCGTAAAAATCTTCGTCTTCCTTGTCCTTGTTGTCCTCCTTTTTCTGGAGGATGTCTATTTCTGTATCCGTGTCAAGGTCAGACTGGAATTGTATTCCTGGAAAAGAATTTTTCATGCAATATATTTATGATACTCTCCAATGGCAACATTAATAACTGTAAATTATTTATTTTTACTAAAATTATATGTATGCTAAGGAGTTATCCCCCTTTATGGAATGTATCCTATGACTTCAATAGCAACACTTGACACTAAATTATGAATGCTTACTAGACTTATATGAATGTTAAGGACTTATCCCCCTTTACAAAATGTGTTGTTGTTTTTTTTTCATCGGATTTTAAAAAAATTCACCCTTACCTGGTCGTCTTGGGCCAGACTGGGAAAGTCCTGCAGATCTGGGTGTAGTCATGCCTGTCTTTGTAGGTTTACTGCTGAAAGAAGGCAAACTCTAGGTCAATGCTTATATCAAATGAAGGTGTTTTACACCATGTACTTGATTCAGGATAATTCTTATAGTTGTAAATCAAAAATTATTTATGTTGTATCTGATTAGCATACTGTACCTGACATCTTTTGGAGATATTATAAGGTTACATATAATTACTGCTATGAATCGGACTAAATCTTTGAATCCCTAATAAATTTGGTCACACCTACCTTGCTGTGACAGCAGTTGGGACATACAGAGGAGAGGCCACAGTTGAACTTTCATCTGACAAAACGTCTGGCTCCATCATTTTCGAAGAACCGGTGGGTATAGTTGCTGCAACATTTCTGAAAAAAAGACACACTTCTTAGCGATGAATATCATAACCTTAGCGATGAATATCATAACTTTGGCATGGATTTCTAGAATAAAGAATGTTTTGTTTCAGTTTTCTAGGATAGTATACTACAAAGTTATATACGTGAACATTAGAGGTTTTGCTTTTTCTCTGAAGGATTGTAGAATATTATGTACTTGTACATAGGGAGAGGTACCTTGCTGTTTTCTGGGAGACTACTTAGTTATATATACTGTGGAATCATCATTCTTTGTGGGGACCAATTTTCATGGGTCATCCTTATCCATGAATTTACATCCCCATCAATGATTTGTCAATATATTTATTCAATGAATCATCTGAATACACTAGTGATTAACAAAATTATGTCCCCACAATCAAACTTTGCTTACCCATAAACATTGACCTCAATGAATTAAAATGATTCCACAGTAATAGTACATTAGAGGAGAGGGGGATCTTACTGTTCTCTCGGAGACAGGGCAGAAGCAAACTGTTTTTCCACATCGTCGTCTGTGTCTCCTTCTTCGTCGTCATCTGCCATTGGCTGTCGCTGTTGCTGAGGGAGTGATCCAGACAGCATGTTCTTATAGGCATCCGTAGCTGTAGAAGCAAAATATCATATATAAAGTCTTAATATATGAAAGATAGGTAATCAGTACCTGTAGGGACAAATTATCAGGTGACAAAAAGGTGTGAGAGACTAAATTTTTAAATAGAATTAAGAAAATTTTATTTTTTGCACTTTCTGTTTTTCTTTATACATGTATGTACTATGCCTATTCAGTTCAATCTTCAATGTATAGCCAATTCGTAAATATATTTGATTGCAGCTTCCTTGCCAAAGGCATACCATCATTAACCTTTCTATAATTTACTTCCTAAAAAAAGACCTGTATGACAAACCTACCTGGATTTTAATGACAAATATATATTTTTTTAGTTTGAGAAAGAATGTAAACGGATTTTATTTTTAATGAATGCTATTTCTTTTTTTTTTCATCTTTATTCAATTACTGGTATGTGTATTTTTGATATTTAAAGAAAAACAAAGTATGAATTAATCAATAACAGCTCAAACAAGAAAAGTTAATGAGAAAAAATATAACAAAATTCAGTGACAAATGGTCATGAATGTGAAATTTGATAAATGAAAACTTATCATGATAATCTACATAAAAATATCCATTTTATCATCACTAATTATAATTCATTTCCAATTTTGCAAACATTCTTAATCATTAGCTTTTTAAATATATATACACTATACAAGAACTTCAAAGCTTGAATATGAATATGCAAAAAATGCACAAGTTTTGATAAACTGAGCCACTGCAAACCTTTTTTGTTTTAATTCAATAGATACATGTACATCCATCAGTAAATTCAGCTAAGCCACATCTCTCCACACATATGCTGAATGCAATTCATCTGATAATGAATGATAATATATGCTAAGAGATCCTAAATCATAATATATGCTCTCTAAGAGATCATAAATCATAACATATGCTCTCCCAGAGATCCTAAATTATGTCAGACAATAATGCTGCTCTCTGAGTTAAAAGCATTGTCAGATTATAACATGAATGTTGATGTTGCTCTGCCTCTACGATACCATGTGCCTCTGGGTGGCTGGGTTTCATCAAATAATTCTCTCTCTCTCGCTCTCTGAGGTTCCCAGCATGAACAGATAACACTTATCCAATCTCAGTGGTGCTAAGCTTTTTTTTTTTTTTAGAAAAATTAAAATGCTCTCTTTGCAGAACTCGGCAGCATCAGATAACAATAATCTCTCTATATTTAAGGCACCAAACACCATGAGAAAGGGATTATGCTCTCTTTCTCTCCCTCTCTCTTTCTCCTCTCTCTCATCTCTTCTCTCTCTCTCTCTCTGTGGTGCCAAGATCTTTGAGGTGCTTAGCACCATTAAAGAATGATGTTGCTCACTCTCTTTTTCCCTCTCTCTCTTCCTCTTTCCCTCTGAGGTGCCAAGATCTTTGAGGTGCTTAGCACCATTAAAGAATGATGTTGCTCTCTCTCTTTGAGGTGCCCAAGCATCACCAGATAATGTTGATGTTCACTCTGAGGTGCCTGTCATTATAATGTTATGCCTTTGATGACAATGAATCTTTCTATGAGGTGTATAAGAAATTGCCAACATCAACATTGTGATCTACTCACCTCGTTTGCCTTTAAATGGTACTGAATAATTATACACAAAACACACATATACCAAGGGTTTACCCAATAACATTACACTGAAACACATATCTGCCTTTAGAATTAGTAAATTTACTTTGTTATTATTGTACATAGAAGTATACAAACTACTTTTCTTAAAAACAAAATTATTACTTCTGTTAAATAGGAGTTGTTTTCCTTTTAATGTTGCATATTTCGTATTGTTAGATACTACTTATAACACTTTAAAAAATGCCCAATAAGGTTTTGTTTTTAACCCCCAAACCACCCACATATAAGAAAATATTTTCAGACTTGTTGTGTTTTTAAATACAGTTAATATCTCAAATTTTGAGACACCACAAATTTTTTTCTCCATACAATAAAATATGATCAGCCGTTAAAAGTAGCTAAATCTGCCAAGTGTTTGTGGGGACAGTACAGTGTAAAAGGCAGAAAAGCATTGACAAGACTGATTTCAAAATTGTAACATCCAAAGATATGAGATATTGAATTAAAAATTTAATTCTTTTAATAAATATCTTTAAATTTTTGGGAACAGTAATTCATTAATTTTGGTTAATATTCCTGTTCTTAGTATACCAATATATACATGTTCAAGATATCAAAGGTCAACTGTGTACCCTTGCTTATCTAAAAACCCCAACACCATACATTTCACAAAATAAAAACACCATACACCAAAAAATTGTTTTAAGAAGGTTGATTTAAAATATAAAGTGGTAAATTGTTATCAGGGTATCTGAAATGATTTAATAGAATAGAAAATAACCATACCATTGAGGGGGATCTTTGAGCTTGTGACACTCTGTGTTATAACACTGGTATCGTCATCACTGTTGTAAGTCTGAGATCTGTCAATTAAACTTCCTGGGAATTTCAGTGGTGGAACTGTGACAAGTAAAAAATATTTTACAATACAAAATAAGTATTCATATCAAGAAGCAGAAATTTAATTAAAATTTTCTTTATTCTTGCTGCACGCTATAAATTTAATTGACCATTAAAACCATATATAAATCTCTGAAACACATCAAAATCCACACCACTTTTTGCAACACACAATGAGCCTAAGATATAGTGTTTGCTTGATATGTCCCATTACATGAAAGCAAACCTTTATAGAATTTATACATGTACTAGCCAAAACGGTTAACTGCTAAAAAAAAACAACAAACAAATGATACACATATATGGAACAAAATGATTTTCTGAATTATATGACTTGTGCTTTGTTATTGGATTCCTTAGTGAATATTATAGGTAACAGTACACCAAAAAATTATCATGATGATAAAAAAGGGAAACGTGTACATGTAATTAGCATAGGTGTGAAATTTATGTTTTCTTTTTAAAATTTTTTTACTTATTCATTTACTTTTTATTTTTTTTTAAAACTATCTTTGTTTATTTTTTATTTACTACCAGGTACTTGGCCTAGATAATTTTTTTTTAATGGACACACAAATTTTCTTAATACTCCTTGGCTATGATGAGATGTATGTGATATTATTAGACACACCCTGTACCTGTGACTTTACCGTCCGGCCCTATCTCAGCTGAAATTTAGGTACACAATTAAGGTTGATGCGACAAATCAGTAATTTTTTTTATATTTCCTTTAATAATAAAGAAAGATTCTGGGGGGTTTGAATACTGTAAATCATTTTTTATTCGCGAGAACTTTATTTTCGCGTAATTACACGAGACAGTATGCTAGCGAAAATTTAATTCTCGTGTATAATAGTATTCCTTAAGATTATATAGAGCAATAACCGCAATTCGGGAAAATTTTGTCTCGCTAATCAAAGTCAATGATTTTCTCACGGAAATAAGATGTCGCGAAAGTTAAGTGATCTACAGTATTGCAATCTTATGAATCACAATAACCTAAGGTCTAAGGAAGAAAAAATATATTAAAGCCAAATATTTTTTTCATTCATAACATAAGGAAAAGTTATGAACTGTATCACTTTACAAAGAACATATTTATTCATTCAACAGAAAAGGTTTCCAAAAAACAAAAAAAAAAATCCATGAAAGAGGCTTATCAAAGAAAGCTTTGACTTTGTGTACAATTCTTCTTTTTTACTTTTTTTTGTCTTACCTCCTGAAATATTTCTACTAGTAAGACTGTCCATTCCATCCCTGGGGGACCCCATATCTGGCTTACCATCTACCTGACTTCTCAACAACTTCATTAGAAGCTCAAATGCCTAAAAACACAGTAAATAAACCAAAGAGTGAAATTTGTGTATACAGTGAAATCCATCTAATCCGACATCTGTGCAATCTGTCACACTGTGAATTCTGAGGTTAAATTCCTCTCCCATTTTACTACATGCATTTTACACTGGGCAATCCAACATCCTGTTTATTCCGACACAAAATTGATCTCCTATTGCATGTCAGATTAGTCAGGTTTTACTGTATTTTTCTTATGCAAATAAAAGCTGGTTTATAGTATCTCAAAATTGTTCAAAGAGAAACACACAGAAAATTGAGTTCTGCTGGCATCAGAAATTTACCTTGTCTTGGTACGGAGATTTATCAGAGACCATACATGGCACAAACACAGCTGCAACCTCATTAGGGGTCATGACCTTACAGATGACTAGCTGGACTAAGTGTTCAAAGAGGCTATCCCACAAGGGCTGGGCATCATCTCTTAACATCACCCTAAAATTTTTGTTTACTCTCAAATCATTATCATCAAAAAGATATATCTGTGTTAACAAAATTGTATACTGTAAAATCACATTTTTTCGTGGGGTAAAATTTTTGTGGTTTGAGGAAAAAATGTTGGTTCGTGGGGATTTGATTTCATTGATGAAGAACGTTTTCATAGTTGTGCATATGAAAATTTACATTTCGTGGTGGACATAAATTCGTGGGTCTCTTCATACCACGAAAACAACGAAAATTAAACCCCCACGAAAATTAATTATTTCACAGTACTTCTTCAGGAAGAACAGCTTGGTTTTTTTTTTGAAAGAAATGTATGCACATCAAAATTCTACCTGATTTGGGTTTGGCTTATGGTGTCAATATTCCCCATCAAAATGGAGTCTGGCAACAGACAAGGAGTTCTCAAACTTCTAATGACCAAGGTCATCTGCTCTAATATCACCATTGAAACCAGCTCACTGTCCAAACCAGATAGATCTGATCCAGTGTTTGCCCTCCTAAATAACAAAAAAGATTTCTGATGAAGCCAAGAAATACTTCAACACATTAAAAAAAATGCAGCAAGTACAGTCCTTCATATAATTCTGTGGAGAATTGGCTGCGAAAAACAATGTCAATAGTCAATTATACATGTATGTATACTGGCAAAGTTTTTTTTAAATAATCATTTACAATATGATTCATGTTTTTGTTGCTCATCTACAATATGATCTCAGTTTTCATTGGTTTGTTGTAATATGATCTAGGTTTTCATTGGTTAGTTTCATCATGATCTGTGTTTTCATTGGATACTTACTGTATTATGCTCTGTCTGTCTGCTGGGGATGCTGGATGAGATCTGTAGTATCCTTCTAAAGACAAGGCATGCTGAAAATCTGACTGAATAAACTTCAACAGCTTTATCAGACCATGAACTGTCAACTCAGGTGTTGGAGCAAGTCTAAAAAAGAAGTTAAATTTTTTTTATAAAAAGAACCCTCTACCTAATTTTCCACTAATTTCTTTTTTGCCATGATGCCATTGTGGTTTTGTATTCAGCCTAACAAATGCGGATGAAATAAATAAATCGCTTACAAGTTTATCATACATGTACATTTCCGATTCTGCAGTATGAAATATCATCAATTAATATGGCCTCAAAACTTTCCCTCAGCCAAATGTATTTTTACCTGTCCCGTTTGGGTTGTACCGAGGCCTTTATTGGTGGTGCCACTTCTTCATCGGGTGAGCTTTGCTCTGATATGTTGTCTGGAGCCACCTGTTGAGGGGGTGGTGGGTGGTGCTCATCAGCCACCGGAAGATCCACCTCTGACCCAAATTCACTGTCTTCCTCATCCTGTCCAGGGTCCATACCTCCTGATGAATGAGAAATACCTAAAAAATAAAAGATTTAACAGTTAAAAACTGACAAATTATTTGTGAATCACTTTTGAGAAACCTTTGGCTCTAACAGTTGAGACTGAGTCACCTCGACTTCTTATTATCAATAATGAATGGTTATTGACAGATATACATATATTGCATACATGCCAACTTTTGAAAATTCGCATGGGGGATTTAACGCGTGACGACAATTTTCAAAGCTTTAAATTCGCGACATTTTGTCGTGAAATTAAATGATTATGAAATTATCTTTTTTTAAATTTATAATTTTGATATTACTTATCAATACAACTTAAGAATTAATTTAACATCAAAAAATAATGTTTTTCTTTCCAAAATTGAAATATTTCTGCTAAAATAGGTGCCTCTTTCACTTAAGAAGGGGTATTTAGTTACATATGTAAACAACATTTTTTTTTTACCAGAACACATAATTTGTGAAAAATTGAAAATTTTACAACTTTTAAATCATTTTTTCAAAGGCTTAAAAAATATGAGGTTTTGATACTGTAAAGTCCTGTTTCTGGAAACATTTTTGAGATTTTTTTTATATATAATAGAAATTCTAATTAGATATCAAATTTACAGAAATTTATACCACCTATCTAAAAGAAATTTTTTTTTTTTTTTTACAGTTATGAAATATTTGTCAGGGTTGATGGTGCCATGTGGGTATTTCCTTTAGTCATGCACATTACTTTTGGGAGAAGGGAGGGAAAAGAAATTCTAATTGAAATACACTTGATTGTTTCTGAGCTTTCATCTTAATTTTTTCATAGTATTTTAATTGGCAACTTAGAAATATTTTTTATTATAGGTAGATAAAATCATCAGCTATGCTTTGTAGTTTTCTACTTTCGTTTTCAAAAAACGATCTCTTTGGATTCCGATTTTATGGTTTAATAGGTATTTTATTGTCTTTAATTTATGTTTTTAATAAAATGACTAACAGTTATCATGTTAATCTATGTGTTTCACCTTGCATACCCCTTAAAACTGACAAGATAAGCCCCAAGTTTAGAAGCTATAAGCTACTCGTACCTGGACAACTGTGTGCGTTCATGCGTGAAGTGATTTCCTGTTGCTAATTAGTAATGAACACCTGGTTAGATAAACAATGAAACTTATCTGTGTGCTTTGAATATACAAGTCTGACATTGTTATCCCGATTGTCAAAAATTCAGCGGTAGGGAAACTTTTAAAATCTGAAATTTTAAGGTGATTTTTTTTTTTCAAATCGGGAAATTAGGGCAATTTTTCTCTCCCGATCGGGAAGGCGGGATAAAAGGGTAAAATCGGGAGGATCCCGCCTAAATCGGGAAAGTTGGCATGTATGATATTGATTTGTATGTTACTTGTTAATCTTGTATATATTTTAGAACTTAAAAGATTTGGTTGTCAGTATTTCTAAAATATGATACAGTTAATATGATATTCATTCAGAAATAGATCTCACGACAAACAAAGAATAGCAAACTTAATAATAAATCTGGTTGGTGACTGAGGTTTTACATTTTGTCTCCTTTTCTTTAATACTCATACAAACAGATATCCCATGTACCTCCTGGTGACTCAGTATCCCTTGGTTCTAGTGGTCTCCCCTCGATGCCTTTGACTGTCACACTCTGTATGGGCTGTGACATCATTTCCTCCACCTCTTCTGCGCTGACATCAGCAGGGGGCACCTGAGAGGATCGTAACATTTGTGGGGAGGATTCTGCCTGTCTCGTAATTTGAGGGGAGGGAGGGACTTGAGACCCTGAGGGGACAGTTCGAGGCAGCTGTGAAGATGAGGGTATTCTGGAGACCTGTTCTCTCTGCCTGTCCATTGTCTCTTGCTGTCTTTCACTCTGATTAACCTGTCTTGCTTGTGATTGGTCTTTCCTGTTCACTTCTTTTAGATTTGCATAATCAGATGCCTCCTGAATAGACCAGTAAATATATATTTGATAGGTGCAACATTTTTCTATGTCTCTAGCATTTATCTTATACATACAGAGTTGGAGCTTTATGATATCTTGTAACAGTCAATCCTCAGGTTTTTTACCAATAAACATAAATACATGTAGTATACAGACTCTTTACCTTCATGCCTGAGGTGGGTTTGGTAGGGGTCATAGTTGGCCCTCTTCCATGTTCCTCTGGGCCTTCCATGTAATATGAGCGATGTGATATCGGGTCACCCTCCATTCCTGTATCAAAATATTCCTCTCTTGGAATCTGAAGATATATTCATATATTGCACAAATAGGGTAATAAATTCAGTGAGATCCAACAATTTTTTTTCTCAACTATACTTTCATTAGCTCTGTTAAAAGCACATCTGTGGTTAATACCCAATACAATTCCCCATTGAGTAAAATCCAACTAAAATGACATATTTTTCCATGGGATTAATTAACACTTCAGGTATGTATTGCATCTCAAATTATCAACAAAACTTCGTAACAGCATGCTTAAACTGAATTTAAGGGATACAAAGGTAATTCAAGATATCCACAAAATTTTCATATTTTATGCAGATTGAAAAGTAACGGTAATATTGTGATTTAGCAGAATTATGGCCCTTTGGGGAAAAAGGTATGTTTACAGTATTCAGGATTATTTAATTTGTAATATCTTATTTTTAAGAAGTACATTTAATTAAGTGTTTTCACTAAAAGATAGAGAAACCTGTTGAGGGGATACATGCTCCTGGACAAAGCCCTCTCTTCCCATTCCAGTGACCCGTTCTTTCCAAAGAGGGTAAGTTCTCTCAATGTATTCCTCATATTGTTTCTAAAATAAAGTTTCAAGAAAAAATTGATTCGTGTGTTTCAAAAAGTTAATAAAAATTATTAAGTTTCACTTTGCCACTGACATGAAATGGGCAAGCATTACCTCGTAAGCCTTAATAATTTGCTTCATTCATTCTTATTGGTTTTTTTTTCTTCCGTAACAACATTTTGTAAACCTACCTATAGCTTCGGACCAGATTTCTTTCAAATTTCAAAACAATTTAAACTTTCAAAATAGAAAATTTTAGAAAACAAAGTATTAATAAAATTTTTAAAAGTATAAAAGCTTAAAAACATCTATGCATATTATTCTTAAGTACCGCTGACTGTTATTTGAATGTAACAATATATGTTTCTATTCACCTTTAATAATCGTAGCCTTTCTGTTTTAGCAGACACAGTTGTGAGATGGGTATCTATGCGGGAGAATTCCCGTATGATATTTTGGTTTCTTTGTTGACTTCTTCGTTGATCCTCGCATACTCTCTTCCAGTAAGCTTGAAGCTTGCTTGCTCTGAGCTTTGCTCTGTGAAAAAAATATATTCTTCAAGATAATAAAGCTATATTATTTGCAGTAAGTAACTAAAAGTCCCTCAGAAAGAAGAAAGTGTTTTATTTGCATTTGGAAATATTAGTTATATTATATGCATTATAACAAAACAAGGGTAATAGTATTATAAGTTGATATAACCAAAGAAAAATACCATTGTTTTTCTTCAAAATGAGGAAGGATTGAATAAAAAAAGAAATCTGTGATGTTTGATTGATGAAACATTTATATGATTATAAAAAAAAATGTTTCTACATTAAAAAAAAAATTTTCTCTTTTTTTCTTCTGAACTAATATGGAAATGCTCATCAACTATCACACAAAATCCAGTCCTCAAAAAAAGATATACCAGTAGCTGTGCATTTAGATAAGCAAGAAGTAGTTCATGAATAAAACAAATCACCTTTATCCGTTGAGTAAATCATCAACCATACCTTCCCAAAAGTTCAAAGAGAGTGTTAATTAGAAATGATAAACTTATAAATGTATGCAGTCTCAAATAAGGTGCAAAAATTTGATAGAATGTTTGCGAAAAGAAATTGTGTCTAATAATGAAATGTTTGTGTGCAGATATGTTGTATATGAAAGTCTCCATCATGAAAATAATGTTCCAGTGAATGATAATTCTTGATATTTTGTGCAAGAGGCACACACACAAAATTACTTTGCCGAAATCTGGTTTGGTTTGGTACAAGTTGTTCCCTGCATTTTACTAACCCGTCGACTGTGATAGCAAGTAGAAAGTAATCAATCTACCTGTTTAATCAAATGATAATTGTCAAAAAAGACCTTTTTATCTATTTAAATATCATATTTTTAAGAAAACCAAATATATATTTGTATATCGGATTTACTACCTATATTACACATATGAATTGAAGTCAATTTGAAGAAAAGTTTAAACTCTAGAAAATAAATTGAATAATTTAAATCTAAGAATATCATAAATGATAATTACTCTTCAGTATCAAATTCTTCAATATGAAGGAAAAAATATTACTCTAAATGACTAAACACCACCTTTGTCATATTAAATATGTGTATTTACTATTACAAATGACATTATAGGCTGTTAGATTACAGAAAATTTACATTATAAGCTGTCAGATAAGAGAACATTGACATCATAAACTGTCAGCCTGGTTATGAAATAAAAACACGGCATCTCTTGAACTTACAGTCTATCGTCTTTCCTGCATAATATTTGAAGCTGTCGTTCTAGTTGCTCTCGCTTCCTCTCTCTGTAAAATATGTCAAATTCTGACAGTTTCAGGAAATATGCAAACAAATTCAAGTAATTTTTAATGGCCAAAAATATTTTAATCAAGTCGGGTATATCAGAATATCATGTGTGAACAAGCTCTTCAGTGGCGGTTGAATTAAATCAAGGACATGAATGCTGCATCCTTCAAAATTACGCGCCAGTATGTAATTTCATTATCTGTATTTTGCAAATACTATTAAATATTTAAAAATACATACTGTTCATGGATGATATCTTGTAATTCTTTTTGTCGAGCGTAGTAATCAACATTCGAGGTGGCCATTTCCAAATAAAAGAATACTGTTCTTGCCTTTTTCACAGAAGAGTTCCAGATCTACTAACTCGTTCTTTTACATTTCGCGTCACAAATTTAAAAACACGGCTTTACTTTTTTTTTATCTCATTAAATTACTCAGTAGCAGCCAATATTTAAAAGAGGCTTAACTAATGTTTAAAAATTTGACGGAAGAAACTATTTTTTTTTCTTTTTTAAAAATGGAAGTTAAGAACTTAATCATTAAAAACTGCTGATAAAAATCGCATTAAACACTATAAATACATAATAATCCATTTTTTAAAGGCATCTCCCATCCAGCAAAAAGCTTTCAATGGGGGAGGGGGAGGCACATAACGCATTGTAAACAAATCCACAGGCACCTGACGAATGGATGGTGTAAACCCACCCCCGCCCCTTCTCTGCTTCTGAGAATTATTTTTATCAGACGCAAAAACTTATCAAAAATACACGATTTCCTACTTTATCATTTTTATATTTTGATATCTCTGATAACATTTTCCGCTTTCTCTTATTTAGAGACTGGTCCTATACGGTATATAAATATACTTGTACTATTTTACGACTGCAAAAATCAAAAGCTCGAAGACCTTTTTAATGTAGAACAAGTAACCAATGTCTTCTAATCAAATAGAGATGCATGGGTTAATGGAAATTGTGGAAAGGAAAGAGTGGGTTTTTTTTTTATATCTAATAATAATCAAACTGGAGACAAATTTCATTATTTACTTTAATGTACATTCGAAAAGATTTTCTATAAAGAAATACTACCGGTATATGTATTTCCAAATATTTTAAAGTTCTGTAATTTGATGACAAATACTGACCCAACATTTAAAAAAAAAATTGTGTTAATTTGTCGCAAATTTTTTTGTCAATTTAACTGTGACAGTTTCAATTCAATGAATGATTTTTATATTATATTGTGCCATTTCTATGTTAATTGTTTAGGTTTTTTTTGTCTTTTTTCAGAGAGAATAAATGAATGAAATAAATTTGATTGGTGAGCGCATCTACTGCTTTTTTGGCTGTAATGTAGCACAAGATTCAATTAAATATATGATCTTTAATTTATTTTCAATGATTTTATTACAGATCGAGATGAATGCAAATAAAATATCAGCAATAACACTATCATGCAATAATAAAGTTGAGAAGAGAGAGAGAGAGAGAGAGAGAGAGAGAGAGAGAGAGAGAGAGAGAGAGAGAGAGAGAAGAGAGAGAGTAGATTATCTTGAAAGCAAAAATTAATTATTGTGCAAATATTTTTTAAAAAATAATCGAAATCTGCCCAAACTCGAAATTCCAAAGCATTATTTCTTGTTGGGGAGGGGGTGGGGTCCACAAGCAAATGCTGGATTTTCTTCCTAATAAAGGGCATTTCGTATTTTCCATTTCTGGTCCAGAATTTCTCAAAATCAAAAGGTTGTCACCACTTTATTGAATTCTTGCACTCTTCAAATGTATTAAAGATCTCTTCAAATAAATACAATTCTAACTATATGTACTTGAGTTTATTTTAATTTGATCCTGTGTACATTTGACAACATATCTTTCTTAGATGAACCTACCCCAAGGCTTGTTTGAATTTTTTTCACAGATTATATTTATGACACTTAATTATTTATCATGATTATATACAGTGGTGTATCATAGGAATAGATCGATAAAACCTCAAAATAATCCTACCACACCCAAAATACCCTGTTATACATTTTACGAAATGGCTAATTTTTTCTTTCAAGCTACTAAATTTTGATATAAAATTGCTAATTTTCAGAGATTTATAATTTGTTTCAAATAAAAAAAATGGGTGAAATTTTAATCCATAGTTTACAGATAGAGATGTAGATGAAGCATAATTAAGGTTAAATATTTACAAGAATATACTCAGTAATCGTATGTCATAATGGTGGGTCCTGCATTTTGCTTTAAAGTTTAAATCTACACCAGACTTTAAACAGAACAACTGAAAGATGTGCTCAGTCAAGCATTAATCTAAATACAAATAAAACAACTGTATGACCACCTTAGAGAAACATGAATTCAAAATTAATTTACACAAATCTGACTCTAGTATATATAACTGTAAATCATCATATGTAGTGAAAACATCATAAGAAAGATGGACTTAGATTGGTTCGGTGAGTGCAAGTAAATCTGGCATAGGTTAACTGTGGGGAAAGAAGGGGGGGGGGTAATTCAGACTTATATATGATCAGGATTGGGGCATACATTTTTATGTGAGTTTACCCCCACCCCACCCTTTCAATTTGCTTCTGAGGAGTAAATTCAAACAGATTTACCTGAATCCACAAACTTAAGTGATGATTGACAAATCATGTCATAATGCATGAATATTGTCGTATAGAAAAGTTGGAACTCTGTTAACTGAAACTTCAATAAAAAATGACTGAAATACTAAGCTCATTCTAGATGTTATAGAAAATTGGACCAGAATTGAATTTAAAAACTACATATGTTCATCTTTGAAATTCATGCAGGTTTGACTGTAATTTCTAAAAGCAGAATATCTGTTTAATTTTTTAGATTGCCTTCTGCCAGAATGAGTCAGAGTACCAGTAAAGGTACTGGTCAACACTACGTAGAATGTGCCACATGCAACTGTTACAATTATTCCAGTCACTACTGCAACACCTGCCACCAGCGGATGTGTGAGCAATGCCGAGACGATCATCTCAAGGAAAGGGGGCATGGAAAACATGAAGTTGTACTGTACCAGGATAGGATAAAAGAATTGCCTTCTGAAAAATGCAGCATCCACCCCACACGGGTCTTGGAGCTCTTTTGTAGTGAGTGCCAAGCTCCTATCTGTTCCAAATGTTTTACCACAGATCATATTGGTCACCAAGTACGTGACCTAGAGGTTGTATACAATGAAAGTCTACAAAAAAGCCAGAAAGAGTTGATCAAGATTCGCGACAATGTCTTCCCTCGATCTGTAGAAAATCTTCAGTCTCAGAGAGAAAGAACTGAAGACATCAAAAAGAAAATAGCTCAGACAAGATTATCCATGAAGAAAAGTGCTGATGAGATTAAGGCGACATTGGATTGCATACTGGCTGATAATAATGCCAGACTTGATATAATGGAGAAGGTGGTGTTAGATGAAGTGGTAGACCAAGGAAAGAAATCAGAAGAGTACATCTCCTATTTACAGAAACTTATCAAGGACTATGACATAGAGATGCGATCAAGTAAACCATCAGAAGTTATCAAATTCTGTAAAGAGATGGCCAATGTTCCAATTTTAAAGATTCCAGAAGCACATCAACCTGTTTCTATAGAGTTTACAAAAGGTAAAATCAGAAAGGAGGAGATAGAGAAGCAATTTGGAGAAATCAGTCAGAGTAAACAAAAGATTCCCAAAAGAGAAGAAAAAGAAAGTGTACAAACCACCCAACCACCAATATCCACAACAGCAAGTCAGCAAATTGGAAATGTTTCCATCAATGTTAAAAAAGAGACAGAGATAAATATCCGTTTTCATTTGAGTTCTCTATTTCATATATCACCCTTACCATTTCAAAAATTCTGGGCAAGCGATGACAAAGGAAACTTAATCCAGGCTGACATGAAGGGAAATATCCTTCAGAAAATATCCACTAATTTAAATAACAACGGCTACCATACGACAACATCCGAAGGGGAACTACTTTATACAGATACTTTTCATAGAGCCATTTACAGAGTCGGCAGTGCAAAGAAAACCACGACTCTTATAACCACTGCTGACTGGGAACCCTACTCCATCTACTCCTCTCGTCTAAATGGAGACATTCTGGTGGGGATGATGAAAGACAACACGTGTAAACTAACCAGGTACAGCAAAGAAGGACTCCACGACCTCCAGTCTTATCGAAGAAAAAACAAGAAACAAAATCCACCTCAGGCACTAGGGGTTGTCGATGTTTCCTACATAAAGTTCATCACGGAAAACATCAATGGCGATATCTGTATAGTGAACAACAGGAAGGTAGAGGGGATGACCAGCTCTGGGAAGCATCGGTTCTCTTACTACGGTCCATACCAGTACAGCTTCTCACCTACAGGAATCTGTACAGATATTTTGGGACATATCCTGGTGTGTAATTCCTCTAGTTTCTCCAACGTTCACCTGTTAAATGCTGATGGGCAGTTTATAACTGTCCTATTTGATCCAGAGCAGTGTCCACGGAATCCTTCTGCTATCTGTACTGATGATCAACAAGACCTCTGGATTGGATCTCAGAATAATCTGTACAACTGTACGGTCCATGTCTTCAGATATCTTCAGCTTTAGGTCAAGGACATCTATGCATAGGATGTTGATTATATCCAGATACTGTACATTCACATTTCTTTATGATGATGAAAAGCAATTGGCTTGTGTGATAGTTTTATGCGTAAATATATTCAACATTCATGAAAATTACTAGACGTCTTGACCTTGACCTTGCAGTTTGACCAATTTTTTTCAAGACTTTACCTAACTATATCTTTGGTCATAACTTTTGATCAGTTAATGCCATAGGCACTTGGGGTATGGACCCCCCCCCCTTTCAATTTTTTCTTTTTAAATGTGGGTTCGAGTCACCTTTTTCCTATTTTTCTATTCTAATATGCACTATATGTTATCAAAAATGCAACTCTTTCGTCTCTACAAGCTGTTTTTAAAAATGCCGTTTTTCACTGATACATATAAAGAGAGAAGGCTTGCAACTCTTTTTTATGGCAAGCCCTTTTACTATTTATTCGGAAAATAAATTTCATCTGAAAATTACAGAGATATCTCTCATTTTAGAGAGATATCTCTTAAAAATAAGAGATATCTCTCAACTTAAAGAGATATCTCTTATTCTAAAGAGATATCTCTATAAGAAAGAGATATCTCTTAAAGTTAGAGAGATATCTCTTATACTTAGAGAGATATCTCTTTTTCTTTGAGAGATATCTCTTTCTCCTTGAGAGATATCTCTTTCGTGATAAGAGATATCTCTGAACGTTAAAGAGATATCTCTGATCGTTAGAGAGATATCTCTTTCACTTAGAGAGATATCTTTCCAAGTTAAAGAGATATCTCTTTAAGTAAAAGAGATATCTCTCTAAGCTTATCTTAAGAGATATCTCTTAAAGTGAAAGAGATATCTTTCAAAAGGGTCTAAAAGAGATATCTCTGAAGCAAAAAGAGATATCTCTTTATTGCAAAGAGATATCTCTCTTCATTATGTTTATTTAAATTCCATTTGAAATGACTTCTCCCTTTACCGGAAGTGAACTTTTTATTCATTATTCAAAAGCTGAGAAAATTCGGTCCAGAGTCTGTAAGTCTCGTCACGTGACTCGCGAGATTTTACGATAATTTTTACTTCCTCGCACATGGTCATGGTGAATGTGTATTGAGTTCAGCATGTTTCTGGTTTACACACAGCTTTCAGGGGGAAATTAAATAGTTTTACAAAGCCGGAGGGTTGTCCGACTTACGATGTATGAATTTCATGTCATAAGAAATTGGGTGCGAGCGTCCACCAGGAATATTTCGATGAAATACAGGTAAACAAATCAGAGAGTGTCATCTTGTTTATTTTGAGGGAAAATGAAGTGTTTTATTCTTAACCGAAATTATCTTTTGCCTTAATTTGTTAACAGATTTCTCTTGAATCCGAGATGTTATTCATCAGCTGATTATAGAGGAGGAGTTTTGTCATTGATGGGAACCAACGTCATATTTATGATATTGTGGCTGCATCACTTTTGTTTTGGTAATTTTTTAATATACTTTTTATGCCCCCGTAAACGAAGTTTCGGTGGTAATTAGTTTTTGTCGTGTCCGTCTGTCTGTCTGTTTCTCTGTTTGTCCGCAAAAACTTTCACCTTGCCAATAACTTTTGATTTAGTGGAGCTATGACTTTCATATTTCATATGTATATTCCTTGTGTAAAGACCTTTCTTTGCGTACCACCAAATTTGATCTTTTGACCTTGACCTTGGAGTTTGACCCACTTTAAAAATACAACATTGACAGAAATTTTTGAAGGGTTAGGACTAGGGCATTCATACTTCACAAATTTAATCTTTGTGACAAGACCTTTCATTTGAGAACCTTGACCGTCTGACCTTGACCTTGGTGTTTGAGCTACTTTTTACAAACTTTAACCTTGACCATAACTTCTGAATAGTTGGGGCTAGAGCTTTCATATTTCACATGTGTAATCCTTGTGACAATACCTTTCATTGGATATCAAGAATCTTGACCCTTTGACCTTGACCTTAAAGTTTGACCTACTTTTTACAAACTTTAACCTTGGCCATAACTTTTGAACGGTAAGGGCCAGTGCTTTCATACTTCCCATACATAATCTTTGAGACAAGGCCTTTCTTTAGAACACAACAACCTTGACCCTTTGACCTTGACCCGGAATTTGTCCTATCTTTTAAGATGTAAACATTGGTCATAACCCTGGAGCAGGTGTAGTTAGTGTTTACATTTCTCATTTCTTGTGAAAAGACCTTACTTTGGTACGAATTAACATATTTGATTTGCATTTGAGAAAGCTTAACTGTCGCTAAATTGCCGTACGGGGGCATCAGTGTTTCACAAACACATCTTGTTTTTCAGTAAATTTTAACCTGCTTTGTATTAGTGGATTATTTTTTTGAGCATTAAATGTTTGTAGCAATTTAGATCTATTTCACAAGGATAAGATGTTCATATATTTTGCCATCTCTCTGCATTAAATAAAATTTAGATGACCATATTTCTCACTTTAGAGAGTATGTTTCCTATTTATAGAACAGGGGATGACAAATCCCATTGCCCGACACCCGGGGCTAGTGAATTTTAGGGGTGGGCAAGTGGAATTTTATCAACCACTTGCCCGTGGGCAAGTGACTTTTCAAAAAATAGAATTTATTTGTAGGCCATTTAAAAGTTGGACAAGGGGGCTTGATCAGAATTTGTCTTCCTCTTTTTGAAAATATCTTTAAATACAGAATTAATTTATGGTAGGGCAAGCAGAAATTCAGGTAGGGCAAGTCAATTTTGACCATGTACTTGCCCTTGGACTAGTGCCTTAAAATCTATTTCTCAGCCCCTGTAGAACATGGTTTATGGATTTTGGTAAATTTTTCTTTCTGTTCAAATTCGCCTGCATGGCACAGTGGTTAGAATGTCTGCTCTAGTAGAGTCGCGAAATAAGGTGTTGATCCTTACATCATGAGTTTGAATCCCACTTTGGGATGTAGAGACCTGTCCTTGGGATGATACAGTATAACTGTGGCCCCTTGTTGCAGTAGGTCAGGTGTTGGCACAAAAAAGATCCCTTCCTGCTCAATCAGTCAATGGCCCTGAGTGCTGAGTATAGGTCATTAGGACAAAATTTGCAGCTCTCCACTGTCGTTTCCATATGAGTGAAAAATTCTTGAGAGGAATGATAAACAATAAACAATCAATCTGTCTGTTCAATTTATTCACTGATATTACACAACTGTATACACTAAAACTTATTTATAGCAGAGGTACAAGAGAACCAGTAACACAGATAAAAGATGCAGTTCCTAAGAGATCCAAAGTCAGCAGCACCTAAGACCAAACTGACTTTGAATTATCAGCATCCAAAACAATGCAAATCAAATACAGGTATGAAATTGATGCAACAAATAAGTTCTAAGACAAATATAAAATTTATTTTTTACAAGACATAGCATATCAAAATGACTAATATACTAGTCAACAACTGGCCAGCTTTAAAAATATATTTGTTTGATGTACTCCTACCCACTTTTATCAAGGTTGGCAGGTAGGTTGGTAGGTACCGGTAGTTTTTTTATGCCCCACCAGGGTTTCAGATTGAAATAAGTAACTATAGGACATATGGCATATTTACCAGAAAAGTTATAGGCCATTTTGTCCTTAACTTCCTAAAACTATAGGCCAATAGAAAATTTAAACTTACTCAGATTTATGTGACTTTTACAAAACAATCAATTAATTACAAAAAATATTCAAAAATGTTCATTTATTTTTTTTTATAAAAAGTGGAAAATAATATTTATTTCGTTTCTTTTAACTTGTTTAAACAAAATAAATTTATTGAAACAGAATGGAAATTGTTTTGTTTAATTCCATTCAATGGATGTTTTACTGATATTAGCCTATCCCTTTCATTACAGCCATGAATTTATTTCTTATTATTACAATTTTTTAAAAATAATTATCCAGAAAGTAGACCTGTATTTCTCATGATATGTATAATTACCTTTTAAGATTGCCTAGATTAAAAATGTTTTCCTTTGTATAGTAAAACCTTACAATATTGTCCACTTCCTGCTATTAGTCCGACCTCATGTACAATCATGGCGGTAAAAATAACAACATGACATGGATTCCTTCGATGTTTTAAACATTCATCACTACTTTTATGCTCATTGCACTTGGATTTGGAAATAAAATTTAAGTATTTTTTGTAAGAATCTAATACCCAAATGTAATTGGCTGAATGAATCTACAGTTGCAGAAAGTATTTTAAAAAAACCATCGGATCTCAATGGGAGAAATACTATACGACTGGCCTTTACATAGAGAAAATAATCGGCCATTATGTCTGCTCAATGTAATACTCATAGGCCATTTTGGCAGGTTAATTTGATTTTTTCCGGCCATTTTGAATTTTTATCGGCAAATGGCCGATGGCCGACGCCAATCTGAAACCCTGCCCACCATGATTATGGCCTGGGCATATAGTGTTTGTCATGACTGTCTTCTGTCTTTCTGTCCATGCGTCACACTTTGCGTTTAGCTCAGTTCAAAGCCCAGTTTCAAAGAAACTATACAGGATATTTCATCAAACTTTGCTGATAGATATTGATAAGAGCTATGCAATTGCATCAACATTTTCTGTCCTTGACCTTTCCTTTGACCTTGACCTCACTTTTCTTAAATTAGTGTTTAACTTAGTTTTAAACATACCATTCAAGATGGTATTACAGCAAAACTTGGTTATAACAAAGTTGCTGGGACCTATGAAATTACTTCGCTATATCCATAATTCATTATAATCGTATAAGAAATTCATTGAAATTTTATAGCTGGGAATCCAAGATGACTTCGCTATACCCATGAATTCGCAATATTCGTGTTCGTACGAAACGAGATTTACTGTATCAAACTTACCATACTGATGTCAGAGAGCTTTTCAACTGAAACAAACATTTTTTTGTCCTTGGCCTTTCTTTTGACTTTGACCTCAATTTTCCTAAGTTAGTGTCAAACTTCATATGGTGATGCATTCTGATGTAAGCAATTCAACTGCATCAACATGACGTTGACCTTTTATTTGACCTTGACCTCATCTCTGAAATTAGTGTCAAACTTCATATGCTGATACATACTGATGTAAGCAATTCAACTGTAACATTTTTCAAGATATTCTGATCAAATTTCATACGAATTTTCATTTTGCATGACTAATATACCCTTGGCGGGCATTCCTGTCCTGTGGACATATTTCTAGTTTTTTTCCTTATGTCTTACAGCATTGAATAAATTGATAACTGTCATATTTCAAACCACAGACTCAGAAATCTGTTAATGTTTTCATTTAGTTACAAAGACTTTGTATTTATAAATTAAAAAGCATCCTAAAAAAAAATATGATACCTTATCTTTAAAACATCTATGGTAATTAAGGGGGGTGTTAAAAAATTTTAAGTGCCCCCAAGAAATGAATGCAAATGGGTAGGGGCTATTTTAACAGGTCGGTCAGAGTACATCAAACAAATCAATTTTTTTATTGTTGGCCTAGGAAGGGTACCCTAAATATGAAAATGCAACAAATATTTTTAAATAAAAAGATTTTAAATGAAAATATTTTTTATGTATAAAAAGGACAATTTTTATTCTGATTTTCTTGTAAAATCATTAATAAAATTTAATGAAGAAAGTTAAGATTTGTATCAAATAAATGGATATTTGTAAGATTTATACCGGGTAACTCATTATTTGTCAGGCACCTTAGTCCTACATCATTATCAGTTGCACATACAACTATGGCCTATGTAATAATTCAATATTACAGAAGCTTGCTAAATTACAGGTTTTGTCTGTACATCTGGCAATCTTGGGGCAATACTGGATGGTTTTAACTAAGAACTGATCCAGCATGAAGACCAGCCATGTGCCTCACCTGTCATGACATTATTAAAGGTAAGTGTCCCTATAAGCAAAGAATCTGACAAAGCAAAACCTTCATCTTAAAAGATTTACATTTAATACTTATTTGATTGGTAGTTTTAATTATTTTTTTTCTTCTACGCAGCCTTTTATTTAGCATTTCTGAGTACTGCATGGTATATGATTGCCATACTTTCCAAAAAATGTTTTTAAATGGTTTATTTTGAAGCATTTTCCATATCCATATATACACTGTACAAACACAAGACAATTTTCACCCACTCACCACCACAATTGCACACACTCACACAGTGCACTTTCTAAAATTAAAAATAATGAGATGTTTGTAAAATACTTATGCCCCCCTCCCCCCACATTGGAATTTTTTATCTAAGTCCAAAAAGGCATTACTCTGTCAAAAATGGTGCAAGGATACCCAAAAGAGAACTTGACCTAGATATTCATGATCATCTGATAAATCTGTATACTAAATTGCATTTCACTATGTGCAACCTCTGCAAAGGAAATGAACAGAAACTGCAAGTAATTGGAATTTTTCTAAAGCCAAGGGGTATAACTCTGTCAAAAATGGCGCGATGATCATACCCAAAACAGAACTTGACCTAGACATTCATCTGATATACCTGTAAGGCTGTATACCAAATTTCATTTCAGTGCAATGGTTGTGAAGAAAATGAATGGAAACTAAATGGACTGACAGACAGCAGCAAAGCAATATGCCCTCCTTTCTTCAAAGGGGGGGGGCATAATAAATGTACATATATGTAAACATATGACAGTTAAACATACAATTTATCCAAAAACAAAACAGATGTACCCAAATGTGTAGATATAAATTAATAAAAAATTACAATTTTGATTTTTGCATCACTTGTTGTACACATTATCATACAGGACCCATTTACTGAGTATTTTGTCCTTACATCATGTACATTGAAAAACTTTTTCACAACAATTTTCTATGTTTCTGTAATACTTGAATAACTTTACTGCATCAATAAATAATGGTTTACTATCTTGTGATCTTGAATAGTAAATAAAATTTTTTGCAATTAATAAAAGAAAATTTTCTAAACAACTTCCTTCTATATTAACAAGTAAAACAGTTCTTTTGGATATTTTGTAATCTTTCTCAATGACACTAAACCTTTGTACAAATTGATTCCAAAATTCAGTCACATTAATATACACAATCATAAAATAAGTGAATTATTGTCTATTGTTTATATCCTGATTCTATGTCTGTTTGTCTTTTGTCAACTTTAACCTCCACCATAACTTTTGAACCATGAGAGATACAGACTTCATATTTAATATGCCTACTCCACTAATTAAATTCTTTCAAAAGACACCAAGGTCAATGACCTTGTGACCTTGACTGTGACCTATATGCTAAAAATAGCTTTTTTAAAAACTTTCGCCTTAACTTTTGATACATTTAAGATAGAGAAATCATATTTGGAATGCCTTCTTCATTAATTATGCTCTTTCAAATGACATCAAGGCCAGTGAACTTTTGACCTTTAATGTGACTTTAATGCTATAAATACCATTTTGAACTTTCACCATACCTTTTGTACCGTTAAAAATAGAGACTTCATATTTGATTTGCATACTCCACTAATTAAGTTCTTTCAAATGACACCAAGGCCAATGACCTTGTGACCTTGACTATGACCTATATGCTTAAAAAAACTTGTTTGAATTTGTTGCCGCCTGGTGCATAGTGTTTCACAAACACATCTTGTTTTGAAGTAGTTTTAATATTTGAATTTCTGTAGAATTTTATGTTACATATAAAAACCAAAAATTTTTAAAATCAAAATCATTTTTATTTCAGTACTTTGTGACAGTGGGATGATGGAATATTAAAGAATGGACATGGCTCTATATTACTGCATCAGAGATCAATCGAGGTTTACTTATAAATCAAAGAAAAACACTTAAACAGTCAAGTATCATTTGAAGCTACATGTGTCACCGCTTTAACAATATGCCTGCTTATATAACCAAGAAAGCACAGTGACCAGTTGTACCTATGATGTCGGACAAGATCCCGAAAAAACTTCCAGTACACTCATCACTACCTGCAAAGAATTGAAAATTCTAAATGACTTGTATCAACATTTTTGTACTTCATCTGGCTTGTATTTTCAATACTCATTATCTTTTAGCTTCCAGTGCAAACAAAATTTCATAAGTACTAACTTGCAGGTGTTAAATATTTGAAACAGTTTGTTTGTCCCAAAGGAAATTCTGCCAATTAGCAGTGGCATGAGCAGTTGATTGATGTCACAGTTCCACCGGCAAAGTATTTGTAGCTGAATGGTGCCATGTAAAACACTTTTCACAAGAACATGGAAAACATCCTAGAAGTGAGGATCTACAAGAAATTAAGAGAATACTTTCTTGAATATTTTCAATGTTATAAAATGCTTGTGTACATCCTTTATATATAAAACTAATTACGCATGTAACTACCAAATATACAAATTAAACTTCAATCCTTAAATTTGTTCTTAAGTTTATTTATATTGTATTAAAATAAGCATGCAATATTTGTCTTGTTATACTGAAGGATTCAATGTTAAGAAAATGTCGTTCATTGAAAAAATGTGCAACCATTCTGCGCAGTTAGCAATTTTCATGGAGAACCTATCGATGTGCATTTGCAATTGTTGGGATGACAGGCACACAGTAGAAGAATTGTACTTGTTAATAAATGTTTTTTACCAATCAAATTTCAAATTGATAATTTAATAAGAAAGCCTATGACAAATTTAACAATCATTATGGCCCATTGATTCACCATGGTGTTTGAGCTTTTGTGGACTTGATACTTAACTAGTAAGTTTGAAATATTGAAGTAAAGAAAAGTGCAGCCCAAAAAATTATCCTGTACCTGATTTAAAATGCTTGCCATCCTTAACTACTTGGGAGTTGCCGCACTCTTCATGAGTATAAGAATTATTGGATATGCCTCATTAACAGGTCTACACTGGTACATGGATGACACATTCAGTCGAAGCATTGTCCCTTTTTCAGTACCTCCTGGATCTCTGTAAAATATGACAAATGTAAATAAAATGTTCTACCATTGAATGATGAATGTCTTATGGACCCAGTGCAGACCTGTTTGGTGACAACATTGGATAAATTGGGGATTGTTCTAGCTAAGACAAATAAGAAAATTCCTATTTCTAATGCATATTTTAAGAAAATAAAATGTCTTTCTCATAATTGTAAGAGTATTTGGGAACACGGGCACCTGAAGTATGGATGATACTCCCCCCCCTTTTTTTGTTAAATTTAAAAAAAAAAAATAAAAAGGGGGGTTGGTATTATCCATACTTCAGGTGCCTGTGTTTGGGAAGGGGGTCATAAGGCTTTACAGTTAATATATTGATCGTACATGTATGTCGTTTAACGTCCTACAGTTAATATTGAAGTTGAATATATACATCCCTGAGTACATGAAAGAAGTAATGTTGGACGTTTTTATTTTTGGAGTATTAATTAATTAAAAAAGAACATTAATTCTATCAGGATTATGTTTAATCGACGTAGTAATCAATCCTGTATTCCCGTGATCGATGAAATTGGGTGCATGTAGGCCTATTTCGAATTTGTTTTTATTGACTTCGCATTCTATATCCCCGGCTCAGCTGTCCTGTGACAGTGAGCTAAATAAATGAAATAAATATAATATGGAACCAATCTTTGGGGGACGTTTTGGTTTGAAATCCTGCTACTTTCGCTTAAAACAATAAAGCAATTAAACGTTGTTTACCTGTATCAATCAGTCCATTTTATCCTCTTCTTTTCCATAACCAGAAAACGAACGACTTAACAGACATTACTTCCTGTTTCGCTTTCGTTTTTAACGGGAGAATTAGTTATTTTATTTTATTTTAAGGGTGATTGGAAAAGAGATATCTCTTTCATCAAAAGAGATATCTCTGTAGCTTAGAAAGATATCTCTTTTTGAAAATCTAAAGAGATATCTCTCTGATTAAGAGAGATATCTCTTTTAAACTTGTTAAAGAGATATCTCTCTAACTTTAAGAGATATCTCTCTCGTTTAAAGAGATATCTCTCTAGCTTATAAAGATATCTCTCTTACTAAAAGAGATATCTCTCTTCAAAAAGAGATATCTCTTTTGTTGAAAGAGATATCTCTCTAAAGTATTAAGATATCTCTATTAGTCAAAGAGATATCTCTATAAGCTAAAGAGATATCTCCATAAGCTAAAGAGATATCTCTTTATGCTAGAGAGATATCTCTCATTTTGAAAGAAAAATTTATTTTACGAATAAATAGTAAAAGGGCTTGCCATACTTTTTAGTCATTCGCCTCACCTCGCTTAAACTTCGCTCGATTATTTATTTAAATCAGTATAAAACATGGTATATGCATACATTAATAATTTTGTTATACATTTCTCTTCCTTTTCATATTTCCAGTTAATTTTTATATGCCCCCGATTTGTAAATATTTCGATGAAATCGGGTAAATTTTGTTCATGTGCATCAACCGGGACGGAAGTACTTGGTATTTTCGGGCGTCATCATAATGTGTAATCTTATTCGGAACATTAAATTCGAGAGAAATTAAATCCCGAATTTTCTCTTCATGTAATATGTAACAGTTAGTTCGATATATAACTAGAAAGCTGTAACTAGTAGATTCTGATAGATACAGATTCACTTTTAACACACGATATAATTAACCAAATGTCATAATATTTTTAATTATTTTTTGTAATGCAGAACATTTGTAAAATAGAGTTATCGTTCTTTGGTACTTCCGTCCCGGTTGATGCACATGAACAAAATTTACCCGATTTCATCGAAATATTTACAAATCGGGGCCATATAAAAATTCATACTTCTCATCGACATGTGTAGTAATTGTGACATTACCTTTCCATGACATAAATGTTTTTGACTGAGACTTAAACTAGTGTTAGGTACAGAATAAATGAAAGATATGAAAATATTGAAAATTAAAATAGTGATATACTGTAGTAATATTGTGTTATTAGAGAAGCAATTAGATTTTTTCAAAACAGACGAAATGATTACATGGGGGTAGCATTGCTTGAAATACCTTTTTCATGATATTTCCTAGCTTTTATTTTTATATTCTTTTTAAGAAATTGAATAATGACAAAAAACCCACTGGAGGGAAAATCGTTTAAAGTTGGTTTAAAGATGGAAAGAGATGGGGTTTAGATGGGGATAGCTGCCGTTCCCTACAAAGACAAGGGAATGCGGGCTAACATTGCCCATGATTTAACATTTTTATTGCCTGTTAAACTAAATATTTATATCATAAAAGAGCTTCTGTATATCTGTATATTTACTGCTGATCTGTAGCTCACCGCACCGGTCTGAAAAAAAAATTAGGATGGACGACCAGAGACACATGAGAGAGCTACAGTGCTACCAATTGGAATAAAAAGAGTATATTTAATGTGCGTAAAAGTGCTCTTTTTCTCGGTTTTTTAAACGCCCTTAGTTGAATTTTCCGGTGAATGTAAAGATAAAATTGTAGAAGTCAAGCACCTCTGCAAAAGTCCACTTATTTTGGTGCCTTCATATTACGCAAGTGTATTCCATGTGTCAAGCCCTTCCTTTGGATATCAACAATTTTGATCTTGACTTTGAATTCTTCGAATTCCACTTTGAAGAGCTTTAATATTTTTACATGTGTATTTCTTATGACAAGGACATTCCCTCGATACCTTTAATTTGATCCTTTGATCTTGTCCTTGGAATTTGACCCCATTGAAAAATTAACCTTGATTATAATTTTTTTTGGTTATTCCTTGGACTTGCATATTTCACAGGTTTAATACAGGTAATTGGGACTAACATTTTGTGGGAAACACTATTTTTCATTCCTTGATCTTGGAGATTGACTTGGAATTGAGAAACTGTGTTCAAAGGAGTGGTCATAAAAGGCATTGATATCTTGTGTTTTCTACATTGTTTTATTTGACCTATCGCATTTTAATAATTTCATGGAATTTAAACATGTGGGAAATGTTTTGACAAGTTAGGTCAATCCTTAAGGATAGAACATGAATAGCATTGGTGTGGAATGTGTACTTTTTAAACTGCAAGCATCGCATGAAGGCATGCACATAAAAAAGTATATTGTTTTATTATTAATTTATTATATGATTGAATATTTCTCTGATTGGCTGAGATCCAACTATGTTAGAAAAATATTACGTTCTATTTACCTGCACGTGACGTTTCAGGTCAATACAAGGAATTATTTCCTCTACATTGATCTAAAAATAGATTGGGAAATTCCAAATTGATACAGATTAATTTAGAAAGCTATTTAAACGACTACGATTTTTATTTTCATGTGAACAAAACATAAGAGAATATATATTTTAGGTGAGGGTGATATAAGAGGGGATGCAGGAACCCCCCCCCCCCCCGAACACTTTTACTGAACTTTTTTTTTACTTTTTGGCAGTAAATTTCCCTGCATGATAATACCCAATTCCTTTCAAAACCTATCCTATAAAAAAAAATATTATATATTTATTATATGATTGAATAACTTCCATCTCTCTGATTGGTTGAGATCCAACTATGTTAGAAAAATGTTACGTTGTATTGACCTGCACGTGACGTTCCAGGTCAATACAAGGATTTATTTCCTCTACATTGATCTAAAAATAAATGGGGAATTCCAAATTGATTTAAATTGTTTTAGAAAGCTATTTAAACGACTATGATCTATGATTTTCATTTTCATGTGAAAAAAACCTAAGCGAATATATATTTTAGGTGAGGGTAGTAAGGGAAACCATCCCCGCCAACACTTTTACTGAACAACAACTGTTTTTTTTACCTTTTGGTAGTCAGTTTTCCTTGATAATACTTCTTCATTTTAAAATCTATCCTATAAAATACTGACATTGTATATTTCTTTCATGGCTACTAAAATTGATTTTAAAAAAATAAAATTGATACGAATGGTAAGGTTTAATTCTTTAATTCTGTACTCTCTTGTATTTGGTTAGGACTTAATAAAATGCAAACAAGTAATGAGTTGTATCATTTTATCAGTGAATCATATAATAAAACAATTATTGCTGTTTTTTTCGGTCAATACAATGATTTAGCCATCTTCGAAGTACAATATTCACCTCGCCCTTCGGGCTATTGTACTCCTCAGATGGCTAAATCATTGTATTGACCTCAAAAACCAGCAATAATTGTATAATATTGCTGTGGTTTATACAGACATTGGTTCTTTGGAAATAAACTGAGAATTTCTGCAATTCAGACACAGTCAAGTACAGTACACAAGGAAGTTCTTCATTCTTATTCGCTGCATTCAATGTTTGCTCATGCATCTCAACAACACAAAAGGGTGAATTATATACTAGTATATGGTCCACTACTCGAATTTGTTATCAGCTATGCCAAAAAATGTACACTTCTTAGTAACATGAACCTTACAACACTGATCTGTAGGGTAAATAAAAGGAGTATTTTATGTATATGAAAGTCAAGGGAGATCGAGTTTTGTTATATAATTGCAGGTATTTTTTCTGGGTTTTCCATAAACTACAAAAGGGTAAAAAGTACCGACAGACGAGAAGAGTTTCATTTTATTTCTTTATTTAAATCACATGTTACAAAAGGTTTATTTAATATTTCGAGTCGGAAACCACACGTAGGTAAATGTATTCCTTTTTATTTTCTTCATAATCTTTACTTCTTTATTTATATCGAATGCACAGCGAAAAAATGTTAAAAATTAAAGTTATTCTGAAATTCCTAAATAAAACGTACAAACGAAAATATATTAGAGAAAAAGCATGAGCTCTTCAGTTTTAGGGGAACTCTATTTCTTCATATTGACATCTAAATGTGTTTTTCTTGACATGCAGATGATTTCAATTGACATAGAGCTATTTTAATTCCTTTATTATGTTATTTAATCTTCAATGACGGTCGGAAGCAAATTTCAAGAAAGAGGGGGGGGGGGTTGTTAAGTGAAAGTGGGGGTGGGGGGGGGGGGGCTAAACCAACAAAAAAGGAAACATCCAATTTTAAATGCCTATATATTGTATATATTTGCTTAGCCCTTCTCCAGCTCCGGCGCCCATGCTCCTGGTATTTTCAACAGATTTCTTAAATAAACATTAATTTCATTTGACAGAATCACCGGTTTCTGTTGCCAATCAGAAATGGATCCCAAATATTGTGCTCAAGATGTTATGCGTTGTGCTTTATGTGATACACCTGTCCCTTCTTTGCACTGTGACTTTTGTCATGTTCATCTCTGCAAGAACTGTGTAGATGAACATCTTTCTGATTTTTCCATAGAGCATAAAGTGGTACCTTTCAGAGAACGAGGATCTACGCCCAAATACCCAAAATGTTTACACCATGTTAAAAGACATTGTGAACTTTATTGCGAGAAATGTGATATTCCTGTTTGTTCAACCTGCATTTCAACTGGTAAACATAAACGACACAGATTATCTGATGCGCTAAAAATATTCAGTTTAAAATCGAAAGTTCTGGGAAAAGACTTGAAGGAGCTTGAAAACATAGTCTATCCTAAATACAGAGAAATTGTATCAGACATAAAAAATGAAAACGTCAATATAGAAAAACATTACGACGCACTGGAAATAGCTGTCACCAAACATGGAGAAGCCTTGCACATTGAAATTGATGCGACTGTCGACAAAGAAAAATCTGAAATTAACAAAATGAGACAACATCACCTGACTGCTATAAAAAACCAAAGTGATAAAATCCAGCAGATAATATCAGAAGTGGAAAAGGAAATCCAATATCTACAGGAAATCTTTAAAAACCAAGATTTATCTTTAGCCTCCACCTACATGTCGAGGAATGCTGAATTCAAAATTCTTCCATCCAGGCTCGAGGTCACAGTTCCAAAATTTAATCCCATGAAAATCAATGCAGAACAACTTCTTCAACAATTTGGTTCTTTTTCCCCATTATCCATTTCAGCAAATGAATATGACTACAGAAAGAAGACACCAGAAGCTGCATTTTCCAATTTTAATCCACTGCTTGATGTACCAACCGTTATCAATTCTATGTCCACCGTTTACGGTTTTAGACTTGGTAGGGTAAAATGTTTCGGTGATGAATTACTGTGGACATGTGGGAATGGACCAATCATGAAATTATACAATCTCCAAAGTGAGTTACTTCAGTCAATAGAAACGGAATCGGGAAGCTCTCCAGCAGACGTAGCAGTGACAAGAAAAAGAGATCTTCTTTATACTGACAATGGTCAAAGAACTGTGAACATTGCAAGGAGAAAACAAATAAAACCATTAATCAGACTCTTTAACTGGAGACCAAGTGGTATCTGCATTTCCTCCACAAATGATCTACTGGTTGCCCTTCTCAGTGAAGATGGGAAACAATCTAAAGTTTCTCGATACTCTGGGTCCAAGGAAATTCAAGTCATTCAGTTTGATGTCGATGGTGAACCTCTTTATTCATCTGGTTATTACGACAGACTTATTGCAGAAAACCGGAACCAGGATATATGTGTAGCTGACTTGGGAGCTCATGCAGTCGTAGTGGTCAACAAGGCTGGAAAACTTCTCTTCAGATACACAGGATCCAGCACAGATTATTATTTTTCTTCTAAAAGACCATTTGAACCATGTGGCATAACTACGGACAGTCAGAGTCGCATCCTGATAGCAGACAGTGTTAACAATTGCATCCACATCTTAGATCCTTACGGATATTTTCTTCGTCACGTCGAGGGATTTGTATCAAGACTAGTTGATTTATGTACTGATACCGAAGATAACCTCTTTGTGGCTGACCATAGTGGTCTTGTGAAGAAAATCAAATATACAGATTAAAGAGACTGGGGGTCAACAAATTAATAATCGGATATAATTTATTTTTTTAGATATAAATACCTTAAGCTTTAATTGTCATTTGGCAAAGAAAAGATTCATACAAATCGATGTGTGAAAGCTGAATGAGATGTTGGACCGCTTACGTCACAGAATGGCGGAGCTTAGTCTCATTTTCATTCGTTGGTTTTCAATAGTGACGTTTAAATCACTATGAAAATAAAGTACAAAATACATGTTTGTCAAAAAAATAAAGAAATGTATTACAAAACATTTATCAGTTTCTTCTCGGGCAAAATGTGTTTTGTTGACCCTCGAACCAAACTCTACTTTCTCCCAGACAGTTTGCTTCTTGGGTCCGACAAAACGCATATTCCTCTAGAATTCTGTCCATAAATGTATATTCTACCACAGTTATTGAAAACTTGAAAGGAAGCCGCCGGACATTATTCTCCAATAGATCATGAACGTCATCAAAAAATTATCAGATCAGAAACACGTATCAAATCTAAACAATTCAAATGCATGTTTGACTGTAGAATGAAATACTTGATTAGACCGCATTGATGTGTCGTCTTTTGCAGTATAAACACTGTAAATTGCATCAAGTTACTGATCGATGTCGGTTTTTATAGCTAAGCGGGGCTATTTCACGGACCTCCGTTAAACAACGTGATTTTAGCAGTAAAAAAGAACATGATTTTGTTTTTGTATATTCATTTTAACTGATCAATACATATTACGAACAAATTTGTAAGTAAACAAGACTATTTTTAATACAACCAAAGCTCAAATCATCTGCATTCCATATATTGGTAAGTCAACAAAATTTCTCTTTGGTGTTAAATAGAACTGCATGCTTAATGGAGACATGGAGACATGGTGACCTAATTCGTTTCTCTATAGAGGAAACAATCGGCCGTATTTATCGCCCTTGGTAGAATAGAAATAATTTCTCGACATCGGAGGTTATTCTGCAACATTCACGAAAACACGGACTTTATTTCTTAAATATATTAGATTTACATGTCGAGTGGGTGAAGAATATTTTTCGCGAACGAAGGTGTACATTTCTTAAGTTTAAGCCAATCTTATTAAAATTGGGTCTTCCATTCGTTCCACTTTTTTAATTGTCGCGAGAAAACAAAATACAGGTGTGTAATGGATACCTGCAAATTTTTGTATGAAATCAAAACGTCTCATATTTAAGCACCAAGGAAATCCTATGATTTCTTTATTTTCCAGGGATTTATTATATACTAAGTATGTCATTTTCAGGGGCGTAACAACAGGGGGCCTGCCCCCCCCCACTTTTCCCCCCCCCCAACCTTACTTATACAATAGGAAATGTTAATTAAAAGCCTGGTTGCCCCCCCCCCCCCCCTCTCCCGCTTTTAGACTCTCGGTGATGTACCAAAAATGTCGTATTAGAATTTTTACTAAAAGTAAAGTTGACACTGAGAAAAAGTATACCTACCCCCACCAATTTTATATGTTATATAAACATAATTAAGGATAAATATTTACAAGAATATAATGGTACATGTATGTCATAATGGTGGGTTCTACATTTTGCTTTCAGTAAAGTTTAAATATACATCAGACTTTTAAGAGAACAACTGAAAGCGGTGCTCAGTCAAGCATTAATCTTAACACAAATAAAACCTTAGAGAAACATGAAAATTAATTTACACAAAGCCGACTATAGTATATATAATTGCAAATCACCGTTAGTAGTGAAAACTACGGAAGCCCGTTGGTGCCACGTACGAAAAATATTTATCTGGTGGTCGCCACATATTATTTGGCGGTCGTCACTTGTATATCTGGCGGCCGCCAGATAATTATGTGGCGGTCGCCACTTATTATTTGGCGGCCACCACTTATATATCTGGCGGCCGCCACTTAATTTATGGCGGCCGCCACATAATTTTTATGGCGGCCGCGACATAATATTTGGCGGCCGCCAGTTAACACTTATATATCTGGCGGCTTCCACTTAATATATGGCGGCCGCCACAAAATTTTTATGGCGGTCGCCACATAATTTATCTGACAGCCGCTATATAACATCTGGCGGCCGCCACTTATTATTTGGCGGTCGCCACTTCATTTATCTGGCGGCCGCCAAATATTTATCCTGCGGCCGCCACTTATATATCTGGCGGCCGCGACATAATATTTGGCGGCCGCCACATAATTTATATGGCGGCCGCCAGATCAATCGGCAATCCTCGGCTGACTCCGCTCCGCTCCATTCAAACCTCGGATGTGATTGGTGGAGGAATACGCAACAGATCCTTACATTTCTCCGCCGGAAACTGCCTTATCACTTATTTCATATTTCGCTCTGCATAACGTTCTTCGAAAATGTTTCTTAATTTATGCAATTCTTTATCGTAAACAGGTTTTGATTACATCCTCATGTTAACAGGCTTTGAAAGCAAGAAAAAACTGTTGAGTGTGCCACAAAATAACTCCGATTTCAAATGTATGACATTTGAAAGAAATTCAAATAAGATCACATGACTGAATCAGCAAGATGGTAGATCACCGTTGACGTCCGAGGTTATGTGCGAGGTACGAGTCATCCGAGGAACTCCGAGTGCCGCCAGATAACACTTGGCTTCCTGATGCGCGCGCATCTTTTAATGTGTGGTTTAAGAGGTGGATACAGTGTAAAAATTGTTATAGCATTATCAATCAACCAAACTTGTAAGAGATTTATTATGAACCAACACTCCAATCCACACTTCTAATAGATATATGACCGGTCACTGTAGCCTAGTGGTAGAGCGTTCTCTTCGTGATCGGGAGGTCCGGGTTCGATTCTCGATCGCGGCACCGCGTCATACCTAAGACGTAACCATAGGTGGTGACTGTTCCTTCGCCAAGCGCTCGGCACTAGAAGTGAAAGTCACGGGTCTTTCGGATATGACCTTAAAAACGTAGGTCCCGTGTCACGGTAGGCGTTGGCACGATAAAGAACCCTCACTGCTCAATGGCCCTGAGTGCCGAGTATAGGTCTAAATTTGAAGCCCTTCACCGCCATCGGTGACGTCTCCATATCATGCATATGAGTGAAAAATTCTCAAGAGGGACGTTAAACAATATACAATCAATCAATCATCTAATAGATATGTTTTTGCATAGAGCAGATTAATATTTGATTTGAATTATGCAAGTATTTGTAGAATGTTTCGATTATTAAGAAGCCTCATCAGGGGTCACGGACATAAATCATGGTGTTTGCTGTACATAAACTATGAGTGGTTGAGAATTAAATAAAGTTTTGCATTTTGGATATCCAAGAATGGTGCTCCAATATTTCAGAATTCGTTTTTATCATTTACTTTTTTATCAATAAGCAGAGGTTGTGTCAACATTCATCTTCTTAACTCAATAACAATCACCTTTTGCAAAATAATTTATGTGGCGGCCGCCAGTTATATAAGTGGCGACCGCCAAATAATAAATGGCAGCCGCCAAATAATAAGTAGTGGCCGCCAGATATATATGTGGCGGCTGTCAAATAATAAGTGGCGGCCGCCAGATAAAATATTTTTCGTACGTGGCGCCAACGGGCTTCCGTAGAAAACGTCATAAGTAAGATGGACTTGGTTAGGTTCGGTGAGTGCAAGTAATCTGGCATCTAGGTTTTTGCATGAATCATAACTGGGGGAAAGAGGGAGGAGGGGTTAATTCAGACTTAAACATAAGCAGATTGTATTGGGTTTATCATGTTTATGGATTTGATTGAATCCAAAACTAATAGATTTTTGACAAATTATGTCATAATGCATGGATATTGTCATATATTGTAAAGCGTATTGTAAAGCGCTTTGAGTAGCATGTTTGCTAGAAAAGCGCTATATAAAAACAATCATTATAATAATTATTATTATAATATAGAAAAATTGGAACTCTGTTAGCTGAAACTTCAATTAAAAATGATAAATTAATTTTAGATGTTTAGTTTTAGAAAATAAATTTAAAACTATAATGTTCATCTGTGAAGTATACACAGATTTGACTGTATTTCTAAAAACAGAATATCTGTTTTATTTTTTTAGATTACCTTCTGACAGAATGAGTCAGAGTACCAGTAAAGGTACAGGTCAACACTATGTAGAATGTGCCACAAGCTACTGTTACATTTATTCCAGCCACTACTGCAACACCGGCCACCAGCGGATGTTTGAGCAATGCCGAGACGATCATCTCAAGGAAAGAGAGCACTCAAAACATGAAGTTGTACTGTACCAGGATGGGATAAGAGAATTGCCCTCTGAAAAATGCAGCATCCATCCCGTTCGGATCTTAGAGCTCTTTTGTAGTGAGTGCCAAGCAGACCTGGGGTCAATTACTTTGAAATGTAATGAATTACATTACAATTACTTTGGAATTTTTATCATTACCATTACAATTACCATTACTCTCATTTAGAAAAGTAATTAATTAAATTACAATTACTTTGTTAAAGTAATAAATTACATTACACATTACATTTTATAAGAGAAAAACACAAATCGTTCACCACACAATTTATACCTATAAATTAACTTTCACACTTTTTGCTCAATAATATGCTTTCTCTCAGATTTATAAGTCAGAGTGGTATTTGGATTCTAGATTCATGTATCGTGTTCATGTAGTTTACCAATCAACAGTTGACAAAGAAAGTGGATCAGAACACTTTCAATGTTGTAGTTTTGTTCAATATCTGATGTTAGTTTCTCTGTTGATTTTGTTTTTTGAATAAATGATTTATTGAACATTCCCTATTAGATGTTTTATGTAAACTAATATTTAACAGATAATGCTATAAATGTATAACGAGTATTAAAAACTTAATGAATTAATTAGCACTTCTAATTAGCTTAACAGGTATAATCAATGAAGCCATAAATTAAACTCAACCAAAGGTGATAATTACAAGTACTTGGATGTAGGGTTCAAATTTTGAGGCCTTAAGCTACCAAAAAATGAATGATGGTCAATATATCAGTCTATATTTATATTTGGCCTTAGTTTCTCTTTGTGTCTACAATAAATCATACTGATCTTGTATCATGTTTACCAGGTCCATTTAAACAGATTGAAAAGGGAAAAAGTAGATAAATATAATTTGTACCTTAATTTAACTGTAAGTCTCACTATGCCTGTATTAATATAACTTTTTTTGTATCTTTCTTTAAAACCTGATGATTTCTTTTAATATTTTTCTTTGATTCTCTTCAATTGATTTTACAATTGTCTTAATTGTCAAGCAGATTTCTACTAAAGGAATTATTTAGTTTGTCTATAAATTACCATTTGATGATATAAGAAATATTGTAGGATATAGGGTTTTAATTTTAAGACTCTAACATTATTAATAAAAAAAATAACTTTTCAGTGATATTTATTTGTTTCAGATTCAAAAATAAAAGAAACTAATATATAAAATGTAATTGAAATGTAATTGAAAAGTTATTGGTCATTACAGACATTTTTTTAAAGTAATGCATTACAATTACTTGTAATTGAAATATGGATCCATTACACATTACACTCCATTACTTTGAAAAAATGTAATGATTACAATGCATTACCATTACACATTACCATTACCCCAGGTCTGGTGCCAAGCTCCTATCTGTTCGAAATGCTTTCGTAATCATATTGGTCACCAAGTAAGGGACCTTGAGCTTGTATACAAGTCTACAAAAAAGCCAGAAAGAGTTGATCAAGATTCGGGACAATGTCTTCCCTCGATCTGTGGAAAATCTCAAGTCTCAGAGAGAAAGAGTGGAAGACATCAAAAAGAAAATAGCCCAGACAAGATTATCCATGAAGAAAAGTGCTGATGAGATTAAGGCAACTTTGGATAGATACTGGCTAATAATAATGCCAAACTTGATATAATGGAGAAGGTGGTGTGAGATGAATTAAGTGGTAGACCAAGGAAAGAAATCAGAAGAGTACATCTCCTATTTACAGAAACTTATCAAGGACTATGACAGAGAGATGCGATCAAGTAAACCGTCAGAAGTTATCAAATTCTGTAAAGAGATGGCCAATGTTCCAATTTTAAAGATTCCAGAAGCACATCAACCTGTTTCCATTGAGTTTATTAAAGGTAAAATCAGAAAGGAGGAGATAGAGAAGCAATTTGGAGAAATCAGTCAGAAAAAACAAAAGATCCCCAAAAGCGAAGAAAAAGAAAGTGTACAAACTACTCCACCACCAGTATCCACAACAGTAAGTCAACCAACAGGAAGAGTTTCCAATAATGTTAGAAAGGAGACGGAGATAAATATCCGCTCTCATTTGAGTTCTCTCTGTTACTTATCTCCCTTGCCATTTCAAAAATTCTGGGCAAGTGATGACAAAGGAAACCTAATCCAGGCTGACATGAAGGGAAATATACTCCAGAAAATATTCACCAATTCAAATAACAACGGTTATCATACAACAACTTCCGAAGGGGAATTACTTTACACAGATACTTTTCATAGGGCCATTTACAGAGTCAGCAACGCAAAGAAAACCACGACTTTTATAACCACAGCCGACTGGGGACCCTACTCCATCTACTCCTCTCGTCTTAATGGAGACATTCTGGTGGGGGTGATAAAAGGGAACACGTCATGTAAACTAACCAGGTACAGCAAAGAAGGAGAAAAACTACAGGACCTTCAGTCTTATCAGAGAAAAAACAAGAAACCAAATCCACCTCAGGCACTAGGGGTTGTCGATGTTTCCTACATAAAGTTCATCACAGAAAACATAAATGGTGATATCTGTATAGTGAACAACAGGAAGGTAGAGGGGATGACCAGCTCTGGGAAGCATCGGTTCTCTTACTCTGGTCTACAGCAGTATAGCTTTTCACCTACAGGAATCTGTACGGATATTCTGGGACACATTCTGGTGTGTAGTTCCTCTAGTTTCTCCAATGTTCATCTGTTAAATGCTGATGGGCAGTTTATTGCTGTCCTATTTGATACAGACCAGTGTCCAAGGAATCCTTCTGCTATCTGTGCTGACGATCAACAAGACCTCTGGATTGGGTCTCAGAATAATCTGTACAACTGTACTGTTCATGTCTACAGATATCTTCAGCTATAGGTCAAGGACAAACATACATATGACATTTCAAGAAGTAGAAAAGTTCAAAACTATGGGTTTTGTGATGAAAAAAGGATATATTTTTCAGTTGTTATAAATCTAGCACAGATATGAATTGGGCTGTGCAGCCTGCGTCATGAAGTATTTAGAAGTGTTGACGGTCATATAATCGAGTATTTTTTGAATTTTTTAAAATTAAATAAATATACATAAATATTATTGCAAGATATTGGCAGTGTAGCTTAATAAAGAAAATGTAGCATGTGTTGGCCATAAACACGACTGTGATAAAAATTCAAAATCATAATTTTTCATGTTATTCTGTAAGCTTGAAAATAGCATTTTATCAGACTGGGCCTTGAATATAGAAAGTATTTACATCAATTACATTCAAGAAATGGGTTGTTTTGATTTAATTTTTATATATATACTTAATAAGGGTTTATATTTAATATAAAATTATTATTGTACACAACTGCCATTGCTGACTATAAAAAATTATAGCATTTGTCTACTAACTTTTCAGACAACCTTTGTACTGAATTTTTTTTTCCAATTAATATTTTGAATGCAGGTGTTAAAATTAGATGGAAAGATTCTAAAATATTAAAGCAACATAAGAACATATAATATATGTACAAGAGTATTTATTTGATCCTTGCATTCCAATGCATCAGAAATAACGTAAAAATATTTCTATGCTGCACAGAAAATAAATAATAAATGTAAAACATTTAACAATGATAATTATACAATTCAAATGATACACTTATTTAGCTGTCTCACAAAAATACTTTAAGATAGTACATGTATATAAAAAAGTGTTGTAAGGGCAATTTAAATTGTCTTCATCGTTACAAATTGCTCCCTAAAACTTGTCTCTGTATCAAGTTTACAGTGGGTCACTCATGAACTCTTCTTGGCATGCTTTAATCCACAACCCTGATAATCACCGATAAATCTGTACAATATTTCTTTGTCCACGATAATTGTAATTTGTGAGGACAGCTTTACTAGAGATCTAGGTACATTATGTATATCACACATGGGTGTCCGTAAATGCACTCTGTGTCTTGGAATAGCTGTAACTGGGTCCCTGGGACATCATGTCATCAAACTATTAAAAAGATAGAGCATCGATGGATCAGAAAAGCATGGAGGGTCTAAACTGAAACAATTAAGCAATGTATGGTCTACACTACAGAAATGAAAATATTCAGCATGTAATAGCTAGGACAACACCCTCTTTTCCCTACTTCTTTTGTATTTCCATTTAGAAGAGCATACTGTCTTTCATTAGAAATGCTATATTTTTGGGAGTACTCTGCAAGTTGAAATGCTAAAGCTGAAGAAGTGTTAAATATTTAAAGTATTCTAAAGATTATGAAGAATGTATCCTGAATGGGTATTGCACAGACCACAATAGGTTATTTTTCAGCATGATGGTCTAAAATATATGTACTTTATTTATGATATATGTATCTTTTAAAATGAATGCATTTTCCAACAACAAATGAAGAAACTTACATAATTACAAATTCTTAAAAGCAATTTTGACAAATATTTATTCAATTTACAACACTTTTCATCCTGATCCCATTAAAGCAAAATTGAATGAATTCTTTTTACCATCAAGGGAATCTATTAATTATTGATAAATTCAGTAAGAAGAGAAAACAATCATACCAATCCACTGTCCAGTGTTCTCTTCCAGAAGAAGTTGTCATCATTAATAAAATCATCACCATCATCATCATCTTCATCATAGTTAGGGCTGGCTGAAGAGGAGGTGAAGTCAAACTCGTAGGAGTGGGCCGGGTTATTATGGCCCCGCCTACCATACAACTGACGGGACATCTCCTGTCATCACAAAATTAGTATAAAAATACCTTCCAAACAGAGTAAATTATGTAACAGTTATTTTACAGAAAGGTATGAGAGTGCTCAGTTAAAATAACCATAGACATCATTGTTGATGCATGATTACAAAATAAACACTTAATTTCAAACTGATATTTAAAATTTGAATTGACGTAAATTCAAAACTATAATACTCTCTCTTCTGTTATTGATTGTATTAAGAGGACATGCTTACTTGATAATTTCAAGGATGTAATGGAATTTTTTTTTGTATTTTTATTGTTCTCTCCTTTATATTGTCACATAAAGTAAAACAAATTTGCAGTGAACACGCTTATAGTGAATTTATGCTTATACAGTTAGGAATTGTCACTCTATGTACCGATAAACCCAGTAGTATAAACTTATTTGCTATAACAAATTATGTTTCAAACAAACCAAAATCCTTCATCTCTGGCACTTCTTTATAGACACATTCATAACTGTATTCTGTAAACCCCCAGTAATGATAAAATCCATTTCAATACATAAACATAATCATAAACTTACCGTCCCAAATACACTCCCACTGGACGTATCTTCGTCAGAGTACCCCTCCCTGGGTTTTCCTCTTCTCTTTCTGAGGGGGGACCTTTCGCGTATGTAGGGTCGGGAGGACAGGACACACCTCATACACAGGACAACTGTGACCAGGAGGAGGATCAGGCCCATCACGATCATCAGCGCCATGAACCAAACCTCCTCATAAAACTCCTCAGACGTTGTCCCAGTTTGTGTGATCCTGGCTATGGTTTCTGTGAAAGAAACACTCTACAGTTATGCTGCGAGAACAATAGCAAATTTATTGTCCTCCTAAGACAGTGGCTATTTTCCGAGGTACATCTAGAGTCATCTTGAAGGATATATAATTAACTGAAGTAACTTAAAAATAAGTACGGAGATGTTAAGCTCATATATTGAAATAAGTTCAGAAAACATCAAACATAATACAGTGGAGCCTCATTTATCCAAACACTTTGGTTCCTTGTCAATTTGTCTGGATATGTGAAGCATCTGGATATCTGAATTACCAATTAAACAAGACAATGTAACATTAAAAAATTCTGTTCTGATGAAACGTCGTCCGTATACTGAAGCATTCGGATATCTGAATGTCAACTGTATACATATTTTTTTCTACGTTGTATTAATTGGCACTATGTACAAGGTAACAAATTTTCTACAGAAATTTTTCACACTGTAGTTATAAGTGCATTTTAGACATACATTATCAATTTAAGAAATTTTCTATATCACCTTTATCAGTTTAATCAAAACATTGATACAGCAATGCTCATCTCCTTCCTTGAAAGACAAAGAATATAACCATTAAATTCATAAGTTGTTCACAGTAATAATGCTTTACCTGGAGACTGGATCTCTATGGCAGGAGATGCTGCTTGTCCTACCTCAGTTACGACAGTGATGGAAAACTTTATGTCTGAAAAAGATTTTAATGATACAATGAAATGCAATTTATAATAAAAAAAACATTTTCTATGGAAAAGGTGCAAGAAAACTAACAAAGAATTTACAATCTCACCCTTTCTAGAGGTTTCTTCATCTAGAAAGCTACTGAATCCCACCCCATGGAATGCCACCAGGTCATTAACGACCAGAACAAATTCCCGCAGTTTGCCGTTCAGCTCAAAACTATCTGTCCAGTCAATATACAGCTGACTCCCATTCCTGGAGTTGTGGGGGTACCTTATGTACACTGGGTCTGAAAACATAAACAAGTTACTATTTTTTCTTTCAATTGGTTCCTTTATTTTAAATGTTTCTGTTTATCATACATGTATCAGTTTTGGTGAAATCTATTGCATGAAAAGCATGTTTGGAGAAAACACTGCATTAAATTCATGTTAATGGAAACCAAACTTATTTTCCGATGATTGGATCTCAAGTAACCATTATCACTTATCTAAATTAAGCACATGTAACTAAATCTATAATAATATAAAGCATATTCACTTGTTTGCAGAGTTTCAGCTCTAGTCCAGCTGGCATCTTCTACTCTCCCAGCACTGTTAAACGACAGAACCTGAAAATCATAAGCAGTGTATGGATGTAGCCCCGAGACTGTCCGCTCGAGAACCAGGCCCTCGTGTACACGCACTTCCTCACCCAGAACACAGGAAGTGGTAAATGGCTGCCAGGTCAAAGGACAACTAGACCTCTGCTTCAGTATAAATCTGTTGAGATCAAGAAGTGAGAGTTTAAACATGGGGAGGTGTAGAGTGTTGTATATTTTATTCAACAGGTTTTACATGCATGAAGCACATAAACATATCACATTAAAAAGACAATGAGAAAGATGACCATGTAGTCAGCACCTTCCACCCAAAATGAATGCATGAATCCAATGTATTTCAACATAAGATATGCATAGTATTCATTGAACTAATCTGAGTTATCCTTATACAGTATATACGCTTATGATGCAGTGCCAGGGACGGAAAATTTTGCGTCACTCTAAGTGTAATTCATTATATACATTCAATTTCCATTTCATTTCAAAGCCACAGTGAACGAAAAATACTTCACAATATGTATGTCAATTCATTTATACATGTGTTTTCACTTTAAGCATGTTTTACTGTATTGATCAAAAATCAAATATTCTATAGAGATAATTACTTGATGATTTCTCCATTGGGTTCCCTGGGGTAGTTCCAAGTCAGCTTGAGGGTGGTACTATTGGCAAAGCTGACCAGGGCAGGATCCTGTCCCACAGGTATAGCAGCTTCCGTCTGGACTAGGATGGCCTGGGTGTCAGTACATCCCCCCTGGGTACAGGCCCGCCCCTGGAGAGAGTACCAGGTGAATGGCAGGAGAGAGTTTGTTTGTCCCACGGTGTGCACAAGGGTGTTACCACTGCTTCTCTGAAATTTAAATAATCAACAGATTTGCTTACTGCCCAGTTTTGTTTCCAACCAATGGTTAAATTGCTGCATTTTTGAAATTTTGCTTACTGGTAACTCACAAAAATTATATTCAGTTTAAAGACAACATAGTTTTCAGATCAAGTTTTCCTCTCCATCTCTCCCCCTTCTTTCTCTCTCACAGAGATTTATGAGTTAAACCTAACTTAAAACAAACCTACCACTGTTCCATTCATGATAACACTGTACATAATGACAACTCCATTGGGGTTTGTAGGGGGACTCAGCTGAACTGTTATCGCCTTGGGTGTTTTACTCTAAAATTCAAATTCAAAAATCAATCCCACACAAAATCAGTCAACATGCATTTCTAAAAATAAATTTCACCAAAACCACTATATCGTAATTATGCAAAAATAAAGTTTTCGCGAATTAAAAGTGATTTACAGTACCTGAATGACGGGTGGGCTGAGTCCAGTGGGCGGGGCCTCCTTCGTGCTCACACTGGCCCACTCACTCTCTGTCCCACCTACACTGTTGAGAGACATCACCATGTACTGATAGGTTGTGAAAGGTACTGTATTGAAATCACTAGTTCTTGTTTTAGTGCCATTGTAAACGGACACTCTGTCAGTGTAAGACATGCCTGTAAAGGAAAACAATGTCCAAGGAATTGAAAGAAGGATGAAATCAATCAATTTTGAATGTTTGTTTGAAAAAAGTTGATTGTATAATGCATTTAAGTAAAATTGGCTTCATAAAGCAGTTAGGTTTGAACGCTTTAATAGTACCGGTAATAGCATCATACCTTTTTTACTATGCTAGGTCGATTTAAACATACCTATAATTTCTGTTACAGGTTTCCTTCTATACACCTTGTACTGTATGATAACTCCATTGGGTTTCAGAGGTGGGTCCCATGTCACCAAAACTCCTGCATGCCCCCCATTGTCATCTGCCAGGGCCAGTACAGAGGGGAAGGGTTGTTCCTCTGGGACTGCCTCCAGGGTCCTGGCCTTAGACCCCTCACTAAGCTCACACCCCCTGTTGGTGCACGCCTGCACCCTAAAGGTGTATTCGGTCCAGAAAAGGAGACCAGGCACTGTGTAACTGAGCACAATGGCTCCTCCAGTGTAGACAATTTGTCCATCCAACAGAAGGGTGTAGTTCTGAATTTGTCCATTTGGCTTTGCAGGCTGATTCCAGGAAGCCTGTATTGAAGTGGAAGACAAGGGCTTTAGTACAGGAGGACTTAGACCCGCTGGAGAAGAAGAGTACGTTGTGGCAATAGCAGCTGGACTCTCCACACTCCCCTTTCTATTTCTTGCTATTACAACATAGGAATAACTTGTTCCAGGACTCAGTCCGTAGTCTGTAAAGGTGGTCACCAGATTCCCTGAGATGGAGAGACTTTGTGTGTAGATTAATGCTCCATCTCTTCTTACATCGTAAGAGGTGATGATCCCATGTGGATTCAATGGAGCCTTCCACATCACTTCTATTGACTGAGAACTGAGGACATTCAGTGTGGGCTTCTGTAAACTAGTGGGAACATCATCCAGTGGCCTTCCACTCACTTCTCCACTTTCTGTACATCCACCTCGAGTGCAGACTGTAAGAGAGAATGAGTATAACTTGTATGGTGTGAGTCCTGATTGAGTGTGCTCAGTGTTGAGTCCACTGTAGACACTGCTCCCATCCATTGTTAGTTGATACTTTGTGACTTGACCACTTTCCTGACTTAAGGGTTCCCATGTAGCTTTAATGGCAGAAGAGCTTACACTCTCGAGATGAGGAGGTTCCACTTTTACAGGTGGACTCTCCACTGTTCTTATTATGGTTGGAGTGCTTGTGGTACATCCACCAGCAGTGCAAACAATTACTTTGTAACTATAAAAAGAATAGGGAAGCAGGTTGGTATCCACATACTCAAACTTATCACTTTTGTCAAAACTGAGTGGCACGCTATCATTTCTCTGTAGCTGGTAACTCTGGATCACTCCATTAGCCTCAGAGGGAGGAGTCCAAGTTATCATTAAGCTGTCAATCACATCAGGGATATGCTTTACAGTAGGTGAGGCCACTCCTTGGGGTAGAGCCTGTTCAGTAAAGACAGTCTGCCACGGACTTTGAACTGAACTGATGGCATTGGTTGATCTGACACTGTACTGATATTCGGTATAAGGACGCAGACCCACATCAGTGTACGTAAAGGAGGAGCTGAGGGTGTCATTGGTAGAATACACAACAACAGGATTGGAGAGTTCTCTCTTTGTCAGTCTTCTCTCCTCACGTCTCAGTACCTCATACATCAGAATGACACCATTAGGTTCCAGAGGTCTTGCCCAAGAGATCATGGCCGATGTGGCATTTACTTCCAATGGTTTGGGTGTTGGCTGATTTGTGGGGGCAGCTTCTGCAGTTAAGAAGTTCTGAAAGACACCTTTGGTACAACCTGTCTTTGTACAAGCCTCGAGCTGGACTGTGTACATGGTAAAAGGCTGAAGTCTCCTCATTTCAAACTCCCGATTGATACCTTGAAAGAGAGCCACTAATGAACCAAGTTCATATAGTCTATAGATAGAAATAACTCCATTTGGCTTGGCCGGTGGATCCCAACTCAAAATCAAAGCAGTACCAGAAGAAATTTTCTCGGCTTTGACAACAGGCATACCGACTGGAGAGGACTGATCTGTTTGTACAATAACTGTCTCTGAAGAAGCATTTCCAACTTTGTTCAGAACTTGTAAATGGACCTCATAGTTGGAATAAGGTTTCAGTCCACTAACCAAAGTCTTAAAGATATCAGGAGAAATAGACAGATGCTCCACTGTGTGATTCCCTGGGCTTATTTTTATCTCTTTGTATACCACTCTGTATTCCAAAATAACTCCATTAGGATATGTAGGAGGACTCCATTGAATCATGAAACCGTAAGCGCTGGTGGCACTGATGTCTGGTCGCTTCAGCCCTGTGGGTGGTGCCTCGAGGGTTCGAACCAAAGCCCAACCGCTGGAGGCATCCCCTTTCTTGTTCCCAGCCACCACTTTGTATTGGTAACGGGAGTATGGTTTGAGGTCGTTCCCCGCATGAGTGATCTGTAGAATCTCAGGTTCCACTCTGTTGATCAGGAATTCAATGAGAGAACCCAATTTCCGATAATAAATCAAATACTGGATTATATCTCCATTAGGAAAGAGTGGAGGAGCCCATTCTATGTCTACCATGTTTGGGCCCTTTGGTGTCAAAATCGGTGGCTGCATGTCAGAAGGCGGGGCCTCTTCAGTCTTAACCTTGGTCCCAGCCCCTATACCACATGCATTGGGTTCACCAGCCAAGCAAGCGACCAATCGGACATCATATTCAAAATGAGGCTTCAATCCAGTCACTATAGTAGAAAAATTCAGACCCACTCTCTTTTCAATCTCTGTTGGTTGTCCAGCATTGAGTATAACACCATACTGATCGATGGTTCCAGAGGACGTGACTATGGGGTCCCACTCTATAAAGATCCAGGAGCTGCTCTGTACAGTGACTGTCTTCAGAGCCGGAATGTTGTCCGGGATATTTGTCGGCATGGATACCGATTTAATAGCACTGCTAGTGTTGCCTTCACTCGTTCCCACTATCAGATAGTAACTGTACGTACTTCCAGGCACCAGACCAGAGTCCGTCGAGGATAAGCCTTTACCAAAATATACATTCTTGGCTCCCCTGAAGGAGATTCTCATCACTGAGTAAAACTTGAGGAGGCCATTAATGGACTGTGGAGGATCCCAGAAAATCAAAACTGAGGAAGTTGTCAGAGCAACGATCCGAGGTGGAAGAACACCTGTAAAAAGATCGAAAAAAACATTTATTACAAAAAAAAGTGCAAAGGGACATTGTTTACAGTAAAAGCAGAAAATTTTGGTGGGGATTAAATTGCGTTTATTTCGTTGTTATTAATTATCAACGAAGTTAAATCATTTTGATACTTTTTCTATATCGATACGTATCACGATAATGAGCACGAAGATATGTATCACGATATGTTTAATTGCTTGTAAAATCTTTTTTTGCATTGAAATAAACAAATTATTTCTTTGCAAATGAGAATAATTTTTTTCAAAATAGTTGTTAAACAAAAATATTTTACTTAAGTGGTGTTAATTATTATTTATTTCATATCTATATTTATATTTAACTTATTTATTTTATTTATTAAACCCCAAATGTTAAATAAACAAAGAAAAACAGAAGTAAGATTTTTTTGGGGCGATATCTCGAAATTTATTCAAAATGTATCGATATGTGTATTGTCCTCACATATATCACGATATATCGATATCTCGATATATCGTCCCAGCCCTATTAAATGCCACTAGAAATTTCATTTTAGTATATATTGAATAGTGTTTAATTTCAAAACAACGAAAAATTTAATGCCACAAAGCATCTTTATATTACAAATCAATAAAATTTGATCCCTTTGAAAATTTGTTTTTATAGTAAAAATATCACATAAATCATTTTGATATTGTTGTTACGTACCTTCTGGTAATGCATGAAGGGTTTGAAAAGAGACCTCCTTACTGCTAGTACAACCCACTCTTGTGCAGACTTCAACATGAACACTGTAGTTGGTATAGGGCTTCATGTCTGTAATATAAGCCAACCTCAGCAAAGTCAATTTACAGAATTCAATTTCCACCTGTATTTGAAGGGGAATCCCTAAGAACCCCCCAAGAAAACAGCATCTAGTAGTTTTAAAATCATTCAGATTTTGCATCTATGGTCTTTCAGTTTTGATGACTGTTTTCACAGCATAACTTTTGTCATAATCCATAAAATGGCCAAGTATACTTCTTACACTAGAGTCAATTATAAAATATATGTGGATTTCTATCTAAGCTCTAATCATCATTTAAGATATTGAAAAAAACTTTTCTCTCATGTCCACATTCCCCAATCTTATAGAATTTTACTTTTTGGCAGTATATGTTACTACATGTATCATTTTTAAAGTAAATTAAAGGTACATGTACTTTACTTTGTCATTCATGTATGCCTCTTTGTCCACAAAATATATGAAATCATTCAAATTTTCTGTTTTTCATTTGGGAAACAAAGGAGGGGATGTGGCTTTGAAGAAGTAGTATGTTTCAGGTAGTACTTCAGTATAGATGGAACAAGTAAAAGTCGGGAGACTTGATGTATGCAGTTTTTCAACAGCGTTCAGCTATACCCACACAAATTTGACAAAAACAAGGTACACCTGTACACACTTTTCAGTTTGATTGACAGCTGCATGGTTCTAACCGCCTGCCCACCTGTACTCACCTCTTAGTATGATTGACCGCTGCATGGACCTAATGACCCTTTATCTGTACTCACCTCTATCTGTGATTGACAGCTGCACGGTTCTAATGGCCCGCCCATCTGTACTCACCTCTAAGTGTGATTGACAGCTGTTCTAATGACCCGCCCATCTGTACTCACCTCTTAGTGTGATTGACAGCTGCATGGTTCTAATGGCCCGCCCATCTGACACATGGAGGATGTAGTTGGTGATAATGCCATTAGGTTTGGATGGAGGTTTCCAAGATACCTCCACACTCTCGGACTGGATCTGGAGGAGAACGGGGGGATCCATTCTCTCAGGGACCCCCTCAGCAGTCGCTATCATCACCTGAATAGATTAAAAAGGTCAATTAAAAAGAATAAAAGGTGTCCACCAAAAGTTAGAAAATAGTCTAAGATAAATGAAATTGACAATCTAAATATTTCATTGGATGATTGATGTAATGTTCACCTAATGGAATAATTGAAATTCACAACACAAAATGTACATGTATGTGCTCAAAGATATGAAAGAGTAATAGATATACCTATATTACATTTGGGGTATCAAAACATAATCAGGATATTTTACCCAAATCATGCTGTTTTTCATATTGTAATTGGGCTATATATCATGCTTTTTGAAATATAATGGAATATCAAATCCATTCAATTTCATATTGAACTTCAAAAGAAAAAATCCACACTTACTCCTTGACTATCTGTGCAGCCTGCGACATTACAAACTGTAAGCTTGTAGACATAAGACTGATATGGTAGAATTGCTTTGTCATCAGTAAACTCAAAATCCAGACCCCTGTAGAGTTCCAGGCCATCACGATATAGGATGAAATGGGTTATCTCCCCTATATAGGAACATACATTACATTCATTAATATCAATGCAATAATTTTACAAGTACTACCTAGATTTTTTGTGTGTATTTGTGAATAAAATAAAAATACTTTTTTTCCAATTTTCATTTCAATACTTAAAACATAATGAAAAATTGTACTCATTCTCAAAATATTTTCACATCCCAAAACGAAATGTTCATATTCTAAAAATAATATGTTCTTATGAACCGTTTGGTTTTTTAGGCATGTCCCAGGTGAGATAAATGACGTAGATTTGGGAGGGGTCCACGGTAGCTGCCGGGGGGACCACTCCACTGGGGGCAGCTGCCAGGGTCCTGGTTTTTACCACACTGCTTGCTGTTCCTCCTGCACTGTTCACAACTTCCAGTATGTACTCATACACAGAGAATGGCTGTAAGTTGGTATCTGTTAAAAAATATATATAAGAAGAAATGGAGTAATATGGGGGGGGAGCTAAAAAAGACACAATTTTCAACTTGAAAGGGCCCTTATTGTGCTTATTTGATCTTATTACAGCCCAACGTCATTTCCCCAGGGTCACATGATTTGAGAAAATTCCAATCAAAAAGTTAAAAATCACCAAAATTTTATATTTTAAAAATGACCGTACCCCATTTTCCATATTTTTTATCATCTCTCAATGAAAACAAGAGGAGCATGGGCCACATCAATCACCTGAGTTACTTTGGTCATGCTTTTCTTTACCAGAGATTACCTCCTTTGTAATACCTATCCCCCATACCCCTGAAGGTCATGATTTTAATGATTTAAAATCCACACTACCCAAGGATGCTTCCACTTATGTTTCAGCTTTTCTGCCTCACTTGTTTTTAAGAAGAAGACTTTCTTAATGATCCCATCTTATTCTTGTCTTTTCTAGATTATCTACCCTTGTGAGGGGACTTGGCCCTTCATTTTGACAATTTAAAATTCCCTTCACCCAAAGATGCATTGTAATAAGTTTGGTTAAAATTGACCCAGTGGTTCTTGAGAAGTTGAAAATGTGAAGAGTGTACAGAAAGACAGACACACAGCTAGATGGATGGACGACGCTCAATTCTTGTGATCAGAAAAGCTCACTTGAGCTTTCAGCTCAGGAGAGCTAAAACGTTTGTAGCCCTCCTTTTGAAGAAAACTGAATTCTTCTTTACTTGAAGCTTTGCAAAGTTTGATATTGGCCTAGTGGCTTTGCAGAAGTTGAAAATGGTTAAGTTTACTGATGACATACAACTGGAGACAGATGCTAAATACTCTCTGATCAAAAGAGCTCACTTTATTTTTGCATAAAGCAAGCTTAGAAGTTTTTATTGTAGTAGTAATTTCCAGGTTTAAATTATGATTAACCTTAGACTAAGAGGCCATAAATAATTGAAGAATACAAATAACAGTTTAGAATATCAACCTATGAATGTGTCATTCAGTCCACTGAATACAGTCTCCTCACTCAGCACACAGTCACCAGAGGGCTCTGCTACTTGTGTAGAGGTCACATGACTGCCAGTCCATGAACCACAGATCAGGGAGTTCTTGTCAAAGTTGCAGCGGTCACAGAATGAGGTGTTAGAATCAGCCATATTGCAAGTTTTTCCCATTCCACAACCTGTAAATGATTATATTTTATCATAGAAATTCAGAAATAAGGAAATAAAAGGAGGAATTTCTAAGTATTCTGAACACAAGCTCAAATATACACATCAAACAGTACATATTGCAAGTTTTTATTTCAGGCTTATATTTCGTTAAAGAATTTCAAAATTTTTATTTAAGGCTTATATTTCGTTAAAGAAATTCAAAAAAGAAAAAAAGGAAACTTTCAGTATAATTAGAGTTTACATACACATATATACACATCAAAGAGTAATTTTGCAAGTTTTGCAACCTGTAAAGCTTATATTTTATCATAGAAAAATCACAAGAGAAACTTTTACTATTTAATCAAACAGTGAATAGCAAGTTTTAATTTAAGGCTTATACGCTTTATAAACCGCGAAGCGGTTTAAAGAAATATTAAGAGCCCCAAATTTTGTTATATCGGATAACATAAGTTGAAATTAGCTTCATTATAATTTAATTTCAGTGTAGACAAAATAATACGACAAGCTTCCCGCCAAATTAAGCATATTTTAAAAGTAACGCTTTTTGACGTAACTCATTGTGACGTAGGCAAGTTATGTTATACAAAATGTTATATGTTCCTCTGAATGATTCAGCCTATAAAATTGCTTGATACAAGTGAAATTAAATTATTTGAGATTTAAGCTCATGCAGATATAAAACATCAAAACTAAAACTTTACCATTTTGCATGCTGGAGAAATCAGCACAGACATGAGTGTAGGGATTGTAGCCTTGATAATTACAACAGCCGAGTCCTTTAGAGATCTTGTTTAATCCACAGCACACTTCATTGGCTGCAGTCTTCTCCAGGGCACTGCCATACACAAACGCCTGAAGACATGATGAAAACATCACATAAATTCTTTTCTCAACGTAATACGATTGAACTTTAGTGTATAGAACACTGACATCTCAAATACCATGGATATGCAAATTACAGTGATTTTTAAGACCTAACCCCTATTCTTTAAGCATTTTACCCTGATATCTCAAATTCTTGGATATCTAGGAATTTTTTTCTCAGTCCCACCGAGTTTAAGATGATAAGGTTTTACTGTATATCTCACTTACCAAAACTTAAAAAAATATTCCTTAAACCTTAAGTAGTTAAAATTTGATAGCTCTAGACTATCGAATGCTTATAATTTTTGTAACCTGTTGGTGCCCAGTGTCACTAGTGCAGCACAGACTCCTATTGGTCAAAACATAATCCTGTCCACAACACATCATCCCAGACTGCATCTGATAGGCACTTCCTGTCACATGGTCACCACAGCAGATCACATGACCATCGTAGACCTGTCCACCACAGCAGACTTGATCCAGAGCAGCATGAAGCTCACCTGAACATAATGAAATTTTAAGTTGATGGATTGACCTTCTCATACACCATACATATAAAATAATGTATATTACAATGGATGACACCCAAGAAGGGACATGAGTGTCTAAATCTTTTGCAGGTTGAAGGAAGGAATTATGCAATCATAATATTCAAAAGATGGAATAACATTTGTTATGTACTGTAAACCAACTATTATTTGCGTCATCTTTAATTCGTGATCCATCAGTTCTGAAATTAATCCGCGATGATTAATTTTCAAGAATAAAAACAATACAAAATAAATGGTTTGTGGCGATTAATATTCACGACTTAAAGTTGGTTGTGAAACTTGCAAATATTTCTAACACACAAATAAAACTTGGTTTACAGTATATCAATAAGACACAGACCATCACAGCACATCTGGGCACTGTTGTTAAGGTATGGAATGTCCCCACAACACAAGTTCCCCAGACCCACACTGACACGGTCTTCATTGTCGTCTTCACAGCAGGTATGGTCTGGTAACACTTCTACATACCTGTCAAATGTGGGGAAAAATTGTCATTTTCATCTTGTGTAGGAACTTTTTATCCACAAGTTTCACACTATCATAGATCAAATTTTGTAAAAAATTACTTTGAAATCACGTATTTTCATTGGCTGAAGTTTTCCTGGTTAGAGGAAAAACTCTTGGTTCATGGGGATTTGATTTCGTTGATGAATAATTGTTGAGTATTCATGTAACATTTTACATTTTGTGGTGGACATGAATTCATGGGTCTCTTCATACCTCGAAAACAATGAAAATTAACCCAATGAAAATTTGTGATTTCACAGTACATAGATAAAATGTTTGTAAATCTGTTATGAGTGTTTGAAGTACACCGAGTTTTACTATCTTAAATGTTAAATAATCAGTCAGATTTTTGTAAAACAGAAAATCTTTACTTCAATTTCTAATTTTCTATGAAATAAGCACAGTTAATTAGTAAATTCAGAATGTGAAGTTGTTTCTATCAAAATTTATTTGATCTGATCTTTACCTAGAGCCACAACAAGTATAGTTGTTCACAGGTGTGTGGAACTTATCCCCACAACAAACAGCATCCACAGAAGGTTTGTACAAGTAGGACTTCCCACAGCATTCAAAGTCTGGCTTACTGGTGTGTATTACTCCATCACAGCAAACCTACACAGAGGAAGTGTAAGGAGTTACTGTATACAGTGAAATTTTTGCCCCCGTTTTATTTTCACCCCTTTTGCCGTCATCTTGATTGGGCCAATTTTAAACAGGGCAAATTCAAATTACACAGCATAATTTCTTAAATAGAACTATGCCTGGGGGAATTTAAAACAAGCCAAAATTGTTCGCAAGTCCAAAATGGTGAAAATAACATGGGGCGAAAATAACCCTGTATACAGTATATAGTGTAGAGTTATAGGATGTATAGAGTTATATAGAGTGATGAGTAAGAGTATGTATAGAGTTTAAGTGTAAAGAGTTATAGCATGTAGTCATTAGTATTATTATACACTCATCTTTTTAGATGCCAAATAGAAACAGACTTATGAAATAGAATTTGACACTTCAAATGGAGAATACATTTCTGCAGGAAAAATATATCCTTGAATAAATAATGAAAATTAAGCTAGCACATACATTTACATTAACATCACATATACTGTAGATCACTTAATTTTCGCGAAACCTTATTTTCGCGAGATAGTCATTGACTCTTGATTAGCAGAATAAAAAGTTGCATCCATTTGGTATTACCTACATCATAACATGTATAAAAATAAATTATTTAATTAAGAATTTCAACTATTAGCACTCTATTCAAGGACATTATATTGTTCAGATTTTGTACTGTAGATCACTAAATTTTCGCGACACCTTATCTTCGCGAGATAGTCATTGTCCCTTGATTAGCGAGACAAAATTTTCACAAATTGTAGTTATTGCTCTATATAATATTATGAAATACTATTATAAGGAAATGCGAGCACACCTAAGTTCTCGCGAATAAAAAGTGATTTACAGTACAATGGTTGGGAGATAAAAGGAAATGTGACTTTGACTTACTTTAGGTCCACTGAAGCAGACAGACCCACAGATTTTCTGGTGAATGCTACACTCCAGGTACGTACACTTTGTGTGCTCTGGATAAACTGTGCTGGGGGGACTGTTATCCAATCAAAAGGTCAAACATTAAGTGATTCATTCTAATTAAAATTGACTTTCAATATAACTGACTCAGACGTTCTTAAGTGGAAGTAAAAAAAAGTTTATCCATATGGGCAAAGGTTGCACAGCATGAACTATTCAAAAAACAAGATTGTATCACATAAAGGTCACATGAATTACTCAGGCAGTCAAACACAAGTATGCATTATCATCAACTACAAGTCTATGAGGACTAAATTAAACAATTTTGATGTACATTTCTCTTATTATCAAAACCCTTACATTAATGAACAAGGTACAATTGTTCTCCTGTTCAGGTCATATCTGAGGACGATCCCATTAGGCTTGGTGGGTTCAATCCATGTGATGTTGACCTCTGTGGGGGAGAGAGGAACCACTTTTGGTGGCACCACACCTTGTGGTAAGGATTCCCTGGTGGTGACTCTGATCTCAGGACTCTGTGTACAAGCAAAGGTGGTGCAAACTTCCATCTGTAAATGTATTCAACACAAAATAAGAGTATTTTCCTAAGGATTTTTTTTTAGAAATTTACACTGAACCAAGCCCCTTATTAGGAATGTATGGGACAAAGAAAAATAAATTCATACAAAATCCAAGATTTCCAGATTTTAGTTAAAATATTTGGAAAAGGGGTTTGGAAAATCTGATTCACAGACATTACCATAGTATCTGAGATTTCAATATTTGAGATACTGAAGTTTATATGGTTTATGGCATTGTTTCTGAGAACTTTAAAAAATACCTGAATCCTGAAGATAGTATATGGTAGGAGATCAGTGAGAATGTAGGAGCCTGCTTTGGCTGAGTTAGTATTGAATCTTCTGTCATTGAGGTAGATATAGTATCCTGTGACCTCTCCATTAGGGGTCGCTGGTTCTGACCAGGTCACTCTAAGAATTGTATCACTGACAACAAAAACCTGTGGAGCTGCCATACCCAGCGGAGCTAAAAATAGTCAACATATTAAAAATAAGCTTAAAATAGTCAACATATTAAAAAAAAG